>NC_081407.1:495845212-496445212 GCF_030272615.1 Cryptomeria japonica | reverse complement strand
TTCACTTTTGCGACTAGGAGATTTGGCACCCACTTGACTGGAAGATGCATTGCTAAAATTCCTGGTGATATTTGTTATGGGTTTGATTGTGTTAAGACATATAGATATGGCATGGTCATTTGGAAAGGTATCAATGGCGGTATGTCCTTCATTTTCCCAATCAATAAGCTCAGGGTGGATTAGAGGTAAGGGATCTTCAGGTTGGTATGTTTCAAGGGTTTCAAGGGTCATGATGGAGGTATCAAAGTTTTCAATATGTGTGTCAATGTCTAGAACGGTACTCTCGTTAGAATGATCTCGTGTAAGAAGTTCCTGATTGTCCTTGGTTAAGTCCAAGTTAGCCAAATGTGATTCTAATTCAAGTGAACTAGTTCCTGACATTTGTCCTACATACATGTGAACTATATCGAATTCTATATCTCCTTCAAAGCATTTTTCTTCAACTGATTCTTCAGAGTGATAGGAATCCCATTCCCATTCATTAGAATCTGTATCACTTGCAGCTTGTAGTCTACAAATTTGGTCATATAGAATTTCTTTTGCTTTTCTGGCTATACTTTTCCTTCTTTCATATTCAACTTCTTCAAGACTGAGATTGAGTTTTGTCAACTTTTCTATGAGTTCTCCTGAACTTATATTAGCTTCTTTCTTGTTTTGATTGATATTTAATGCTGCTTGAGAGATGTTTTTAGTTTTTTTCTCTTGTTGATTTGAGGCTTGCTTCTTTTGCCATTTTGTGTTTGTTTGTGCTTGTTGCTTAACTGATTTTTCTTCCCTTTCAATTGCCAGTTGTTCTTGTCTGTTTTCATATTCCTTTTGTTGTTGACTAAAAGATGTTTCTTCTGGTATAGTGATTTGTCCATACCCTAAACCTGCTTTGTCTGTAGTCTGCTAAGTATAAGGTTGAATAGGTTCTGAGATACCTTCCTTTCTTTTACATATAGGGCCTGTCCCAATGTATCCCATCCTTTGAAGAATTTTGAATCCTTTTTCATATTTTTCCTTAGGTATTCTGACATTGTTGACCTTTTGTTGAACTTCTTCATCTTTGTATAGCCATTTCAATACATCTTTGTCTTCTCTTTCCTTAATAAGGTTCCAACACTAATAAATGCTCCATCAAATATCGGAAGATGTTTCACAATTGGTTGTTGTTTAGAGCTTGATGGTTTTCCCAAGGATTTAGCAGAAAGTGGTAATTGTGATATTGAGTATTCTCCCTTCCCTCGATCTCTTAGCTGCATTTGTTTTTCCATACTTGATAGAATAGAGGCGAATGAATTTTCCTTGGATTGTGTGCTCGAAGATGTTACCTCCCTGTTATGTGGAACAATTACTTCTTGACCCATTTTTAGATTGCTACAATATTGGAATGGATTTGCATCTGTGGATATTGTGATTTCTTGTCCTTTGTAGGGAAATTTTACACATTCATGATAGGTTGATGGGATAGCTTGCAAGTCATGTATCCATGGTCTCCCTAGGAGCACATTATATGATAGGTCCAAATCTAGAACTTGGCATGCTGTGTCTTTTTGTAGAGGTCCCACTCTGATTGGTAGTATCACAATTCCCTTGGAGGAATGTTCTTCTTCATCATAGGCTTTTATAGTGATCCTTTTTTTGTACATCAACTGTATCTTCTGAATATCTTAAGGCATGAACAAGACTCAATGAGCAAATATTTAGGCCAGCTCCACCATCTATTAGAACACGCTTGACTCACGTTTTGTGAATAAGGACTTTTGTTGGTATTTTGGTATGGTTTTGTCATTGATGTCAACACCTACTAAAACATTAGCACTTTGGAAATCCAGCACCATTCACCGGCAAGCAAGTAACTATTGCACAGTTACTGGTATATGGTTCACTGGCAGGATATAATGATCACTAACACTTGGAATGGCATGGAAGACACTTGGTAATATCAAAGACATCATGTGGACATCTTATCTTAATGGATTTATCATTGGTATATTCATATTTGCATATTTTCTTTTACCGACAAATAGGTCCAGGGTTATCTAGGGTTTCACCAGCAGATTTATCTTTTCCAGATCAGCATGGAACGCTATGAAGATGATTAATTATTGTTGCAAATGCATTAAGCCAACATGTTCAATCAGTTATTGCATCGGATATTATATTGTTTGTAAAATGTTTTTATTATAATATCTTGTAGAGCCGACCTACTAAAAATTGGTCTTAGGTTATGGTATAAATGTAAGATCCTATTTGTAAGATCAAGTGTGGAATGCGAAAAAGAATTGTGTGAAGGTATATGCAAGATTAAGTAGTGCAATACACGCAGACGTCATTTGAAGGTGAAGTGTAATGCCCCGCCAGGAAACCCTGAAGGGATAAGCCAAAACACAAGAATAGAGTGCAATAATTTTTTTTTTTTAAAAGTTACACCACATTAAGATACAACAAGATAACAAAGATTCAGATTACATAGCGGAAGACATCAACTAACACCTAAAGAGTTTCCCAATGAGATTACTTAAATTTCACAATTCACTTAACTCACACAATTAATCCAATAAGCTGATTATCTTAATAACGAGATGATTCTTAATCAGGATAATTTCTTTCAAAAGATGGAAATATAAATCACAAGCAAAGATTCATCCATTAAGATCTATTCATATTTTACATTTAAGCTTTTCATAAAAATACAAGCCATACATCTAATATTCTAACACACTAGAATTTCATCATAAACATATGAGATCTTTTCAAGCATACTTAATTTCCTTAACAACAACTGAATATATTCCATTACTCTAAGTTACATTCTTTCATATTCCAATTTATTGCATTTTAAAAGATGATTGCATACATGCATCTACGATAAATCTCATCTAAACCACTTATGCATTCGATCAAAATGGCATTCAAGAAAGGACTGAATATAAGCATTTAAAGTTAATTCCATCTTATCCACTTATACATTCTAACATAAGCTATTCATACATGATAAAGTTGAATAAGGGAAACATAAGAGAATAACATCACATAACACCATAATGATCTCGGAGTTCACCCCTAAATGGCTACATCTCCGCGTCTGCTCAACTGCAAGACCCCTCTGATAATTCATAAAGTTAGGAATACAAGAGGTTACACCATTTACAATCCTGCCATCAAGGCGAAACATAAACAATATACAAATGACCACATCGGTCAATTAATACATAAACGATCCCTGAAAAGAAAAGGATCCAGCTGAACATAATCAAAGCTAATACAAAGGTCCATTGGAGCATCCACAAAACTGAGTCATCACCACCCAAGGTCTAACATGAAACCAAGTACTCACAAAGGCAAAGACAATAGGACGACGCACAAAGGTACTCCTAACAGGACAAAACGACAACATACTAGCGAACGTAGGGACAAGTGTCATCACACAACCTGGTATGGTTACCATGACAGGTCTTCATAGGTCCCGACCCCCATACACTGGGTTACCCTGACAACCTAATCCGAACCTCCGACCCATCCAAGCCTCATGTGGACCCACACATCCTCTCGTGAAGACAAGGATGATGGATTGCCATTTCAGGCCTTCTCACAGCATGTCGGGTCTATGTTAGCACTCGTCCCATGTGTGAGGCACATTTATCTTACTTAGAGATTACATTCTAATCTACTGATAGGTTATCACTTATTAGACTCACTTTCGATGGGTTACCCAGGAACCACTTTGGGTGCGGTCCCCAATCGAAAGCCACTTTCCCATACGACACTAGACTAAACTCAGACGAACTCAAAAACCAAGGAATACACATGGTCAGACGAACGGAGTTCAAGAAGGAGGGAACAACCATCTGGTCAAACACGAATCATCATTCGACACCCACACAAAGGATATGACCAAATACGACACTACCACCAAACAACAGTCAACTCGGAACCAAGGACTGAAATAGGTACCCCAAGTAAATCCATACGACAGGGACCTATTTAACAAGCACGACTTGCCATTACATAAGCAAAAGTGAATACAGAAATTAAACTCGCATAGGCAATATCCAGCAGATACAATATTTTCCGAATGGATCTAAACATTAAAAGTCGATCAAGTTTTCTACATGATCTATAATAGATTGCAGTTATCTACTTCATTTAGATACAGGTTGTTCTTGGTTTTCTAACTCTCTAAGGTTCATTGCATCGAACATACAAAAATACGCCATAATGAGTTCTTTAACCAATTTCACAAGAATATAATTTAAATAACCATTAACCAATTAATTAAGATATTTAATCTTCAATTACAACATCACTGACGTACTGGTTCAAAATAAATCCTTCACATTTGTCTTTTCCAGAACCAATTTACACTATACAAATCAAGGAAATATACATATTTAGGGAAGCCAAATAAAGAAAATCCATTCCTAGATTAACAAATTGTTTCCTTGAGCATATAAAGAAAATTACAAAAATTAACTATTAATTAATGAATATATTTAATAATCCGCGATTGATTAAATATAATCAAATTAATAATTAATACAAAAGTGACAAATTAAGTATTTAATTACCAAAATATGCATTAAAACAAGATGAGTTTTGAATATTAACTATTGTATTTTTTTAAACATTATACGATAAATTAACAACAAATCATACTTGAATTTTTAATTAAATGCCAATATTTATAATAATCAAAAACTTAATTAAACTATTAAACATTAAATAATATTGAAATATTATATATATATTTTTTTGAATAAAAAAAAAACAAAAAAAAACATTTTAAAAACTAAGCAACAACGCGCGTGGGGAACCGGGCCCGTGCCCTAGCCGCAGCGGCGCCGCTGCGATGGGTGCAGGACCTGCGACTCCCACGCGGGGAACACAGCGCCTTGCAGCCACCGCGGGGGATGCGCCGCTCCCTGCGGCCACCACGGCGGAGACGCAGAGTCTGCGGCCACCGCGAGGGTCGCAGCGAGCTGCGGCCTCCCGCTGGCTGCGGGCTGCGTGGGGATAAGGGAAGAGGGGGAGGAGGAGGCGGGTTGAGCTCCGCTCCCTGTCCTCCAAACCCAACAAAAGTTTATTTATTTATATTTTGCACAGTTCAATTTTTAAAACAACGAATCAAATTTTGTTTAAAAATTTTGATTTATAATAAGATCCAGTTTAAATGAGATATGTTTTGGTCTCAAATTTCTTTTTTGATGGGGTATTCATCTCTCCAAACACAAATGGGTTTCAACACCCAAGATAAATTGAGGAACAACAAAAAAACCCCAAAACAATTTTCCAACAAACCCATATTAGGTCAAAAGGAACCATCTTCATCACAATGATGCAACCATTTAAATTTCTTGAAGAACACAAGCCAATAAGAATAGTTCTAAACCCACAAATCCAAAATTAAATCTAAAATTCCATTTAATAGATTGGATCTTAACAACCAACATTTTGCTTTCAACCAACAAAGTATTTCCATGGCAACAAGGAAGATAAATAAGGTAATTCCTGCCTCCATACGCATTCCTGGAAGAGCCTGAAGGAGAGCCCAACCTCCAAGATCCAGAAGAACTTCTTCCTCCCAAAACCCCCAAATTTCATCCCAAAAAAATATTTTTCCAACAAAACATTTTTCCAAAAATATCCATCCTCAAAATTTTCCAAAAGTCTAGGTTATAAGGAAGAGTTGACCAAAATTTCCTTTTTTGGAATTAAAATTTTTATTTAAAATAATTCTTTTCCAGCTATATCAACAAATTAAATTGTTTTTCAATTCAAAATTGATTTTCTCACTCAACTGAAATTTAACCTTTCTATTTCAAAAATGCCAAAAGATTAAATTAATTCTATTGTAATTAAATTTAAATCTTTATTTTTCAACAGCATATACAAAATGCATTTAATATTCAAAATCAACCATTTAATTGAACTTACTCCCAATTTAAATCGAGCAATTCAAATCAATGATAATCGCATAATGAAATCCCGATTAATTTAGTCCATTAATCTTTAATGCACAACACATATTTAATCAAATTAAATACTAAGGACTAATTAATCAATTTAACCATACACACCAAGCACGCAAACCAAGAAAGTCAACTAGATAAACGACTCGCAAACCCAAACAAAAAAGGAATACCGACGATGACTGACGATGCTCACTTGAGCACGACTATGGTCAACTAGGGTCTTACGACCACCTAATCCAACTCTAAGGATTAAAGAGGTACACTCAAACCTGCAAATCCAGGTGAAGACAAACCTCGCACTCATGCGGCATTGTACCTGAAATCTCCTGCAACCAAGAGTCATACATGCATACATATATAAACTTAATGAAAGCGTTAGCCCGATATTAATACCATGAAATAGGGACACTAAACAACTTGCATACAACTAGCGTGAAAACCACATCAACAACTATGCATTAAATCAAACATCTGACTATAACATTATATTAAGATAAACTAACCAAGATTAAACCAAGATTAGAAATTGATTAGGGCAGGGGTACTACATTCTCCCCCCTAGGTTCCGACTTACTCCTGGACGTCGTAAGGATAGATGGAGAACATGTCGTACGCAACAGCCCTGAAACTCATTCAACAAATATCAAATTGCACATAGAAATCTTTCCATAATCAAATGAAATATTACTGCTAAATCCTCTACAAATGCCATTACCCATTGGCAAGATACATCTAAATCCATACATTTCTTATAACATTCTAGAAATTGTCCACAATCATAGCAAAGAAGCAAGAATCTTCTCCCTTTCATTACACCAAATTAAAGCATTACAAGGAGGTAAACAACAATTACCATAATCATCTACCAAAAATGACAAGAAAACATGCCATCATGATCAATTCTTTTACCAATACATCTTTATCATAAAATTTTATTGCATAGAACTAGCTTGAAATATCAATTTCTACAACCAAATTAACTTTCATGAAATAAGAGCAACATAAATAACTCAATTGTTTACACTTGTCAGGCATAAGAAAACCTTTCCAAAGACTATGTCCCATAACATAGTGACAATTTAACACAATTTACTCCATGATACAGTTAATAACCATCCACATAACTGGAATGCATAACTCAAAAGGCCACATGTGAGCATGTTTAATGCTCGGTCAAAGATAACATGCACGATCAGCATCTCTATGCCTGATCTCAGAACAATAGTATGATCATAAATATCCAATATCTCACTCAAGGCTCGATGGTGCTAGGCACACCATAGCAGTGCTACCTTCCATACAAGACCTTTGTGAATATCCCTTGTTGAGCAAGGTGGTTAGCCTCCAAGAGATAGTCACCACACATAGGTAGGTAGTGGATCCTAGCTACATCACAGCCTCACATACCCCCATCCTCAAGGTTCCCTACATCAACTTCCTCGTACACACTCTACCAAATCCGTATCATACGTCTTTGGAGAGGAATTTCACATTTCAACACAAGACCAGCATCCAAAAACAATAAGGATAAACCAGTTTAGCCACCAAAGTACAGATGAATAAAGATAATAAATCATCAATTGCAACAGTAAGGTAAGAAAATAATCCAGAATTTCAACACCAAATCAAAAGTGCAAAAGATCACAAGGTCGTGGCTAAACCTTCAAAATCAAGATAAAATCAATTGCTGGTCCCCAAAGAAATATAAAGAATATCACAACTGCACATAACATCACTATGTGACTAGCATCTAGCCACCAACGAGGAAGGAAGGAACAACTAACTAGCTATTGCAGTAGCTCATCATGTGGTGCGACATAGTCACACTACCCACATGGCATGGCAGTGTGCACCTCGACATCACCCCGCATCACGTCATCACGCGGCATGGCAATACCCCAAGCGGAGAAAACATGCAATGGACGTATCCCGCATGGTAGTGTACCTCACAAAAAAAGAACGCGCAGGTCACATCCCGCATAGCGACGTATCTAGAAGGATACTCGTTGTAAGTCAGAGGTATACATGACTAGGGTCCACCCACATGCCCACCAACACGTACTAACTGGCAGCACATGTGAATAAACCTACCTTTCATGAAGACAAGGCAAAGGATCCTCCAAATTACACCATCACCATACACAAGAATCACCATCGAAATGCTCAAATAAAGGAAAGGAATAGGCTATCACATATAAACCTATAAATAGATTCATCAAAAGGGAAAGTATTGAGTACACCTTTGATACAGTTTAATAGTACAACTATATCATTCCTCGAAGTAGAGAAGCTAAAGTCGCTTCGCACCGACATTACTTGTATGCCAATCCATACAATTCAAGGAACCGTTACCTCGAATACTACCCCTTAACATACTGAGTTACCCACAACCCAAGGTTTGGTACTCAGTAGGGAAACAAATAAGCAACATCACATAAACAGTATGGTTTCCCATACTCATAAGCAACATATCCTCCATGGTTGATTACTTCACCAATCCATGGGCACATATAATAAGCACTGGTTTCTTACAATACACACAATTACACCAGTACTGGTTTAGTCACATTTACAGGGAGTACTTTTCAGTACGCTAACATCTATTCAAGGAAGATTTTAATTATGCTTTCTACATGAATAACTAAATCAAGTTTACTCTAGATACAAGCACTAAAATTATTAACAATTCACAATTACATAAGGAAATAACATCATTCCTATATCTTTCTCAAATTTCACTAAGCATCCGTAACTAAATTACTAACTATGCAAATTCTTTTCCCAAAGAGGACTTTCATCTATCAATATGAAGCCAAATGCAAACATACAATTTCACATGTTTTATAAGCATTCTATTTAAATCAATGCATTCTTTAATACCATTTCTAAAAAATATTATGATTAGGCAAAGAGAAGGGAAAGAGAGTTTGATAACCAAACTATTTCGTACAAAAACGCAAGATCAACAGATCACACTACATTATAAAATTTCTCACTATAAGCCTATCATTTTAATTACACGGTTTTCATTTCGCTACCGTTTAGAAGGATGACAATCAGCCTAACAAAACACTTCCAATAATAATGGTTGCAACAAGCAGTTCTAGTTTTCCAACCAACAGAGATCAAAACAGGCAATCTTTTCGATAATACCAGACCTCTTAAGAACACTCACTATTCTTAATACAATAAAGACACATGTCATAATTTGCAACCTATTATAGAAATCACATTACAATCAAAAGATAAGAAAGGAGCTATCACCCAATTAAAACATATTAATGCATACACATCAAACAAGCTTTTCATTGGCACTTCCTAACACATTAAGGTAATTACATATACCCAAAAGCGAGTTCAATGGAGCATTTGCTAAAATAAATCTTCAATCAAACTGCTTTACTAAAACACATCAAACAATCTTTCGTGGAACACATTAATATACTCTCGAAGCTACTATAACATGCTCCTTTTAATACTTCTTCTACAAACCAAGTAGTTTCACATAATTCAACTACTCGCATATTAATGCACCTTACTAAGATAGAATTAAATTATTCTACTCCTACAAAATACACATGGAGAATTCTTTAAACGTACACATACAGTTTTCTCCCAATAACCAAAATAAATTTTTAAACCCAAAGCCCTTTTATTATCTAAACACATAAGCATCATAGGGTTCACACAAGGGTTCAAGAAGTCACACCCTTTTCTCTCTCGCAAACAAGAAAACTCGAATCAAAGATAATTACACATATCCTAATCATTTTAATTTCCAGAAAGAGAGAGAGGAATGGTGATAATCATTTAATTTTCTACAAAATAAGCATTCAATATTTGCCATACTAGTCCTTCAAGCGAACAACACTAAGCTAAATCATGATCTTAGACAAGCACCTTTCACACTTTCAGATTCAAGACAAGCACAGACCAACCCAAATGGATTAGTCTAAAGAGTACAACACTCAAAAAGGAAGGTACATACGACTCTCTTTCAGAATAAGAGTAATCGTAGACCCAGACATCAATAAGAAAACAATGCACATATAATCATTCAGAACACCAACATTAAGAGGGTGAGAACAAGGTGTGAACACACACGTTACACACAAGTTAAGGTTTGCTCAATCACTCATATACAAAAAGGAGGACAAGCATACACATAAGGTCGATACACCTCACACCAATAGAGGGCACACGCGACACCAGAGATCCCAGTGTTTGTAACATGGGCTCTGATACCAAATGTAATGCCCCGCCAGGAAACCCCGAAGGGATAAGCCAAAACACAAGAATAGAGTGCAATAATTTTATTTTTTTAAAAGTTACACCACATTAAGATACAACAAGATAACAAAGATTCAGATTACATAGCAGAAGACATCAACTAACACCTAAAGAGTTTCCCAATGAGATTACTTAAATTTCACAATTCACTTAACTCACACAATTAATCCAATATGTTGATTATCTTAATAACGAGATGATTCTTAATCAGGATAATTTCTTTCAAAAGATGGAAATATAAATCACAAGCAAAGATTCATCCATTAAGATCTATTCATACTTTACATTTAAGCTTTTCATAAAAATACAAGCCATACATCTAATATTATAACACACTAGAATTTAATCATAAACATATGAGATCTTTTCAAGCATACTTAATTTCCTTAACAACAACTGAATATATTCCATTACTCTAAGTTACATTCTTTCATATTCCAATTTATTGCATTTTGAAAGACGATTGCATACATGCATCTACGATAAATCTCATCTAAACCACTTATGTATTTGATCAAAATGGCATTCAAGAAAGGACTGAATATAAGCATTTAAAGTTAATTCCATCTTATCCACTTATACATTCTAACATAAGCTATTCATACATGATAAAGTTGAATAAGGGAAACATAAGAGAATAACATCACATAACACCATAATGATCTCGGAGTTCACCCCTAAAGGGCTACATCTTCGGGTCTGCTCAACTGCAAGACCCCTCTGATAATTAATAAAGTTAGGAATACAAGAGGTTACACCACTTACAATCCTGCCATGAAGGCGAAACATAAACAATATACAAACGACCACATCGGTCAATTAATACATAAACGATCCCTGAAAAGAAAAGGATCTAGCTGAACATAATCAAAGCTAATACAAAGGTCCATTGGAGCATCCACAAAACTGATTCATCACCACCCAAGGTCTAACATGAAACCAAGTACTCACAAAGGCAAAGACAATAGGACGACCCACAAAGGTACTCCTAACAGGACAAAATGACAACATACTAGTGAACGTAGGGACAAGTGTCATCACACAACCTGGTATGGTTACCATGACAGGTCTTCATAGGTCCCGACCCCCATACACTGGGTTACCCTGACAACCTAATCCGAACCTCCGGCCCATCCAAGCCTCATGTGGACCCACACATCCTCTCGTGAAGACAAGGATGATGGATTGCCATTTCAGGCCTTCTCACAGCATGTCGGGTCTATGTTAGCACTCGTCCCATGTGTGAGGCATATTTATCTTACTTAGAGATTACATTCTAATCTACTGATAGGTTATCACTTATTAGACTCACTTTCGACGGGTTACCCAGCAACCACTTTGGGCACGGCCCCCAATCGAAAGCCACTTTCCCATACGACACTAGACTAAACTCGGACGAACTCAAAAACCAAGGAATACACATGGTCAGACGAACGAAGTTCAAGAAGGAGGGAACAACCATCTGGTCAAACACGAATCATCATTCGACACCCACACAAAGGATATGACCAAATACAACACTACCACAAAACAACAGTCAAGTCAGAACCGAGGACTGAAACAAGTACCCCAAGTAAATCCATACGACAGGGACCTATCAAACAAGCACGACTTGCCATTACATTAGCAAAAGCGAATACAGAAATTAAACTCGCATAGGCAATATCCAGCAAATACAATCTTTTCTGAATGGATCTAAACATTAAAAGTCGATCAAGTTTTCTACATGATCTATAATAGATTGCAGTTATCTACTTCATTTAGATACAGGTTGTTCTTGGTTTTCTAACTCTCTAAGGTTCATTGCATCAAACATACAAAAATACGCCATAATGAGTTCTTTAACCAATTTCACAAGAGTATAATTTAAACAACCATTAACCAATTAATTAAGATATTTAATCTTCAATTAAAACATCACTGACGTACTGGTTCAAAATAAATGCTACACATTTTTCTTTTCCAGAACCAATTTACACTATACAGATCAAGGAAATATACATATTTAGGGAAGCCAAATAAAGAAAATCCATTCCCAGATTAACAAATTGTTTCCTTGAGCATATAAAGAAATTACAAAAATTAACTATTAATTAATGAATATATTTAATAATCCGCGATTGATTAAATATAATCAAATTAATAATTAATACAAAAGTGACAAATTAAGTATTTAATTACCAAAATATGCATTAAAACAAGATGAGTTTTGAATATTAACTATTGTATTTTTTTAAACATTATACAATAAATTAGTAACAAATCATACTTGAATTTTTAATTAAATGCCAATATTTATAATAATCAAAAACTTAATTAAAATATTAAACATTAAATAATATTAAAATATTATATATATATTTTTTTGAATAAAAAAAATACAAAAAAAAACATTTTAAAAACTAAGCAACAATGCACGTGGGGAACCGGGCCCGTGCCCTAGCCGCAGCGGCGCTGTCGCGATGGGCGCAGGACCTGCGGCTCCCACGCGGGGAATGTAGCGCCCTACGGCCATCGCGGGGGATGCGCCGCTCCCTCCGGCCATCACGGCGGAGACGCAGAGTCTGCGGCCACCGTGAGGGTCGCAGCGAGCTGTGGCCTCCACTGGCTGCTGGCTACGCGAGGATAAGGGAAGAGGGGGAGGAGGAGGCGGGTTGAGCTCTGCTCCCCGCCCTCCCAACCCAACAAAAGTTTATTTATTTATATTTTGCACAGTTCAATTTTTAAAACAACGAATCAAATTTTGTTTAAAAATTTTGATTTATAATAACATCCAGTTTAAATGAGATATGTTTTGGTCTCAAATTTCTTTTTTGATGGAGTATTCATCTCTCCAAACACAAATGGGTTTCAACACCCAAGATAAATTGAGGAACAACAAAAAAACCCCAAAACAATTTTCCAACAAACCCATATTGGGTCAAAAGGAACCATCTTCATCACAATGATGCAACCATTTAAATTTCTTGAAGAACACAAGCCAATAAGCATAGTTCTAAACCCACAAATCCAAAATTAAATCTAAAATTCCATTTAAAAGATTGGATCTTAACAACCATCATTTTGCTTTCAACCAACAGAGTATTTCCATGGCAACAAGGAAGATAAATAAGGTAATTCCTACCTCCGTACGCATTCCTGGAAGAGCCTGAAGGAGAGCCCAACCTCCAAGATCCAGAAGAACTTCTTCCTCCCAAAACCCCCAAATTTCATCCCAAAAAAATATTTTTCCAACAAAACATTTTTCCAAAAATATCCATCCTCAAAATTTTCCAAAAGTCTAGGTTATAAGGAAGAGTTGACCAAAATTTCCTTTTTTGGAATTAAAATTTTTATTTAAAATAATTCTCAAAAATAATTCTTTTCCAACTATATCAACAAATTAAATTGTTTTTCAATTCAAAATTGATTTTCTCACTCAACTGAAATTTAACCTTTCTATTTCAAAAATGCCAAAAGATTAAATTAATTCTATTGTAATTAAATTTAAGTCTTTCTTTTTCAACAACATATACAAAATGCATTTAATATTCAAAATCAACCATTTAATTGAACTTACTCCCAATTCAAATCGAGCAATTCAAATCAACGATAATCGTATAACGAAATCCCGATTAATTTAGTCCATTAATCTTTAATGCACAACACATATTTAATCAAATTAAATACTAAGGACTAATTAATCAATTTAACCATACACACCAAGCACGCAAACCAAGAAAGTCAACCAGACAGACGACTCGCAAACCCAAACAAAAAGGGAATACCGACAAGGACTGACGATGCTCACTTGAGCACGACTATGGTCAACTAGGGTCTTACGACCACCTAATCCAACTCTAAGGATTAAAGAGGTACACTCAAACCTGCAAATCCAGGTGAAGATGAACCTCGCACTCATGCGGCGTTGTACCTGAAATCTCCTGCAACCAAGAGTCATACATGCATACATATATAAACTTAATGAAAGCGTTAGCCTGATATTAATACCACGAAATAGGGACACTAAACAACTTGCATACAACTAGTGTGAAAACTACATCAACAGCTATGCATTAAATCAAACATTTGACTATAACATTATATTAAGATAAACTAACCAAGATTAAACCAAGATTAGAAATTGATTAGGGCAGGGGTACTACATGAAGCTAGGTTTTTGTGAAAGCATATCAGCATTACACCAGTACTGAAAACAACATATGAAGATGCTATTTTGTGCAGTACACTCTTATTGGATTTAACCATCCAACTGTAGTCAGTGTGACTCCCTTTTTGTGATTGAGCAGTGAGCTCTAGGCTGTTGGCCTTTTTGCATGTGCAGACCCCATTTATGTACACTTACTATCTACAGTAGTATCATCTAATTGTGGGTAAGGTTTCCCACCGTGTTTTTTCCCCTTACAGGGTTTCCACATACAAATATAGGTGTCATGTGTTGTGGATGACTTTGTGTTTATGTTTCATGCATTAATCCTTACCGGTATAGCAATTAACTATTAAAACTATCTACCGGCATATTAAACTGGTTTACCGGTATTAAGCATTAAGTTGGTTAAGTTGTTTTTGGTTTGAATTTATTTGACATCTGATTCACCCCCCCCCCTCTCAGTTGTCTTCAGGACCTAACAATTGGTATCAGAGCATATTCCTCTTTTGCAGAAGTTTAACAGCTTGAGGAGATCCAATGTCTACTAATTATTTCAAGAAGGACAGTCCTAAACTTGATGGAACCAACTATGGCATATGGAAGATCAGAATGGAGACACATTTGAATTGCATTGGTAAAGACATCTGGGAAGTTACAAAGAAAGGTTATACTGCTGCTATACCTAGTCAGCCCAGTCCAACTACCTTGACTAAAGATGAAGAAAATGATTGCAAAGCAAGAGAAGCACTTCTGAGCGCATTATCAAATCAACAAATCATGGGATTATCAGATAGGTCTACTGCTAAAGCTATTTGGGATCATTTGGAAACACTTAATGAAGGAAATTCCATAGTCAAAATTCTAAAACTTGAAAGCTTTCGGGTCAGGTATGAACATCTAAAAATGGAAGAAGATGAAAGGATTTATGCTTTTATGGAAAGAGTAAATGAAATTTTTTTGGGTATTAAATATTGTGGAGGAACCTTAAGTGAGGATGAAATTGTTTCAAAATTTTTAAGAGGATTGCCACCAGCATATAAAATGAAGGTTACTGCTATAAATGAGTTAAGAACAATGCCTAATGCATCAGTAACTAGGGATACATTGATTGGGAAACTTTCAGCTTTTGAAATTGAAGAATTTGGTTGTGTTGCTACTATAAAGATAGATTTAGCCTTTAAAGCATCAACATCACCTGCTCCATCATTTGACAAATCTGATTGGAAAGCCTTTTATGCAAGAGAACTTGAAGAAAGTAGGAAAGAAAATGAAGAACTTGAAGAACTTGAAGCACTATTTGCAAGGAAAATGCCTAAAGGTCCAGTTGGAAGTAAGTATGAAGGTAAAGCACCCTTTAAATGTTTTAACTACAATAAGATTGGTCATTTGGCTTTGAGATGCCCTGATAGACATGCTAGACTAAGAGAAGAAGCTAGAAGGACATACAAGCCTAATCCTGAATATCAGAGATACAGATTTAAGAAAAAAAAAGACAAATCTTGTTACATTGTTGATGAAGGTGTGACTGATGATTCTGATGAGGATCTGATAGACAATGGATGGGTTTTTGTTGCTATAATAGAAGATCAACCGGCACCTACTGTTCAACCAATAGAACAAGCCCTAGCAGCTAAAATTGAAGTAAATGATGAATGGATCATTGACTCAGGATGCTCACATCATATGACAGGAGACAAAGGTAAATTCTTGAACTTTCAAGAATACAATGGAGGTTTAGTAAGATTTGGAGATGACAAAGCCTATTCAATTAAAGGTAAGGGTACAATATCTCTTGATGGTAAGCATAAAACTGACAATGTTTACTATGTTGAATGATTAAAGCATAATCTTTTAAGTGTTGGTCAATTAGTTGAGAAAGGATTTCAGTTACAATTTAAAAATGGAAAATGCAAAATCATCAATAGAACTGGTTTGGAAATTGCAACCAGTAATCAGACTAGAGGTAATATCTTTCATTTGAATAACAGTGAAAAGACATGCTTGATTGCACATATAGATGAAAGTTGGTTATGGCATAAGAGACTCTGTCATGTAAACTTTGATTGCATGATAAAAATCAGTACTACTAAGGCAGTTAGAGATCTACCTAAAATTGTCAAACCTCAGAATACAATATGTAAGGAATGTCAATTTGGAAAACAAGTTAGAGATAGTTTCAAAAGTATTCCAGAAAAATCCAATAATGCTCTTGATTTGATTCACACTGATTTATGTGGTCCAACTAGAACTAAAATCTTACAAGGTGATAGATATTTCATGCTAATCATTGATGACTATTCTAGAATGTGTTGGGTTACTTTTCTCAGAGAAAAATCAGAAGCACTCGAAAAGTTCAAACAATTCAAAGAAATGGTTGAAAATGAAACCGGTAAGAAAATCAAATGCTTAAGATCAGATCAAGGTGGAGAATTAAAATCTAAGGACTTTAATACATTCTGTGAAGTAAATGGAATCAGAAGACAACTATCAGCTCCTCGGACACCACTGCAGAATGGAGTTGTTGAAAGGAAAAATAGAACTATCTTGGATGCAGCAAGAAGTATGTTATCAGAAGCAAATCTACCACATGTGTATTGGAGAGAAGCAGTCAACACATTGGTCTATACATTCAACAAAGTTCACATCAAAGGTGAAACCGGTAAGACCCCTCATGAACTATGGTTTGGTAATACTCCTACTCTTAAGTATTTCAGAATTTTTGGAAGTAAATGTTATATTAGAAGAGATGAGTATATTGGTAAATTTGATCCTAGAAGTGATGAAGGAATATTTCTTGGTTATTCATCTAAGAGCAAGGCATATAGATGTTTTAACAAGAAACTGCAGAAAATAGTTGAGAGTACAAATATAAAAATTGATGAACAATTTAGAGGAACTTCAAGGTATATAGACTCTGAATGAGCAACATAAATTGTGACAAATGAATCTACACTAAATCCACCAGGAAAGAATAAAGATCCAGTTACCTCGGTACCATCTAAGGATTCCACAATAATTGAACAACAACAACAAACAAAGACACCCCGGTATGTAAGATTGAATCATTCTAAAGATCAGATAATTGGAAATAAATTTAAAGGAGTTATGACAAGAGGAAGATTGGCAAATGAAGAGGTATGTCTTATTTCTCAAATTGAACCATCATCTGTTAATGAGGCATGTGAAGATAAATTTTGGATTAAAGCTATGAAAGAAGAATTAGAACAAATTGAGAAAATTAACACTTGGACATTAGTTCCCCGACCTAAAGATAAAAATGTAATTGGAACCAAATGGGTATTTAGAAACAAATTTAATGAAGATGGTAAGGTTGTCAGAAATAAAGCAAGACTAGTGTGTAAGGGATATTCTCAGAAAGAAGGAATTGATTACAATGAAACCTTTGCACCGGTAGCTAGAATTGAGGTAGTCAGATTATTCTTGGCTTTTGTAACACACAAGAACTACAAAGTTGATCAAATGGATATTAAATGTGAATTTTTGAATGGAGATCTTGAAGAGGAAGTCTATATTGAACAACCTGATGGATTTTCTTTGACAGATGATAATGATATGGTCTGCAGGTTAAGAAAAGCTCTGTATGGACTGAAACAAGCCCCAAGAGCTTGGTATGCAAGATTGGATAAGTATCTTTTAAAGATTGGTTTTACTAAAGGAAATGCAGACAACAATTTATATTAAAAAATAACAAATGATGACATCTTGATTATAGAAGTATTTGTTGATGATATAATCTTTGGAGGAGAAGATGGTTTATGTAAGGAATTTTCTACTAAAATGCAGCAAGAATTTGAAATGTCTATAATTGGTGAAATAAAATTCTTTTTAGGATTGTAGATTTCATAGACTGACAAAGGTATATTTTTGAGTCAATCCAAATACTTAAAAGAGTTACTAAAGAAATTCGGAATGGAGAACTCTAAACCGATAAGCACACCTATGACTACAAATGACAAATTATCTCAAAGGGATGAATCTACACCTGTTAATCCAACTAGATACAAATCTATGATAGGAGGTTTAATGTATTTGACACAAACCAGACCTGATATTATGAATGCAGTATGTATTGTTAAAAGATTTCAAAGTAATCCTAGAGAAAATCATGAATCAGCAGTAAAAAGGATTTTTCGATACTTACAAGGCACTGCAAATCTTGGATTATGGTATCCTAGACATGAAAATTTTGATCTATGTGCATACACAGATGCAAATTGGGCAGGAGATGTGGATGATAGAAAAAGCACCACCGGCGGAGCATTGTTTCTTGGAAACATACTAGTTTCTTGGTTGAGTAAGAAACAAAGTTGTACATCTTTATCAACAGCAGAATCAGAATATGTTGTGGCAGCAACTAACTGTACACAGGTACTATGGCTTAAGCAAATGTTGAAAGACATAAAGGTAAAATGCAAGGAACCTATTACTATATATTGTGATAACACTACAACAATTGATATATCTAAGAATCCTATACTACATTCTAAAACAAAACATGTTTCTATCAAACTGAATTTTCTAAGGGAAAAAGTTGAAGAAAAGGAGATAAAACTAGTTTATGTGAATACTAAAGAATAGCTTGCAGATATTTTCACAAAACCTTTCCCTAAGGAGACTTTTGAATATCTCAGAGATCAGCTTGGAGTCATACCACCGCCGGTAGAGACTTAGACAGTTGACAATTGTCATCAACCGACAGAATTTAAAGACAAATCTTTTACTTCGGACTTTGATGAGGAAGCTACCTCCCAGGGGGAGTAGTTGGTATTTTCTATATGAACTTAGTTTTGTTGCAACTTTGGCAATTAATGTCAAAGAGGGAGAGATATCTATGGAAAAACACATTATCTTTTGAGGAACTTTGGATAACACATGTTGCTCCTAGGGGGAGAGATTGTTGTTTGGGAGAGACTATTACTCTTTGTATTTTGGTTATGATCTTTTTGGAGATTGTTGGTTTTTGGCATTTCTGTTTTGGCACTTTGATGGTTTTTCCATCTTGTGTTGCCATCAATGCCAAAGGGGGAGATTGTTGGTATTTTGGTATGGTTTTTTCATTGATGTCAACACCTACTAAAACATTAGCACTTTGGAGATCCAGCAGCATTCACCGACAAGCAAGTAACTATTGCACAGTTTCTGGTATATGGTTCACCGGCAGGATATAATGATCACCAGCACTTGGAATGGCATGGAAGACACTTGGTAATATCAAAGACATCGTGTGGACATCTTATCTTAATGGATTAATCATTGGTATATTCATATTTGCATATTTTCTTTTACCGGCAAATAGGTCCAGGGTTATCTAGGGTTTCACCGGCAAGTTTATCTTTTCCAGATCAGCATGGCATGCTATGAAAATGATTAATTATTGTTGTAAATGCATTAAGCCGACATGTTCAATCGGTTATTGCATCGGATATTATACTGTTTGTAAAATGTTTTTATTGTAATATCTTGTAGAGCCGATCTACTAAAAATTGGTCTTAGGTTATGGTATAAATGTAAGATCTTATTTGTAAGATCAAGTGTGGAATGCGAAAAAGAATTGTGTGAAGGTATATGTGAGATTAAGCAGTGCAATACACGCAGACATCATTTGAAGGTGAAGCTAGGTTTTTGTGAAAGCATATCAGCATTACACTGATACTGAATCCAGCATATGAAGATGCTATTTTGTGCAGTACACTCTTATTGGATTTAACCATCCAACTGTAGTCAATGTGACTCCCTTTTTGTGATTGAGCAATGAGCTCTAGGCTGTTGGCCTTTCTGCATGTGCAGACCCCATTTATGTACACTTACTATCTGCAATAGTATCATCTGATTGTGGGTAAGGTTTCCCACCGTGGTTTTTCCCCTTACAGGGTTTCCACATACAAATATTGGTGTCATGTGTTGTGGATGAATTTGTGTTTATGTTTCATGCATTAATCCTTACCGATATAACAATTAACTGTTAAAACTGTCTACCGACATATTAAACTGGTTTACTGGTATTAAGCATTATGTTGGTTAAGTTGTTTTTGGTTTGAATTTATTTGACAACTGATTCACCCCCCCTCTAAGTTGTCTCTGGGACCTAACAACTTCAATATGTAAGGGAGCATTGTGAGGGTGTTGCAAGGACATGTCATCTTCGTCAGTGAATCATAAGCAATGAGGGGTTGTGAGGTATCCCACCATGGTTTGGAATTGATCAATATCAAGATCTTTGGATACAGTTGTATCTATTAATGCTCGTTCAAGAATCTCCTTGTGTGCAGGTGAAAGTTTTAAAAGCTCTAAGATTGATATTTGGGCAAGTGTTTTCTGCAATCGTTCCACTAGATTGTATTGTTTTGTTGTAGTGGATGGTGTGTTTGTTGTAGGACCCAGAAAAAAAACTTTGGCTTTGCTTCTTGTGATAGCCTGAGCATGTTCTTGATTTTGTTTTCTTTAACTGCAATCACATTCACCATATTGTCATATGCATGCATGTAGTTTACCTTTGCTTTACCCTTACCATTGTTTGTTGTTGATGGCTCACCTTTCTCATAGTTTGGAAGCGGAGTTTTAAAGGCGGTATGAGATTCATTTGTTGTATGTCCATCCACAGTTATTACACCATTATCAATTAAGTCTTGTATGACATGTTTCAACTTTTGACAATTATCTATGAGATGTCCTTTGTTTCGATGGAAATTGCAATGCTAATTATCATTCCACCAAGGTGGCTTGATTTGAGGTTCGTAGTTCCTTTCTTTTGGTAAAGTGATCAATTTATTTGCGAGAAGTGTCTTTAGTGTTGATCCAAGGGGTTCACCAATGTTTGTGAATTGTCTTTGAAAGAAAGTTTTGGTAGTTGGTCTTTGTTGATTGTTGTTTTGTTGTGCTGCTGCTGAGTGAGTAGATAAATTGAAAATTGGTTGTTTTTATTTCACATTGTTGTTATATACTATTCCATCATTGATGAAATTTTGATTTCTATTCCAAAACTTGGTTTATCATTGTGATTGTTGTTATTATTGTTGTTAGGTGGATGGACTCCTTCTTTGTATATTTTCAACTAACCTTTCTTTATCATAACTTCCTCCATTCTGATTCCATTATCAACCATTTTTCTAAAGTTTTGATTTCCTTGCATTTTTAAGTAATAACTCATTTGATCATTTAAGTTATCAATGAATATGTCCATTTTTTCATACTCTGGCAATGTACGAGGATACCGCGATGCTATGCATCTCCATAATTGTAAGAACATCATGAAGGGTTCTCCAATATTTTGTTTAGTGTTACATAGGTCTAGCATGGTTACTTCATGTTGTATGTTATAGGAGTATTGTGAAATAAACTTATCCACCAACTCTGAAAATGATTTGAGTCCAGGTGTAAGTTTGGAGAACCATTCCATAGCTAATCCAGTTAATCTTTTTGGAAATAGTCTCATTAAGTAGGTATCCTCATGTGTGAACTCCATACTCATTGTGCAAAATTCTCTTATATGATCTTGAGGGTCAGTGCTTCCATCATATTTTTTGTATCTCGAGGTTTCAAAACCTATAGGAAATGGTATCATGTTTAGATTTCTGTCGAAAGGATAAGGACAAATTTCTTGAAGTGAGTATCGTCTAACATTTCCTCTTTGCATCTATTGGATTTGTGTTTGCATTACTTGTAGTTGTTGTGTGAGAGTCATGATAGGATTATCAACATGATTTGTTCTTGCATGACCATGATTTTGCATTCTAGGAGGATTGGGATCTCTTCTTGTATCCTCATTGAATTGAATATTATTCAAGATTTCTACTTCATCTCTTCTAGGTATGTCGGTTTCTTCATTAGTCCTGGTGGTATTGGGAATTGATGTGTCATTCATGCGGAGACCAAAGATGTCCTCATATTGTTCGTTATTTGGAGGAGGGTCACTTTTATTTTTTGTCAATTTATTCACATCAAAATCTTGGGGAAGTGTAGGACCAGATTTGGCTAACATTAGAAAGTATTTTTCTTTTTCTTCCTCCAATAATCTCTGCATAAATTTGTCGAATCGGGGATCTTTCATGATGTCTCTGATGTTTTGTTCTATTATTTCTCCTTCAACTTGAATTTCATCTTCATGTTCCATGGTTATATGCTCTTCAAATGTTTTCAATGTTTCGATTTCAGTCTCTGCGATCCTTCATCTCTGAGCTCTAGTTAGAACAGGCATACACATGTGTTATTTTGCTTAGGATTTGATTGTCCAAAAGGTTGTTTTGGGTAAGCGATCAATGGTCAATTTCAAGGCAATAGAGTGATATGACACTAAAAGAGAATTCAAGTGTTTAAAAGTTTGCAAGTTTTTTGATCTTCGATTTAAGTGCAATGATGATGATTTGATAAGAACCAAGTCTAGTAGGAATGATCTATCCTACAATGTGGGACAAGGTTATCCTGACCAAACGTTTCAATTTTGTGATAAAGGATGATTGATCTTGATGAGAAACTATGTTTGATTGATTAGTTTACCAAAGGGGGTGATAATGCACTTTGAGATATTTAGATCTTAAACTTGTTGGGGGTGATTACTTTGAAAATCTTGGGGTGTATGTTTTCTAAAGTCTGATTTTGACGGATGATACTTGACCAAGCAGACAAGCTAAGCACAGATTGACATATAATAGGTGTTTATGCTTACTACAAATTGATCAGGCATAAATGATAAATCTGAAACATGCATGCAGGACACAGCTTTGGACTGACAGATGCAGAGTTTCATATGACAGATTATGCAACATAGAACGACAAGAGATACAAAATAGAGCGACAGACTAGTGACTTTATGTGTAAAGCAACGTTTCGTATGACATAAAACCTTGACTCGTATGACAGAAGATCAAGCAATATGACAAAATATCTTGACTCGTACGATAGGTATTTTAACAGGTGTAAAAAGTGTTTGTTTGTTTGAGTTTTGATCGCTGAATTTTGATGTTTTACTTTGGTTTTCCAATTTTAAGTGTTTGATTTTTCAACTTAGGGATGAATACACAGAAAACACATGATGTGATACATGAATCTCAATCAAGCTAAACCCCAAGGAAGTTGGCTAAGAATGAAAACCTTTGCTTGCTAACTTAGGTACACACCCAATAGCTAATCAGAATATGGCCACTGAGTCTCACTCAATGGATTCTCAACGCCGTATTATTCGACTCCGAACACTAATGGGGGAACGATATGGCAAGTGTCTTGGGAGAGGTACTATCTCTCTTGCACAAATATTATCACCCTTTTGGAGGTGAATCGGGTAGCTTCTATTTTAACCGGCACTAGTAAGGGATCTGTTCAGCGCGTCAGGGTATAAACTCAATTAAGAGGTCTCCCAGCCTTGAAAACCAAGGTTTGATATACCTGAAGGTACGGAGGAGAGGTATTCCCGAGCACTGTCATTGCTTTGATTTTCATCAAAAACATATTTATTTTATAGTGGGTTGGATTACTTGGCATTAGCCGTTCCCACTTAGGTCGTTCCCCTCTCATCGGCCTTAAGGGCTAAGAGTTAATAACTCCTTAGGAGGGCAGGCCTGCTAAAGAGATGCACTAATGAAAGTAAAAGATGAGTCTAGCTTTCTGATCACCTAAGAAAGGTGAGAGCATACTCGCCTATCATCAAAGACACATAAGACATGATAGTTCATTTCTTTAAGCCCAAATTGAAATGTGCCTAAAAATCTTAAAGAATACACAAAGTTTTTGTTGAATCCTTAGGCAACCTACAAAATAGATCCATTAGTAGTCATGATTGTGTTTTGAATTTGTCTTTGACAAGCGTATCTTTGACAAGCATCCTGTAGAAAAGAGTTAGGCTGCAAACATCTCATAGACATAACAAGATTAGCATTAGTGATCCGAACTATGAAATTTTCAAAAAAAACTATATGAAATTTTAGCCTAACTTCAAATAGGCATAACTTTCTGCTCCAGACTCAAAATTACGAATCGTTTAACTTTTTTCTCTGCTTTCAAGGGCTAAAAATGACCAGAAGGCCTTCAAAAATGCAAATTACCAATGTATAGACAAATTTGAAAATTCTAATTTGCAGTTTATCAAAAAATCAGAGATGCAGAAACTCATACGACATGATTTACCAGTTAGTACGACAAAACTTTAGATTTCGTGCAGGAATAAATGCAGACTCGTACAACATGATTTACCAGTTAGTACAACAAAACTTTAGATTTCGTGCAGGAATAAAAGCAGACTCGTACGACATAAGATTTTGAAGCCAGAAATTTGTACGAAACAAAATTAGATATAGTACGACAGTGCAAATCAACTCTTATGACACAAGAATGGGTTGGAAAATCAACTCGTACAACATTCTGATTCTGATCCGGCAGAGATGAATGTTGATTGAAGCTTGAGAGGCTGAAAATGATGATTTCTGCCCCATAGTGGGCGCCAAAATGTCGAGCTCTATGAAGTGTACCTATACCTATAAACACAATGCACTCAAAAAATCATTACAAGCAATGGTTAGTAAATTGAAACAATGAAAGACAAAACCATAGCTAATCGACTTATTGCCTCCTAGTAAATGCAAGTATGAAAAATGCTCTTAGATCTGATTATGCATACTTCAGTGACTTGACTACACTTAGATGGAGGATTTGAATGCTGAAAATGCATGATCAAGCAAGAATAGCATGATTAAGCTACATGATAAGCAAATTAAGCTAAGATTTAAGCTAAAATTGAGCATGATAACATTGAAAAAACTGATAAACTATCCTATAATAACAATGCATAAGATGAAAAATGAGATGGGATCCATATTTCTCAAAATGAGGTCTATTTATAGGATTTTCCAAGGCTAGGGGTGATGTGGCAAGAATCAACGGTCAAGATTGATCTGAAGATATCAATGGTTAAATTGGAGGAGGATGGCAAAGGGAGTTGGATTAAAGGGAACATCTGTCATCCCTATGGTGACAAGTGTCAAGAGGCTTCTAGAAGGAGTAGGATGAAAGGGAACACTTAGTGACAAGTGTCACAAGGTTCTAGAAGATGTTGGATGAAAGGGGACATGGTGGTAGGTAGAATGGGTTAGTTTTAGGAATGGGTTAGGTTTAGGAGTGGTAGAAGTTAGAATAATTTGAATTTAGAAATTCAAATAATATGAAAAGGATAATTAATCTCAACAACTCATGAATTTGATTTGTTTTAATTAATTAGGATTTAGAAGAAATTATTTTAGATGAGGGAATTAATTAATTAAAGGGGTGAAATGAACCTATTAAATAAATCCTTAGATTTATTAATATGTAGATGAGTGAGAGATTTAATCAAATTGCTTAGTGAATTCAATTAAATTGGGAAGGAGAGATTAATTAAATAATTGATTATTTAATTAATTATCTTCAGACCATTTTTAGGTGTATACAATGACTATTCTAGAATGATGTGGGTTACTTTTCTAATGGACAAATCAGAAGCACTAGGGAAATTAAAGATATTCAAAGCTAAGGTGGAGGCAGAGATAGGATTGAAGGTGAAATGTCTGAGATCTGACATAGGAGGAGAATTCACATCTGGTGAGTTTAATTCATTTTGTGAAAAACATGAAATTAGAAGAAGTTTATCTGCTCCTAAAACCCCTCAGCAAAATGGAGAAAGGAGGAAAAAAAACTATTTTGGATGCTGCTAAGACTATGTTGATTGAAAGGAATGTTTTGAAGACCTTTTGAAGAGAAGTTGTTATCTTTTGTATACAACTTCAACAGGGTGCATTTAAAGGTGATTATGGTGCATAAATCTCAGAGTCTCAGAGTCGCCACTCACAACTTGTGAGATATTACATATAATCTTGTAAAATGGACAGATCTAGACCAAACCTTTTTATAGAAAATGAACTACAATGGACTTTCCAGTGACATTTATGAGAATTGACTCAAACCAACAAGGGACAGTTTAAGAAGCTTTTCACTCTGTGGGCAAAAATTTTAGTCCTGCGACGCGGGAGCAATGCTCAACAATCAAATCACAAATGACCCATACAACTTTATGCAACCTTCCCCAGCAGAGTCACCATTTTGGTTGGTGCCTCAGATGGGTTAATCTCAACTATATATTTAGGCAAATCATTTTACCAAAGATTCTTTACAATCATATGCTCCCCAGCAAAGTCGCCATTTTTGTTGGTTCCCAAAAATGGATGGGTTTACACTACCATCGGGCAGAGACCAAGCTGATTCCTCCAAATATCTATGGGGATCCACCTCCAACTATCAATATCTGTTAGGCTTGGACCAACATTAACAAGGACACAAAGTCCTTCTGCACTTTAGGCTCTGCAGAACCAGGGAGGGTGATCCCTTCAGTAAATTTCCTTTTCTCTGCAACGATACTTAGGAATTTGCTGAAAACAAAGTAGATTATCTCATAAAAAGACTCAACAGAAAGGGAGAATGCTCAAGGATGGAAAATCTTTCAGTGATCCTAAACCTTAAGCTGGAGTGTGAGAAAGGGCAGGATAACTTTCAGAAAATACATAAAATTTAACAAGTGATACTCTGATATTTTGATATTTGTTTTGAGAAATCATAAAGAAGATAACCAGAAACTGAAAACCTAACGAAATTCGCTAGTAAATATGAGTGCCTTATTCATTTGGGTTACAGTCTTTGAAAAGCGTTACTGAAATCTGATAAAAATTCATCTAATAGTTGGTCTAGCCTAAAATAATACTCCCTTACAATATTGTTCTACTTACAATCCTTGACCTAAACTGCTTATCAAATCCTGTTACAAGTCTCATTTCTCTATAATCTCATTCAAGAATTTAATTAATCCCTTTGACTAAAGCATTAAATGGAAGAATACATACATCATAACAATGAAACAAACAAATGAAACCCTTGATCCCATTTGCTTAAAAGAAAAAAAAATCGCACACAGGAGAGTAAAGATTAGAAAATATATTTGCATTAATATCATAAGATATCTTTTATTAGATAACAATCAACAAATTTGAGTACAGAATAAACCACTTGAAAAAGAAACTCACAACTATTCTATTACTTTTTGCTCTACAAAATGACATTACAGTCCCTATGATTTCCTATGACTCACTGGAACTACATAGAACCTAACCCTGTAGAACAGACCTATTTTTACATAGATCCTTCTTAGAAAATTCAGAACCCTGTCTAATGGCCTTGATTTCCCTTTTATAGAAAACAAGGGAGCGACAAGCTTCAGGGCAAAAGACACTTGTCATCAAAAGTGAGCCTTAGGCCTGTACACAATTCTGTTATGAAATATTCCTTATCCACATGATGTGCTCATGATGAGGTGGAACCAAAATCTTCAACAGATTATTGGTAGAAACAAAAACACTTGAGCCACGCCGATATCACCTAGACATCTGCAGATGGACCCTTAGATGCTCAGTTTGCTCCATAGCATTTCTGTTCCTGAAAAGGAAAATAGATCCCGACATGAAACAAAACCTTCCCACCAAAATAAGGGAAAATCTCCAGCCTTTATGCCCCAGATCAGAGAAAATGGAAAGAGGACCTTGGGGGTAAACATGATTTTTTAAGAAGGCATTGCATTTTCCATGTTACTGCAAAGATGACTGACTACCAATCCTCCCTCGAACAAATCCTTCTTTCAGCTCCTTGTGACCTCCTTCTTGGAACACTCTACCAATGAAATGCAGAGTAAGAGCAGAGGATATGTCATGGGTGGCTTTTCCTAATAAGGAAAGGCTTTCACGCGCCCTTTGACAATCCTCTAATCTTTCACAATCCCTCTGACAATGAGCGACCTTATAATAGAGAAAAAATATCCATCCAGTGTCACAAAATATGCAACGACTCCATTCATAGTTATGTTCGAACACCATCCTCTCACTGATGATGAACTGTTCTTAGAAAAATGAAGAAGATTGTATTTTTTTCTACCCATTTTTTAATCTACCTAGTGAATTTATAATTAGAATTTCTTTCAATGTGGCGGTGCTAATCCATGTGAAGAATCATCATCCTCATATTTTTTGCTGACCTTGTCAGCTATGGATTTCAGCAATCATGCCTACAAATCAAGACACCACCATCTTCTAGGCCATCACTCCATTGCCACCTGCATGTGTTCACCTTACTTGAATGATTTTATTCTAATCTTATTCCTCTCAGTGTATAGTCTCCTGCTTTAGGATTCCTATCAATAGGCAAATCTTTGAATTTATCAGAGAACTTGCAATCCATCATATCAAAAACTGAAGCTTTTCTTGATCCTTTCACATCTTTGAGCTATCAACTTTGACTGTGTAATCAATCCTTAGTCGACAAGTCTACATCTAATTTATTTTGTCCTTTTTTCCCGCAGGCTACGACTAGTGCCTTCAAAATCCCTCCTAATTTCTCATTTGAAACATAACCATAGATCTCATCCAACTTGGCAAATCTAATGGTTATTTTATGCTGACGCAACATTTGTCCTTCTATCTGTATCCGCGGACCCACCAAATCACAACTAATCGGCACCATATCATCCTTTGACCAAACTTCGTCAGCGACCCCACCATAGGTCTTCTTGGTCACCCTGGGACACATGGCATCATCTCGTGATGTTGCAGTTTGTAAACTCCTTGCAACTTCCATCACGGGAATACGGGGGCCATCTAATTTGTTCAAACTTTAAAAAATGCCCATTAACTCCTCCAGAATTAAAAATCATGCAACTTTTACCTCAAGACAAAACATCTTCGTTCATTTTGGACATGTGCAAATTGATGGAGCTGTTAGTAGACTGACATTTATTGCCTGAGAACTAGTAACACTGTGCTTTGACTGGTTATACTGCCAACATCACCGGTTTCTGTTGAGAACACATGGCACAATCTCACGGTGTCGCGGTCTTTAAAACCCTCGCATCTTTGACATTGGGAAGCGTGAACCATTGTATTTAACCTGTCCTTAGAAAATGGTTGAAATACTTGGGACTTTCGAGCTTAGGGAAATCATGGGCATGAATATTTAAAAGGAAACCGGTCATAAGGAAATCTTCGCAACTTAGGAAATTTAACTCCTAATTTTTGGTTTAAACTCTTCTTGTTTGGTTATCTAACTAGAAATTCAACTTTGAATTCATGAATCTTAAATGTAGCAATATACCTATACAATTATGAAAAAGAAACTATTATATAAAAGGAATTATCACTTCAATTTTAAAACTAAAGTATAAATGTTACGTAATTGAAAGGAACATAAACAAATTGACTACTTGGGAATAGTATTTTCTTCAAAGGAAAATTATGATAATAATTAAAAATTTGAAAACTTGAACTAAATACATGAAATTACTAATTGCTTGGAAACCATGATACTTTGAAAGATAACTTATGAAAATGATTTGAATTACTTGCAAGATAAAATTATTTTGGACAAAACCATTACACAATAAGGATGAATCCAAGTAATGATTTGCTTGAAAGAAAATTAAATGATTGAATAGAAAGACTTTAGAAATGAAATGACTTTGTTTGAAGTGAAAAAGTATTTAATAATAAGCCCAACTAATTCTTCCATATGAAGTAACATAAATCTCATCTACAAATGATAACACTACTTTAAATGTGAATCATAATACATGAAAGGTACTAAATTGGTTGAAATAAAATTTAAATTATCAAATAAGTATACTTTGGAAATGAATTTAATACTCACTTGTTGAAGGGAAAATAAAAACATCTATTCAACAATAAACTTCAAATTAACCACATTATTCTTAATTACTAATTGTTTGAAAAAGAGATTAGAAAATAGTCTAAACACTTGCTAGTTAACCAAGTAAATAATACTAAGTCTCCTTTTAAACAATTCTAATCAATAAACTTCTAATTGCTTTTAAACTAATACCTTTGCAAGATGATAAAGTGATAACTAATTAATCCTTCCACTTGAAGTAACGTTAACTTTATCGTTCGATACATTCTACAAACAATAACTTTATCAATTTCAAATACTTCGAAAAGAGATAATATTTTCTCCTTAAACTACCCTCAATTAGAATTGTTATTTAATTTTCTAAGTAATCACGAAATAGGTTACTTGAAACTCATTTGCTAAAACAATTTCGGTTTTGAATAAACTCTCTTTGCATCCTAATTAATACTATATATGAATATTTAACTAAGCAATTTACCTTTAAATTTAACGTTAATTAAATTTATCCTTACTAATTAATTGTATTATTAAGTGTAACTTTCCCTTTTTACTAGTCTTATGTTTCTTTTTGGCTGAAAGGTAAATATTTTTAACTATTAAAAGAATTGAATATTCTCAATGCCTTGTGTACTCATATCTTGGAATCTAATAAGGAAACAAATCAAATAATCAACTTTTTGAATTGAGGCAAATCTGTGTCTAAACATTAACTCATATTGCTTGATATACCTAAAAGGGTTACTATGAATCTAAACAAATTTACTTGTTGGGTAAATTCCTTTAACCTTTGATACTTGTACTGATTGAAATATACAAAAGTTAGTTTTGAAATTATTAATTAAAGAACTTAAAAATTTGAAATGTATTGTATGTCTTGAGGGAACCTACTTACTATTAGGATTTATTTATTTGATCAAAAGATCCAAAACTATGGAATAAGTGTATCATTGGCACAATAACATTTTCCTAAACGTAAGTTTTGATTCTTCAAACCTTGCGTTTAGTAAGCAAAAGCTTCAAAATGATGATTTGGGAGTACGATAAGTTTCATAAAAGTGTTTCCATGCTCGTGGATTTGAAATTAGAACTTGAATTTTCAAGCTTGTTATACCTCCAAACACACATGTTAATGCTTAAAAACTTGTGTTTAGGAAGCACAAGCTTCAAAATGATGATTTGGGAGTACGATAAGTTTCATAATCGCACTTTCATGCTCGTGGCTTCAAAACGTAAATGTGCATTTCCAAACTGATTAAGCAAAAGCTTCAAAATGATGATTTGGGAGAACGATAAGTTTCATAACTGTGTTTCCATGCTCGTGGCTTTGAAATTAGAACTTGCATTTTCAAGCTTGTTGTACCTCCAAACACCTAAACTTATGTTTTGAAGCATCAAAATGGGTATGTGGAGGCACAACAAGATTGAAAATTCAAGTTCTGATTTTGGATCCAGGGGCGTGAAAGCACATTTATGAAACTTATCATACTCCCAAATGATCATTTTGAAACTGGTGCTTCCTAAATACAGGTTTTGAAGCATCAAAATGTGTGTCTGGACGCACAAAAAGCTTGAAAATGTAAGTTTTGATTCAGAAGCCACATGAAAGCATATTTATAAAACTTATCGTACTCCCAAATCATCATTTTCAAGCTTGCCTTTCCTAAATGCATGTTTTCAAGCATCAAAATGGGTGTTTTGAGGGACAAGAAGCATGAAAATGCAAGTTTCTATTATGAAGCCATGAGCATGAAAGTACAATTATGAAACTTATCGTACACCCAAATCATCATTTTGAAGTTTGTGCTTTCTAAACGCATGCTTTGAAGCATCAAAAAGGGTGTTTGGAGGTAGAAAATGATTGAAAATGTAACCATTGATTACGAATCCAGCATGAAAGCGTGAAGTTTGTGCCTTCCTAAATGCAAGTTTTGAAGCATCAAAGTGTGTGTTTGGAGGTACAACAATTTTGAAAATGCAAGTTTTGATTTAGTAGCCATGACCATGAAAGCATGATTAAGAAACTTATTGTACTCCCAAATCATCGTTTTCAAGGTTTTGCTTCCTAAATGTATGTTTTGAAGCATCAACATGGGTGTTTGGAGGGCTAACAAGCTTGAAATTCCAAGTTTATATTCTGAAGCCATGAGCATGAGGCATGATTATTAAAGTTATTGTACTCCCAAAATCATCATTTTGAAGTTTGTGCTTCCTAAACACGTGTTTTGAAGCATCAAAAAGGGTGTTTAGAGGCACAACAAGATTGAAAATTCAAGTTATGAGTTTGAAGCCAGAACCATGAAAGGGCAATCATGAAACTTGTCATACTCCTAAATCACCACTTTTAAATTTATGCTTCCTAAAAGAATGTTTTTGAAGCATCAAAAATGGTGTTTGGAGGCACAAGAAGCTTGAAAATGCAAATTTTGATTCCAAAGCCACTAGCATGAAAGCGTTGTTGTGAAACTTATCATACTCCCAAATCATCATTTTGAAACATGTGCTTCCTAAACACAAGTTTTGAAGTATCAAAATGGGTGTTTGGAGGTACAACAAGCTTGAAAATGCAAGTTATGATTTTGAAGCCACAAGCATGAAAGCGTGGTTATGAAACTTATTGTACTACCAAATCAACATTTTGAAGCTTGTGCTTCCTAAATGCACATTTTGAAGCATAAAAATGGGCATTTGGAGGCACAACAAGCTTGAAATTGCATGTTTTGATTCTAAAGCCACTATAATGTAAGTGTGATGATGAAACTTATCATACTCTCAAATAGTCATTTTGAAGCTTGTGCTTCCTAAACAAAAGTTTTGAAGCATCAAAATGTGTGTTTGGAGGTACAACAAGCTTGAAAATGCAAGTTTTGATTATGAATCCATGAGTATTAAAGCATGATTATGAAACTTATCGTACTCACAAATCATCATTTTCAAGTTATTCTTCCTAAACTTATATTTTGAAGCATCAAAATGGGTATGTGGAGGCACAACAAGCATAAAAATGGGTGTTTGGAGGCACAACAAGCTTGAAAATGCATGTTCTGATTTTGAAGCCACTAGCATGTAAGCGCAATGATGAAACTTACCATACTCCCACATTGTCATTTTGAAGCTTATGTTTCCTAAGTGCAAGTTTTGAAACATCAAAATGTGTGTTTGGACGTACAACAAATTTGAAAATTGAAGTTCTGATTTTGAAGCCATGAGCATGATTAGGAAACTTATTGTACTCGCAAATCATTATTTTAAAGTTTTTCTTCCTAAACTTATGTTTTGAAGCATCAAAATGGGTATGTGGAGGCACAACAAGCCTTAAAATGCAAGTTCTGATTTTGGAGCCACGAGCATCAAAGCGCAATTATGAAACTTATCATACTCTTAAATAATCATTTTGAATCATCAAAATGTGTGTTTGAACGCACAAAAAGCTTGAAAATGCAATTTTTGATTACGAAGCCACATGAAAGCACAGTTCTAAAACCTATCGTCCTCCCAAATCATCATTTCCAAGCTTGCCCTTCCTAAACGCATGTTTTGAAGCATCAAAATGGGTGTTTCGAGGGACAAGAAGCTTGAAAATGCAAATTTTTATTCCGAAGCCATGAGCATGAAAGAGCAATTATGAGACTTATTCTTACTCCCAAATCATCATTTTGAAGTTTGTTCTTTCTAAATTTGTATTTGGAAGCACAACAAGCTTGAAAATGCAAGCTCTAATTATGAAGCCACGAGTGTGAAATCTCATTTATGAAACTTATCGTACTCCCAAATCATCATTTTGAAGCTTGCGCTTCCCAAACGCAAGCTTTTAAGAATTAACATGTGTGTTTGGAGGTACAACAAGCTTGAAAATGCAAGTTCTAATTTCAAAGCCACGAGCATGTAAACATGATTATGAAACGTATCGTACTACCAAATCATCATTTTGAAGCTTTTACTTACTAAATGTAAGGTTTGAAGAATCAAAATGTGTGTTTGGAGGTACAATAAGTTTAAAAATGAAAGTTCTAATTCCAAAGCCACATGCATGAAAGCATGATTATGAAACTTACCATACTCCCAAGTCATCATTTTGAAGCTTGTGCTAACTAAACACAAGTTTTGAAGCATCAAAATGGTATTTGGAGGTACAACAAGCTTGAAAATGCAAGTTCTAATTCTGAACCCACGAGCATGAAAGTGCGTTTATGAAACTTATCGTACTCCCAAATCATCATTTTGAAGCTTATGCTTCCTAAACACAAATTTTGAAGCATCAAAATGGTTGTTTGGAGGCACAACAAGTTCAAAATGGAAGTTCTGATTCAAAAGCCACAAGCATGAAAGCATGATTATGAAACGTATCATACTTCTAAATCATCATTTTGAAGCTTGTGGTTCCGAAACACAAGTTTTGAAGTATGAAAATGGGTCTTTGGAGGCACAACAAACTTGAAAATGCAATTTCTGATTCAGAAGCCACGAGTATGAAAGTGCGATTATGAAACTTATCGTACTCCCAAATCATTATTTTGAAGTTTGTGCTTTCAAAACTAAAGGCATGTTTTGAAGCATCAAAATGCAAGTTCTGATTCAGAAGCCACAAGCATGAAAGCATGATTAAGAACCTTATCGTACTCCCAAATCATCATTTTCAAGGTTGTGCTTCCTAAATGTATGTTTTGAAGCATCAACATAGGTGCTTGGAGGTACAACAAACTTTAAAATGCGAGTTTTTATTTTGAAGCCACGAGCATGAAAGCGCGATTATGAAAGTTATTGTACTCCCAAATCATCATTTTTAAATTTATGCTTCTTAAACACATTTTTTGAAGCATAAAAAAGGGTGTTTGGAGGCACAAGAAAATTCAAAATGCAAGTTTTGATTATGAAGCCATGACCATGAATGTGTGATTATGAAACTTATCATACTCCCAAATCCTCCATTTTAAACTTATGCTTCCTAAAAGCATGTTTTGAAGCATCAAAAAGGGTGTTTGGAGGCACAAGAAGTTTAAAAATGCAAGTTTTGATTATGAAGCCACAAGCATGAAAGCATGATTATGAAACTTATCATACTTCCAAATCGTCATTTTGAAGCTTGTGGTTCCTAAACGCAAGTATTGAATTATGAAAGTGGGTCTTTAGAGGCACAACAAACTAGAAAATGCAAGTTCCTATTCAGAAGCAACGATTATGAAAGCGCGATTATGAAACTTATTGTACTCCCAAATCATGATTTTGAAGTTTGTGCTTTCCTAAATGCAAGTTTTGAAGCATCAAAATGTGTGTTTGGTGGTACAACAAGCTTGAAAATGCATGTTTTGATTTAGAATTCATGAGCATGAAAGCATGATTAAGAAACTTATCGTACAACCAAATCATCATTTTGAAGTTTGTCCTTCCTAAACACATGTTTTGAAGCATCAAAAAGGGTGTTTGGAGGCACAACAAGATTGAAAATGCTTCCTAAATGCAAGTTTTCAAGTATGAAAATGTGTGTTTGGAGGTACAATAAGCTTGAAAATGCAAGTTATGATTTCGAAGCCATGAGCATGAACCTGCGGTTACTAAACTTATCGTACTCACAAATTATCATTTTGATGCTTGTGCTTCGTAAACACAAGTTTTGAAGCATCAAAATGGGTGTTTCATGGAACACCAACTTTGAAAGTGCACAATTGAATTTGAAGCCACGAGAATATAAGTGCACAACTGTGAAACTTATCATACTCCCAAATCATCATTTTGAAGCTTGTGCTTCCTAAATACAAGTTATAAAAGTATCAAAATGTGTGTTTGGAGATACAACAAGATTGAAAATGCAAGTTCTGTTTCCAAAACCATGAGTATGAAAGCACGATTAAGAAACTTATCATACTCCCAAATCATCATTTTGAAGCTTGTGCTTCTTAAACGAAAGTTTTGAAGTGTCAAAATGGGTGTTTGGAGGCACAAAGAGCTTGAAAATGCAAGTTATGATTCTGAAGCATAAAAAAAGGTGTTTGGAGGCACAACATTTAGAAGCTTATTATACTCGAAAATCATCATTTCGAAGCTTGTGCTTCCTAAACGCGAGTTGTAAAAGAATCAAAATGCGTCATTGGAGATACAACAAACTTGAAAATGAATATTTTGATTCTGAAGCCACGAGCATGAAAGCATGTTTATGAAACTTATCATACTCCCAAATCATTATTTCGAAGCTTGTTCTTCCTAAATGAAAGTTTTGAAGTGTCAAAATGGGTGTTTGGAGGCACAACAAGCTTGAAAATGCAAGTTATGATTTCGAAGCCACGAGCATGAAAGCATGATTATGAAACTTATTGTACTAACAAATCAACAATTTTAAGCTTGTGCTTCCTAACTGCATGTTTTGAAGCATAAAAATGGGTGTTTGGAGGCACAACAAGCTTGAAAATGCATATTCTAATTCCGAAGCCACTAGCATGTAAGTGCGATGATGAAACTTACATTACTCCCAAATCATCATTTTGAAGCTTGTGCTTCCTAAATTCATGTTTTAAACCATCCAATGTATGTTTGGAGGTACAACAAGCTTGAAAATGCACGTTCCGATTCTAAAGCCATGAGCATGAAAGCATGATTATGAAACTTATCGTATTCGCAAATCATCATTTTGAATTTTTTTTCCTAAACTTATGTTTTGAAGCATCAAAATGGGTATATGGAGGCACAACAAGCTTGAAAATGCAAGTTCTGATTTTAGAACCATGAGCATGAAAACATGATTATGAAACTTATCATACTCCCAAATGATCATTTTGAAGCTGGTGCTTCCTAAACACAAATTTTGAAGCATCAAAATATGTGATTGGAGGCACAAAAAGCTTGAAATGCAATTTTTGATTTCGAAGCCACATGAAAGCATAGTTATAAAACTTATCGTACTACCAAATCATCATTTTCAAGCTTGCCCTTCCTAAACATGTGTTTTGAAGCATCAAAATGGGTGTTTGGAGGGAAAAGAAGCTTGAAAATGCAAGTTTTTGTTCCAAAGCCACAAGCATGAAAGCGTAATTATGAAACTTATTGTACTCATGAATCATCATTTTGAAGTTTGCACTTTCTAGATGCAGGTTTTGAAGCATCAAAAAGGGTGTTTGGAGGCACAAAAAGTGAAAATGTAACTTTCGATTCCGAAGCCTGAACATGAAAGCGCAATTATGAAACTTATCCTACTCCCAAAAAATCATTTTGAAGCTTGTCCTTCCTAAACACAATCTGTAAAAGCATCAAAATGCGTGTTTGAAGATACAACAAGCTTGAAAATGAAAGTTCTGATTCTAAAGCTAGCATGAAAGCACGATTATGAAACTTATCATCATTTTGAAGCTTGTGGTTCCTAAGCGCAAGTTTTGAAATATGAAAATGGGTCTTTGGATGGACAACAAAATTGAAAATGCAAGTTCTGATTCAGAGGCCACGAGTATGAAAGTGCGATTATGAATTTTATCGTACTCCCAAATCATCATTTTGAAGGTTGTGCTTCCTAAATGTATGATTTGAAGCATCAACATGGCTGTTTGGAGGGACAAGAAGCTTCCCAAACACATGTTTTGAAGCATCAAAGATGGATTTTGGAGGCACAACAAGATTGAAAATGCAAGTTTTGATTTTGAAGCCAAGACCATGAAAGTGCGATTACGAAACTTATAATACTCCCAAATCATCATTTTGAAATTTATGCTTCCTAAGAGAATGCTTTGAAACATCAAAAAGGGTGTTTGGAGGCACAATAAGCTTGAAAATGCAAGTTCTGATTCTGAAGCCACGAGCATAAAAGCATTGTTGTGAAACTTGTCCTACTCCCAAATCATCATTCCAAAACATGTGCTTCCTAAACACAAGTTTTAAAGTATCAAAATGGGTGTGTTCAGGAACAACAAGCTTGAAAATGTAAGTTCTAATTAAGAGGCCATGAGAATGAAAGTATGATTATGAAACTTATCGTACTCCTAAATCATCATTTTGAAGCTTGTGCTTCCTAAATGCAAGTTTTGAAGTATGAAAATGTGTTTTTGGAGGTACAATAAGCTTGAAAATACAAGTTATAATTTCAAAGCCATGAGCATGAAAGAGCGGTTATTAAACTTATCGTACTTGCAAATCATAATTTTGAAAAAATTTCTTCCTAAACGCAAGTTTTGAAGCATCAAAATGGGTGTTTCTTGGAACAACAAGTTTGGAAATGCATGTTTGGATTTTGAAGCCACGAGCATGAAAGTGTGATTGTGAAACTTATCATACACCCAAATCATTATTTTGAAGCTTGTGCTTCCCAAACGCAAGTTGTAAAAGCATCAAAATGTGTGTTTGGAGATACAACAAGCTTGAAAATCCAATTTCTTCTTCCAAAGACACAAGCACGAAATCATGATTATGAAACTTATTATACTCCAAAATCATCATTTTGAAGCTTGTGTTTCCTAAACGAAAGTTTTGAAGTGTCAAAATGGGTGTTTGGAGGCACACCAAGATTGAAAATACAAGTTATGATTCCGAAGCTACGAGCATAAAAGTGTGATTATGAAACTTATCGTGCTACCAAATAAACAATTTGAAGCTTGTGCCTCCTAAATGCACGTTTTGAAGCATTAAAATGGGTGTTTGGAGGCATGACAAGCTTGAAAATGCATGTTCTAATTTTGAAGCAACTAGCATGTAAGTGCAATGATCAAATTTATCATACTCCCAAATCATCATTTTGAAAATTGTGCTTCCTAAATGCAAGTTTTGAAGCATCAAAATGTGTGTTTGGAGGTACAACAAACTTAAAAATTCAAGTTCTGATTCTGAAGCCATGAGCATTAAAGTATGAATATGAAACTTATTATACTCACAAAACATCATTTTGTAGCTTTTCTTCCTAAACTTATGTTTTGAAGAATCAAAATGGGTATCTAGAGGTACAACAAGCTTGAAAATGAAAGTTCAGATTTTGGAGCCACGAGCATGAAAGCGCGATTATGAAACTTATCATACTCCCAAATGATAATTTAGAAGGTGGTGCTTCCTAAACACAAGTTTTGAAGCATCAAAATGTGCATTTGGATGCATAAAAAGATTGAAAATGCAGGTTTTGATTCCAAAACCATGTGAAAGCATAGTTATAAAACTTACCGTACTCCCAAATCATCATTTTCAAGCTTGCCCACGCATGTTTTGAAGCATCAAAATGGGTTTTTGGAGGGAAAAGAAGCTTGAAAATGCAAGTTTCTATTCTGAATCCACAAGCATGAAAGCACAATTATGAAACTTATCGTACTCCCAAATCATCATTTTGAAGTTTGTAAAGGGTGTTTGGAGGCACAAAAAGATTGAAAATGTAACTTTTGATTCTGAAGCCATGAGCATGGAAGCGCGATTATGAACTCCCAAATCATCATTTTGAAGCTTGTGCTTCCTAAACATAAGTTTTGAAACTCCAAAATGTGTGTTTGGAAGCACAATAGGCTTGAAACTAGAAGTTCTAATTCTGAAGCGATGAGCGTGAAATCTCAGTTATGAAGCTTGTCGTACTCCCAAATCATCATTTTGAAGCTTACCCTTCCTAAACGCATGTTTTTAAAGTATTAACATGTTTTTTTGGAGGTACAAAAAGATTGAAAATGCAAGTTCTAATTTCAAAGCCGCGAGCATGGAAACATGGTTATGAAACTTGTCGTACTCCCAAATCATCATTTTGAAACTTTTGGTTACTAAACGCAAGGTTTGAAGAATCAAAATATACATTTGGAGGTACAACAAACTTGAAAATGCAAGTTCTGATCCAAAGCCACGAGCATGATAGTGCGATTATGAAACTTATCGTACTACCAAGTCATCATTTTGAAGCCTGTGCTTTCCAAACGTAAGTTTTGAAGCATCAAAATGGGTAGTTAGAGGCACGAAAAGCTTTAAAATGCATGTTCTGATTAAGAAGCCACAACATGTAAGCACGAATATGAAACTAATCCTACTCCCAAATCATCATTTTGAAGCTTGTGCTTCCTAAACTCAAGTTTTGAAGTATCAAAATGGGTGTTTGGAGGTACAACAAGATTGAAAAGGCAAGTTTTGATTTCGAAGCCACAAGTATAAAAGCACGATTATGAAACTTATCATATTCCCAAGTCATCATTTTGAAGCTTGTACTAGCTAAACACAAGTTTTGAAGCATCAAAATGGGTGTTTGGAGGTACAACAAGCTTGAAAATGCAAGTTCTGATTCCGAAGCCACGAGCATGAAAGTGCGATTATGAAACTTATCATACTCTAAAATCATCATTTTGAAGCTTCATAATAGTTGTTTGGAGGCACAACAAGCTTGAAAATGCAAATTCTGATTCTGAAGCCACAAGGATGAAAGCATGATTTGAAACTTATCATACTTTCAAATCATCATTTTGAAGCTTGAGGTTCCCTAAACACAAGTTTTGAAGTATGAAAATGGGAGGTACAACAAACTTGAGTTTTGATTGTGCTCCCTAAATGTATGTTTTGAAGCATCAAGATGGGTGTTTGGAGGGACGACAAGGTTGAAAATGGAAGTTTCTATTCCAAAGCCATGAGCATGAAAGCACGATTATGAAAGTTATCGTACTCCTAAATCATCATTTTGAAGTTTGTGCTTCCTAAACACATGTTTTGAAGCATCAAAAAGGTTGTTTGGAGGCACAACAAGATTGAAGATGCAATTTTTGATTATGAAGCCACGACCATGAAAGCACGATTACGAAATTTATCATACTCCCAAATCATCATGTTTAAATTTATGCTTCCTAAAACCATGTTTTGAAGCATCAAAAAGGGTGTTTGGAGGCACAAGAGGCTTGAAAATGCAAGTTTTGATTTCGAAGCCACAAGCATGAAAGTGTCGTTGTGAAACTTATCCTACTCCCAAATCATCATTTTGAAACATGTACTTCCTAAACACAAGTTTTGAAGTATCAAAATGGGTGTTTGCAGATTCAACAAGCTTGAAAATGTAAGTTCTAGTAGAGGCCACAAGCATGAAAGTGTGATTATGAAACTTATTGTACTCCCAAACCATTGTTTTGAAGCTTGTGCTCCTAAACACAAGTTTTGAATATGAAAATGTGTGTTTGGAGGTACAACAAGCTTGAAAATGCAAGTTGTGATTTCAAATCCATGGCATGAAAGTGTGGTTATTAAACTTATCATACTCGCAAATCATCATTTTGAAGCTCGTTCTTCCTAAATGCAAGTTTTGAAGCTTGAAAATGGGTGTTCGTGGAACAACAAGTTTGGAAATGCATGTTTGGATTCTGAAGCCACGAGCATTAAGAGTATTAAGAGATTTATCATCTTGAATTAATCCTTCTTAGGATGTGGATATAATAGTTAAATCTCCTTAGTAAACAAATTAGTTTGACTTAGGGAAAACAAAGTAAAGGAAAATGAAATTGCACCAATGATTCTGAAGCCACTAGCATGTAAGCGCGATGAAGAAACTTATCATACTCCCAAATCATCATTTTGAAGCTTGTGCTTCCTAAATGGAAGTTTTGAAGCATCAAAATATGTGTTTAGAGGTACAACAAGCTTGAAAATGCAAGTTCTGATTCTGAAGCTATGAACATGAAAGCATGATTATGAAACTTATTGTACTTGCAAATCATCATTTTGAAGTATTTCTTCCTAAACTTATGTTTGAAGCATCAAAATGGGTATGTGGAGGCACAACAAGCCTGAAAATGCAAGTTCTGATTTCAGAGCCATGAGCATGAAAGTGCGATTATGAAACTTATCGTACTTTCAAATCATAATTTTGAAGTTTGTGCTTTCTCAATGCATGTTTTGAAGCATCAAAAAGGGTGTTTCGAGGCACAAAAAGATTGAAAATGTAACTTTTGATTCCGAAGCCATGAGCATGAAAGTACGATTATGAAACTTATCCTACTCCCAAATCATCATTCCAAATCCACGAGCATGAAAACTTGGTTATGCAACTTATCATACTCCCAAATCATCATTTTGAAGCTTGCACTTCCTAAACACAAGTTTTTAAGCATTAACATGTGTGTTTGGAGGTACAACAAGCTTGAAAATGCAAGTTCTGATTTCAAACCCACGAGCATGGAAACACGGTTATGAAACTTATCGTACTCCCAAATCATCATTTTGTAGCTTTTTCTTACTAAACACATGGTTTGAAGAATCAAAATGTGTGTTTGGAGGTACAACAAGCTTGAAAATGCAAGTTTTGATTCCAAAGCCACAAGCATGAAAGTGCAATTATGAAACTTATCATAGTCCCAAGTGATCATTTTCAAACTTGTGCTTCTTAAACCTAAGTTTTTAAGCATCAAAATGAGTGTTTAGAGGCACAAAAAGCTTGAAAATGCATGTTCTGATTATGAAGCCACAAAAATGTAAACGCGATTATGAAACTAATAGTACTCCTAAATCATCATTTTGAAGCTTGTGCTTCCTAAACTCAAGTTTTGAAGTATCAAAATGGGTGGGTATTCGGAGGTACAACAAGATTGAAAAGGCAAGTTTTGAATTCGAAGCCACACGTATGAAAGCATGATGCTTTCATGTTCGTGGCTTCAGAATGCAAACTTGCATTTTCAATCTTCTTGTCCCTCCAAGAGCATGAAAGTGCATTTATGAAACTTATTTTACTCCAAATCATCATTTTGAAGCTTATGCTTCCTAAACATAAGTTTTGCAACATCAAAATATGTGTTTTGAAGCACAAAAAGCTCGAAAACGCAAGCTCTAATTCCGAAGCCACGAGCATGAAAGCTCAGTTATGAAACTTATCGTACTCCCAAATCATCATTTTGAAGCTTGTGCTTCCTAAACGCAAGCTTTTAAGCATTAACATGTGTGTTTGGAGGTACAACAAGCTTGAAAATGCAAGTTCTAAGTTCAAAGCCACGAGCATGGAAACGTGGTTATGAAACTTATCGTACTACCAAATTATCAAACTTTTACTTACTAAATGCAAGGTTTGAAGAATCAAAATGTGTGCTTGGAGGTACAACAAGTTTGAAAATGCAAGTTTTGATTCCAAAGCCAAGAGCAAGAAAGTGCAATTATGAAACTTACCGTACTCCCAAGTCATCATTTTGAAGCTTGTGCTTCCTAAACGTAAGTTTTGAAGCATCAAAATGGGTGTTTGGAGGTACAAAAAGATTGAAAAGGCAAGTTTTGATTTCGACGCCAAAGTATGAAAGCACAATTATGAAACTTATCGTACTCCCAACTCATCATTTTGAAGCTTCTAACTAAACACAAGTTTTGAAGCATCAAAATGGTGCTTAGAGGTACAACAAGCTTGAAAATGAAAGTTCTGATTCTGAAAACACGAGCATGAAAGTGCGTTTATGAAAATTATCGTACTCCCAAATCATCATTTTGAAGCCTATGCTTCCTAAATGCAAATTTTAAAGCATCAAAATGGTTGTTTGGAAGCACAACAAGATTCAAAATACAAGTTATGATTCTGAAGCCAGAAGCATGAAAGCATGATTATGAAACGTATCATACTTTCAAATCATCATTTTGAAGCTTGTGGTTCTGAAACGCAAGTTTTGAAGTATGAAAATGGGTCTTTGGAGGCACAACAAACTTAAAAATACAGCTTCTAATTCACAAGCCACGACTATGAAAGCGCAATTATGAAACTTATCATACGCCCAAATCATGATTTTGAAGTTTGTGCTTTCAAAACTAAATGCAAGTTTTGAAGAATCAAAATGTGTCTTTGGAGGTACAACAACCTTGAAAATACAAGTTTTAACTTAGAAGCCATGAGCATGAAAGTGTGATTAAGAAACTTATCGTACTCCTAAATCATCATTTTCAAGGTTGTGCTTCCTAAATGTATGTTTTGAAACATCAACATGGGTGTTTGGGGGGACAACAATCTTGAAAATGCAAGTTTTTATTTTGAAGCCACGAGCATGAAAGCACGATTATGAAAGTTATCGTACTCCCAAATCATCATTTTTAAGTTTGTGTTTGTTAAACACATTTTTAGAAGCATCGAAAAGGGTATTTGCAGGCACAATAAGATTGAAAATAAAATTTTTGATTATGAAGCCATGACCATGAATGTGCGATTATGAAACTTATCATACTCCGAAATCATCATTTTTAAACTTATGCTTCCTAAAGCATGTTTTGAAGCATCAAAAAGGGTGTTTGGAGGCACAAGAAGCTTAAAAATGTAAGTTTCGATTATGAAGCCACAAGCATGAAAGCATGATTATGAAACTTATCATACTTCCAAAACATCATTTTGAAGCTTGTGGTTCCTCAATGCAAGCTTTGAATTATGAAAATGGGTCTTTGGAGGCACAAAAAACTTGAAAATGTAAGTTTTGATTCAAGAGCCATGAGCATGAAAGCATGATTAAGAAACTTATCGTACTCCCAAATCATCATTTTCAAGTTTGTTCTTCCTAAGTATATGTTTTGAAGCATCAAAATGTGTGTTTGGTGGTACAACAAGCTTGAAAATGCATGTTTTGATTCAAAAGCCATGAGCATAAAAGTATGATTAAGAAACTTATCGTACAACCAAATCATCATTTTGAAGTTTTTCCTTCCTAAACACATGTTTTGAAGCATCAAAAAGGGTGTTTGGAGGCACAACAAGATTGAAAATGCTTCCTAAACGCAAGTTTTGAAGTATGAAAATGTGTGTTTGGAGGTACAATAAGCTTGAAAATGCAAGTTATGATTTCGAAGCCATGAGCATGAAACTGACATTATTAAAATTATCGTACTCTTAAATCATCATTTTTAAGCTTGTGCTTCCTAAACGTGAGTTTTGAATCATCAAAATGGGTGTTTCATGGAACACCAAGTTTGAAAATGCACAATTGAATTTTCAAGCCATGAGAATGAAAGTGCACGATTGTGAAACTTATCGTACTCCCAAATCATCATTTTGAAACTTGTGCTTCCTAAACGCAAGTTGTAAAAGCATCAAAATGTGTTTTTGGAGATACAACAAGATTGAAAATGCAAGTTTTAAAGCATAAAAATAAGTGTTTGGAGGCACAACATTTAGAAGCTTATTGTACTCCCAAATCATCATTTTGAAGCTTGTGCTTCCTAAACGCAAGTTGTAAAAGCATCAAAATGCGTGTTTGGAGATACAGCAAACTTGAAATTGGAATTTTTTATTCCGAAGCCAAGAGCATGAAAGCACGTTTATGAAACTTATTGTACTTCCAAATCATCATTTTGAAGCTTGTGCATCCTAAACGAAAGTTTTGAAGTGTCAAAATGGGTGTGTGGAGGAACAACAAGCTTGAAAATGCAAGTTATGATTCTAAAACCACAAGCATGAAAGCATGATTATGAAACTTATCGTACTACCAAATCAACAATTTGAAGCTTGTGCTTCCTAAATGGACGTTTTGAAGCATAAAAATGAGTATTTGGAGGAACAACAAGCTTGAAAATGCATGTTCTGATTCCAAAGCCACTAGCATGTAAGCACGATGATAAAACTTATCATACTCCCAAATCGTCATTTTGAAGCTTGTGCTTCCTAAACGCAAGTTTTGAAGCAACAAAATGTATATTTGGAGGTAAAACAAGCTTGAAAATTCAAGTTTTGATTTTAAAGCCATGAACATGAAAGCATGATTATGACACTTATTGTAATCGTAAATCATCATTTTGATTTTTTTCTTCCTAAACTTATGTTTTGAAGCATCAAAATGGGTATGTGGAGGCACAACAAGCTTGGAAATACAAGTTCTGATTTTGGAGCCACTAGCATGAAAAAGAGATTATGAAACTTATCATACTCCCAAATGATCATTTTGAAGCTGGTGCTTCCTCAACACAATTTTTGAAGCATCAAAATGTGTGTTTGGATGCACAAAAAGCTTGAAATGTAATTTTTGATTTTGAAGCCACATGAAAGCATAGTTATAAAACTTATCATACTCTAAAATCATCATTTTCAAGCTTGCCCTTCCTAAACACATGTTTTGAAGCATCAAAATGGGTGTTTGGAGGGACAAGAAGCTTGAAAATGCAAGTTTTTGTTTTGAAGCAACGAGCATAAAAGCACAATTATGAAACTTATTGTACTCCCGAATCATCATTTTGAAGTTTGTGCTCTCCAAACGCATGTTTGAAGCATCAAAAAGGGTGTTTGGAGGCACAAAAAGTGAAAATGTAACTTTTGATTCCGAAGCCATGAATAGGAAAGCACGATTATGAAACTTATCCTACTCCCAAATCATCATTTTGAAGCTTGTGCTTCCTAAACACAAGTTGTAAAAGAATCCAAATGCGTGTTTGGAGATACACCAAGCTTGAAAATGGAAGTTTTGATTATGAAGCCACGAGCATGAAAGCACAATTATGAAACTTATCGTATTCCCAAATCATCATTTTGAAGCTTGTGGTTCCTAAACACAAGTTTTGAAATATGAAAATGGGTCTTTGGAGTGACAACAAAATTCAAAATGCAAGTTCTGATTCAGAAGCCATGAGTATGAAAGCGTGATTATGAAACTTATCATACTCCCAAATCATCATTTTGAAGATTGTGCTTCCTAAATGTATAATTTGAAGCATCAACATGGCTATTTGGATGGACAACAAGCATCCTAAACACATGTTTTGAAGCACCAAAAAGGGTGTTTGGAGGCACAACAAGATTGAAAATGTAAGTTTCGATTCTGAAGCCATGACCATGAAAGCACGATTAGGAAACTTGTCATACTCCCAAATCATCATTTTGAAGATTGTGCTTCCCAAATATATAATTTGAAGCATCAACATGGCTATTTGGAGGGACAACAAGCTTCCTAAACACATGTTTTGAAGCACCAAAAAGGGTGTTTGGAGGCACAACAAGATTGAAAATGCAAGTTTTTGATTTTGAAGCCATGACCATGAAAGCGTGATTAGGAAACTTATCATACTCCCAAATCATCATTTTGAAATTTTTGCTTCCTAAAAGCATGCTTTGAAACATCAAAAAGGGTGTTTGGAGGAACAAGAAGCTTGAAAATGCAATTTTTGATTCCGAAGCATGAGCATGAAACGTCGTTGTGAAACTTATCCTACTCCCTAATCATAATTTTGAAACATGTGCTTCCTAAACATAAGTTTTGAATTATCAAAATGGGCGTTTGTAGGCACAACACGCTTGAAAATGTAAGTTTTAATTGAGGGGCCACGAGCATGAAAGTGTGATTATGTAACTTATCATACTCCCAAATCATCATTTTGAAGCTTGTGCTTCCTAAATACAAATTTTGAAGTATGAAAATTTGTGTTTGGAGGTACAATAAGCTTGAAAATACAAGTTATTATTTCAAAGCCATGAGCATGAAAGTGCGGTTATTAAACTTATCATACTCGCAAATCATAATTTTGAAGCTTGTGCTTCCTAAACGCAAGTTTTGAAGCATCAAAATGGGTGTTTCATGGAACAACAAGTTTGGAAATGTGTGTTTGGATTTTGAACCCACGAGCATGAAAGTGCGATTGTGAAACTTATCGTACTCCCAAATCATCATTTTAAAGCTTGTGCTTCCCAAATGCAAGTTTTAAAAGCATCAAAATGCGTGCTTGGAGATACAACAAGCTTGAAAATCCAAGTTCTTATTCCAAAGCCACGAGCATATAATCACGATTATGAAACTTATTGTACTCCCAAATCATCATTTTGAAGCTTTTGCTTCCTAAACGAAAGTTTTGAAGTGTCAAAATGGGTGTTTGGAGGCACAACAAGCTTGAAAATGCAAGTTATGATTATGAAGCTACAAGCATGAAAGCGTGATTATGAAACTTATCGTGCTACCAAATAAATAATTTGAGGCTTGTGCTTCCTAAATGCATGTTTTGAAGCATAAAAATGGGTGTTTGGAGGAACAACAAGCTTGAAAATGCATGTTCTAATTCTGAAGAAACTAGCATGTAAGCATGATGATGAAACTTATCGTACTCGCAAAAAGCATGGGTATGAAACTTATCATTCTTGCAAATCGTCATTTTGTAGTTTTTCTTCCAAAACTTATGTATTGAAGAATCAAAATGGGTATGTGGAGGCACAACAAGCTTGAATATGCAAGTTTAGATTTCAGAACCACGAGCATGAAAGCATGATTATGAAACTTATCATACTCCCAAATGATCATTTTGAAGGTGGTTTCTAAACACAAGTTTTGAAGCATCAAAATGTGTGATTGGATGCATAAAAAGCTTGAAATTGCAATTTTTCATTCTGAAGCCAAGTGAAAGTGTAGTTATAAAACTTATCATACTCCCAAATAATCATTTTCAAGCTTGCCCTTCCTTAACGCATGTTTTGAAGCATCAAAATGGGTTTTTGGAGTGAGAAGAAGCTTGAAAATGCAAGTTTCTATTCCGAAGCCACGTGCATGAAAGCGCAATTATGAAACTTATCGTGCTCCCAAATCATCGTTTTGAAGTTTGTGATTTCTAAATGCATGTTTTGAAGCATCTAAAAGGGTGTTTGGAGGCACAAAAAGATTGAAAATGTAACTTTTGATTCCGAAGCCATGAGCATGGAAGCGCGATTATGAAACTTATCCTACTCCCAAATCATCATTTTGAAGCTTGTGCTTCCTAAACATAAGTTTTGAAACATCAAAATGTGTGTTTGGAAGCACAACAGGCTTGAAACTGCAAGTTCTAATTCTGAAGCCACGAGCATGAAAGCATAGTTATGAAACTTATCATACTCCCAAATCATCATTTTGAAGCTTGCACTTCCTAAACGTATGTTTTTAAGCATTAACATGTTTGTTTTGAGGTACAACAAGCTTGAAAATGCAAGTTCTAATTTCAAAGCCACAAGCATGGAAACACAGTTATGAAACTTATCGTACTCCCAAATCATCATTTTGAAACTTTTGGTTACTAAACGTAAGGTTTAGAGAATCAAAATATGTGTTTGGAGGTACAACAAGCTTGAAAATCCAAGTTTCGATTGCAAAGCCATGAGCATGAAAGCATGATTATGAAACTTATCGTACTACCAAGTTATTATTTTGAAGCTTGTGCTTTCTAAACGTAAGTTTTGAAGCATCAAAATGGGTGCTTAGAGGCAGGAAAAGCTTGAAAATGCATGTTCTGATTAAGAAGCCACAACATGTAAGTTTTAAAATGCTTGTTCTTCCTAAATGAAAGTTTTGAAGTATCCAAATGGGTGTTTGGAGGCACAACAAGCTTGAAAATGCAAGTTATGATTCTGAAGCTACAAGCATGAAAGCGTGATTATGAAACTTATCGTGCTACCAAATCAATAGTTTGAAGTTTGTGCTTCCTCAATGCACGTTTTGAAGGAGAAAAATTGGTGTTTGGAGGCACAACAAGCTAAAAAATGCATGTCTTGATTGCGAAGCAACTAGCATGTAAGTGTGATGATGAAACTTATCATACTACCAAATCATCATTTTGAAACTTGTGCTTCCTAAACGCAAGTTTTGAAGCATCAAAATGTGTGTTTGGTGGTACAACGAGCTTGAAAATTCAAGTTCTTAAATGCAAGTTTTGATTTTGAAGCCACATGAAAGCATAGTTATAAAACTTATCGTACTCCCAAATCATCGTTTTGAAGTTTGTGCTTTCCAAACACATGTATTGAAGCATCAAAAAGGGTGGCGAGAGGCACAAGAAGCTTGAAAATGCAAGTTTTTATTCCAAAGCCACGAGCATGAAAGCATCGTTGTGAAACTTATCATACTCTCAAATCATCATTTCGAAACATGTGCTTCCTAAACACAAGTTTTGAAGTATCAAAATGGGTGTTTGGAGGCACACTAAGCTTGAAAATGTAAGTTCTAATTGAGGGGCCATGAGCATGATTATGAAACTTATCGTACTCCCAAATTATCATTTTGAAGCTTGTGCCGCTAAACACAAGTTTTTAAAGTATGAAAATGTCTCTTTGGAGGTACAATAAGCTTGAAAATGCAAGTTATGACTTCAAAGTCATGAGCATGAAAGTGCGATTGAGAAACTTATCATACTCCCTAGGCAGTGTTTCTGAATGCATGTGCATTTTCCATTATAATATTGATGCTATTGGCTCTGGAAAAGGGACTTGCATCTTGAAACCTTGTTGTGCCTTAAAATACTGATTTTGATGCTCTAAAACTGGGGCTTTCGAGGTACAAGCTTCAAAATGAGGTTCTCAGAGCATGATGTGCACCAAAATCAGATTTTGATGCTATTGACTGTAGAATCGAGACTTGCATCTTGAAACCTTGTTGTGCCTCCAAACATTGATTTTGATGCTCCAAAACTGGGTCTTTCGAGGCACAACCTCCAAAATGAGCTTCTAAGAGAATGATGTGCGTCAAAATCAAATTTTGACGCTACAGGCTCCGGAATAGGGACTTGCATCTTGTAACATTGTGCCTCCAAACACCAATTTTGATGCTTCGAAATGAGCTTCTAAGAGCACGATGTGCGTCAAAATCATGTTTTGACGTTACTGGCTCCGAAATCATGACTTGCGTCTTGCAACATTGTGCCTCCAAACACCAATTTTGATGCTTTGAAATTGAGGCTTTCAAGGCACAAGCTCCTAAACAAGGTTCTAAGAGCACAATGTGCTTCAAAATCGCATTTTGACACTACTGACTCTGGAATCAAGACTTGCCTCTTGAAACCTTGTTGTGCCTCCAAACACCAATTTTGATGCTTCAAAACCGGGGCTTTCGAGGTGCAAGCTCCAAAATAAGGTTCTAAGAGAACAATGCACATCAAAATTGAATTTTGATGCTATTATCACGGGTTTCAGGGCTTGTATCTTGAAACCTTGTTGTGCCTCCAAATATTGATTTTGATGTTCCAAAATCAGGGCTTTCAAGGCACAAGCTCCGAAATGAGGTTCTAAGAGCACGATGTACTTTAACTTGCATTTTGACACTACCAACTCTGGAATCGAGACTTGTGTCTTGAAACCTTGTTGTGCCTCCAAACACTAATTTTTATGCTCCAAAAACAAGGCTTTTGAGGCACAACCTCCGAAATGAGGTTCTAAGAACACTATGTTTGTCAAAATCGTGTTTTGACTCTACCAGCTTGAGAATCAGGACTCGTGTCTTCAAACCTTGTTTTGCCTTTAAACATTGATTTTGATGTTTTGAAACTTGAGCTTTCGAGCCACACGCTCCAAAATGAGGTTCTAAGAGCACGATGTGCATCAAAATCATGTTTTGACACTACAGGCTCCGGAATAGGGACTTGCATCTTGAAAGCTTTTTGTGCCTCCAAACACCAATTTTGATGCTTCAAAACCAAATATTTTGAGGCATAAGCTCCAAAACAAGGTTCGAAGAGCACAATGTGCATCAAAATCAAATTTTGACAATACCCACTCTAGAATCAAGACTTGTGTGTTGAAACCTTGTTGTGCCTCCAAACATTAATTTTGATGCTCTGAAATCGCAGATTTAAGGCACAAGCTCTGAAACAAGGTTGTAAGAGCATGATGTGCGTCAAAATTGCATTTTGACGCTATCGGCTCGAGAATCAGCACTTGCATCAAAAAATTTATGCTCCAAAACTAGTGCTTTCAATGCACAAGCTCTTAAAGGAGGTTCTAAGGGCACAATGTGCATCAAAATTGAATTTTTATGTTATCAGCTCCAAAATCAGGACTTGCTTGCGCCTTGAAACCTTGTTTTACCTCAAAACACTAATTTTCATTTTCTAAAACAGAGGCTTTCAAGGCACAATCTCCAAAACAAGGTTCTAAGAGCACGATGTGCGTTAAAATCACATTTTGATGCTACCGGCTTAGGAATTGAGACTTGTGTCTTGAAACCTTCTTGTGCCTCCAAACATTGATTTTAATGCTTTGAAATCAAGGATTTCGAGGTAGAAGCTCCTAGATGAGGTTCTAAGAGCACAATGTGTGTAAAAATTATGTTTTTACGCTACCGACTCTGGAATCTGGACTTGCGTCTTGAAACTGTGTTGTGCCTCCAAGCACCGATTTTGATGCTATGAAATCGGGGCTTTTGAGGCATAAGCTCTAAAATGAGGTTATAAAATAACGATGTGCATAAAAGTAAAATTTTGATGCTACCGGCTCCAAAATCGAGACTTGCATCTTGAAACCTTTTTGTGCCTCCATACACTAATTTTGATGCTTCAAAACCGAGGCTTTTGAGACACAATTTCAAAACGACGTTCTAAAAGCAAGATGTGCACCAAAATCGTGTTTTGACGCTACCAGCTTTGAAATCAGGACTTTTGTCTTGAAACCTTGTTATGACGCCAAACAACGATTTTGATACTTTGAAACTAGAGCTTTCGAGGCACAAGCTCCAAAAAAGGGTTCTAAGAGCACAATGTGCATCAAAATTGAATTTTAACGCTACGGGCTCTAAAATTGGGACTTGCATCTTGAAACCTTGTTGTTCCTCAAAACACCAATTTTGATGCTCTGAAACTTGGGCTTTCGATGCACAAGCTTCGAAATGAAGTTCTAAGAGCATGATGTGCGCCAAAATTGCATTTTGACGCTACCGGCTCTAGAATCAGGACTTGCAACTTGAAACCTTGTTTTTGCCTCCAAACACTGATTTTGATGCTCTAAAACTGGGGCTTTCAAGGTACAAGCCCCAAAATGAGCTTGTAAGAGAATAATGTGTGTCATAATTGAATTTTGATGCTACCAGCTCCAAAATCGAGACTTGCATCATGCTCGTGGCTTTGGAATCGAAACTTGCATTTTCAAGCTTGTTTTACCTCCAAACACACATTTTGATTCTTCAAACCTTGCATTTAGTAACCAAAAGCTTCAAAATGATTATTTGAGAGTACGATAAGTCTCATAACCGTGTTTCCATGCTCATGGCTTTCAAATTAGAACTTGCATTTTCAAGCTTGTTGTACCTCCAAACACAAATGTTAATGATTAAAAACTTGTGTTTAGGAAGCGCAAGCTTCAAAATGATGATTTTGGAATCTGATAAGTTTCATTTATTCGCTTTCACACTCATGGATTGAGAATTAGAACTTGCATTTTTAACCTTGTTTTTCTTCCAAACACACATTTTAATGTTTCAAAACTTATGTCTAGGAAGCACAAGCTTTAAAATGATGATTTGGGAATAGGATAAGTTTCATAATTGCGCTTTCATGTGAAGCTTGTGCTTCCTAAATGCAAGTTGTAAAACCATCAAAATGTGTGTTTGGAGATACAAAAAGCTTGCAAATGCAAGTTTTTATTCCAAAGCCATTAGCATGAAAGCATGATTATGAAACTTATCATACTCCCAAATCATCATTTTGAAGCTTGTGGTTCCTAAACACAAGTTTTGAAGTATGAAAATGGGTCTTCGAAGGCACAACAAACTTGAATATGCAAATTCTGATTCAAAAGCCATGAGTGTGAAAGCGCGATTATGAAACTTATCATACTCCCAAATCATGATTTAACGTAAGTTTTGAAGCATCCAAATATGTGTTTGGAGCTACAACAAGCTTGAAAATGCAAGTTTTGATTTGTAATGCCCCAACAGGAAACCCCGAAGGGATAAATCTAGAATGCACAAATGGAGTGCAAATATTTCTTTTTTAAGAGTTTTAATGAGATGCAACATTAAGATACATTGAGTGATCTAAAGCTTTGATAACATAGCAGAAGACTAACCAAACCTAAGGAGTTTCCCAACGTGATTACGTAACTTAACACCTAATTCAACTTGCGACATTTGATCCAATTAAGCAGGTTATCTTAATTACATGTTATTACTTAAAACATGGATATAATTTGTTCAGTAAATTAAAAATTATAGATAATAGGACGTGTTCATCCATCAAGGTTGAAGATGAGGCTAACATGAGGAAATTTACCCATTAAAGTTAAAACATAGATACATGTGAAGGTTCATCCATTTGAGTAAAAAAGTTATATGACTTAATGAAGTTCATCCATTAGAGTTACAATTAGATAACACGATGAGATCTTCCATTATAGTTAAAATATAGATAATATGAGGAAGTTCATATATTAAGGTTAAAATGTAAATATCATAATGAAGTTCATCCATTAGGGTTAAAATATAGATAATTGATGAGTACATCCATTATAGTTAAAATAAAGCTAATATGATGAAGTTCATTTATTAAGATTAAAATGTAAATAACTAAATGAGTTCGTCCATTTTAGTTAAAATATAGCTATTATGATGGAGTTCATTTATCAAGGTTAAAATGTAGGTAACCAAATGAAGTTCATCCATTAGAATTACAATTTAGGTAATATGACGAGTTCATCCAATAATTGTTATCCAGTCATTACGTTCAATTTTACATTAAACTCATGCCATGCATCTTGTTCCAAAATGCACTATAATTTCATCATAATTAATGAGGTCTTTTCATGCATACTTATTTTCATTAACATTAACAGAATGCATTCCTTCATGACCCAATTTATTGCATTTAAGAGAGGACTGCATACATGCATATACGATAAATCTCATCTAATCCAATTATACATTCTATCAAAATATCATCCATACATGCTAACACTAAACATGAAACATAAGAACAAAAGCATCACATAACATTGAAATGGTATCGGAGTTCACCATTAGTGGGCTACATCTTCTGGTCTTCTCAACTGCAAGACCCCTCTGATCATTAAATAAGTTAAAAATACATAAAGTTACGTCATTTACAATCCTGCCATTTAGGTGAGCATAACCAATATACAAATGACCACGTCGGTCAATAAAAACATAAATGAGTGGACCTGACGGTACTCTAACTAGAGACCTGAACAACTATGGTCAACCACAAATCAACACACTACTCTCGCATAAAGGACAAGACCAATTATAACATCATCACAAGGCAACAACCGAACTAGAGACCGTTGATATAAATAGGTACCCCAAATCAACCAAACGACAGGGTCCAAACAAACATATCAAGTCTTGTCATTACTTAAGCAAAAGCGAATATAGAAATTAAACTTGCATAGGCATTAACCGGTAGAGGCAATCCTTTCCCATATTGATTTAAACACTAAATGTTGATAAGGTTTTCTAAATGATCTAAGTTATCAAATACAATAATAGAAAATAAAACACCATTACAAGGTAAATTCAATACCACAATTGCACTAGTACAATCTTGCCTATTTCCCAATTCAGAGAAAAATATAAATTAACAATTTTTTTTACTAAATAAAAATTTCATTTAGTTACCAAATTTTCCTAACGATACTTTATTTAATTCCCAATATTTCCAATAGTATATTATGTAAGTTTCCAAAATACCCAAAGATATAATAATCCTATTTTCCAATTACCCAAATACACTTATAATATGTCATTTCTAAAATCTCCAGATAACCTATTATCGTCTAATTTCTTGGATAATAATATAATATTTAAACTTACTAAACTATAAATATATTTTGTTTCAAAAATCTTCCAAATAAAATATTAATTTATCCTTTTCCCACATAATGAAATAAATAACAAACTATATAAATGGATATATATATATTTACATAAATTAAAAATACAAAACACCACATGCTGGAGGCATGTTAAAAAGTTAAGGCAATTTAATATTGCCTGGTAACAGCATGTAAAAAGGTTAAGGCAATTTAATATTGCTTGGTAGCTTTGTTACCATAGGGTAGCATGCTGCCCCCCTCATTTATTTTATATTATTATTTATGTTTATTTTTTTATTTATTTTTATTTTATTTACTGCGACATACATGACCAAAAGGAAAACCAGTCTCACAGAGACTAAAAATAACAATTATTTTTCAGAAAACTATAAGTTTTCTTAAATTTACACCATTTTTTTTTTTAATAAAATCAAAACAATAACTCATAAAATAAATACTAGCAAAATAATATACCCGGATACTCCAAAAACCAGAGATTGGGAAAATAAACCAACCGAGACAAATTCTTTCGCAAATCCATATTGGTTGAACATCTCAAATAAATTAGGCAACACAAGAATGGGAAAGAGGAAATATAATTTTATTTTTTTTTCATTTAAACAAATCTACCAAAGGAATGCAAAGGTTGTAAGCATAGGAGGGAAATCTTGGCAAAATTTTGCTAGCATAACCCCTGTGAATTCAAACTAGAAAACCAAAACATTTATTCCTACACAAAGCAAAGCACAACCAGAAATGGAAGACAACCAATTTCCATTTATTCTTTTTCAAAGACATAGAACTACAGAGAGGAATAAATTTATTAAGCTAATAAATAACAACAACAACAATAAAAATCTACCATAAGGAATGCAAAGGCTGTAAGCACAGGAGGGAAATCCTGGCAAAATTTTGCCAGCATAACCCCTGTGAATTCAAACTAGAAAACCAAAACATTTATTCCTACATAAAGCAAAGCACAACTAGAAATGGAAGACACAACCTATTTTCATTTATTCCTTTTCAAAGACACAGAACTATAGAGAAGAATAAATCTATTAAGCTAATAAATAACAAAAATTAAAAGAGGAAGAAGCTATCCAACCTTGGAAGCTTTCCTGAAAGATCTTGAGGAAGAGCTCATGCAACCAGATATCCACACCCAACCTTCCTTCTAGATTTTTATTCCTCCAACCTGCATCAAAAAAATGAAGATTTTCCTCTTTTCCACAGGCTACCGCCTCTTTCTCGTGAACCCCAGGCATTACCAATTTTGAAAAATATATGCAACCTAATTTTTTTTAGGTTTCCCCCCCCAAAAAATCATTTTCCCTTAATAATAATATTTAATAATAAGAGCATCTATTTTTTTCGAGTTACAAAAAACAAAAATGCTTTTCTCTCCCTCATGTAATTTCTATATTTTTTTTATTTTTTTAATATTTAATTAACACAACTTAGCATTTCTATTTCAAAATTATATGAGGGTAAAATATATTATTATTTATTTTTATTTATTATTATTATTATTTTTTAACTAAATAAAATCTCAATTTTATTTATTTATTTAAATTTTTAAAAACAACTATATCAAACGTTTTAAATCTCTTTTTTTTTTTTTTAAATTAAGTTGATTTTCTTAATTAATTAAGAACAACCTTTCTATTTTTAAAAGGCAAGGAGATTAAATTAATTTTATTTTAAATTAATTTAAATCTCTCCTTTCCAAAAGCATAACTAAATAGATTAATCAATTAAAGTTAACCATTTAATTATAATAGCTACAAATTTAAATTGAACAATTCTAAATAACGACTAATCGCATAAAGGGAACCTATTTAATTTAGTCCCTTAATTTTTTTATGCATAAACACACATTTAATCAAATTAAATAAAAAGGATAATTACTCAATTTAACCACACATACAAACACGCAAACCAAGAAAGCCAAACAAACAAACGACCTACATCCCCAACCAAAGGAATTATGATAGACGACTGACGATGCTCTCTAGGGCACGACTAGGGTCACAAGAGGGTCTCCCAACCACCTAATCCAATTCCGAAGGGCCAAAGAGGAACAGTCAAACCTGCAAATCCAGGTGAAGACAAACCTCACACCTAGGCGGTACTGTACCTGCAACCATGAGTCACACAAGCATATATATATATATATATATATATATAATGAAAGTGTTAGCTCGAGATTAATAACAAGAATTGGGAGAACAACTAAACTTACATAAGAATCGATGTGAAAGCACCTTAACAGGTACGTACAATAATCACAATATCTGACTACAACATTACATAATGGTAAATCAGCCATTCAAGAAAGCCACATAAAAAGTCAACCAAGGTCAAACTGGTTTCACAAAGCTGACTAGAGTAGGGGCACTACATTCTCCCCTCCTAGGCTCCGACTTACTCCTGGAAGTCGTAAGGCTAAGCGGAACTCATGCAACATGTATTAGCCTTGAAACTCAATTAACAATTATCAATTTGCACATATGAATCTTTTCATAAACAATTAAAATATTATTGCTAAATCTTCTATGAATGTCATTATCCATTGACAAGATACTTCTAAAGCCCTACATTTCTTATAACATTCTGGGGAATTATCAAGAATCATAGTAGAGATATACAAAATTTCTTCCTTTCGTTACACCAAGTTAAAGCATTGAAAGAGATACACAATAATTACCATACTCATCTATCAAACATGACAAGAAAACATGCCAACATGATCAATTTCTTTTACCAATACATCTTTTTACAAAACTTTATCGCATGGAACTAGCTTCAAATATCAATTTCTACAACCAAGTTAACTTTCAATAAGTAAGAGAAACGCAAATAACTCAATTGTTTACACTTTCCAAGCATAAAAGAACCTTTGCAATGACTATGTCCCATAACATAGTGACAAGTTAACACCATTTAATCCATGATTACACACAATAACCATCCAAATAACTGGAATGCACAACAAAAAGGCCACATGTGAGAATGTCTAATGCTCGGTCATAGATAACATGCATGATCAACATCTCTATGCCTGATCTCAGAACAAATAACATGATCATAAATATCCAACATCTCACTCAAGGGCTTGATGGTGCTAGGACACACCATAGCGGTGTTACCTTCCATGCAAGACCCTTGTGAACATCCCTTGTTGCATAAGGTGTTTAGCCTCCAAGAGATAGTCACCACTCATAGGTAGGTAGTGGATCCTGGCTGTCTCATAGCCTCACATACCCCCATCCTCAAGGTTCCCTACATCTACTTCCTAGTATACACTCAACCAAGACCGTCTCCTACATTCTTAGAGAGGAATTCACATTTCAACACAAGACCAGCATACGAAAACAACAAGGTTAAACCAGTTTAGCCATCCAAGTACAGAAGAATAAAGATAATAATTGTCGATTCCAACAGTAAGGCAAGAGAATAATTCCAGAATTGCAACATCAAATCAAGTAAGAAAAAGATCGCAAGATCATGGCTAAACCTTCATCTAGCTATCACAGTAGCTCATCATGTGGTGTGCCCTAGTCACACATCCGCATGGCATGGCTGTGTGCACCTTGACATCACCCCACATCACGTCGTCACGCAACATGCCTCTACCCTAAACCTGTCGGTAGGTCGCATGACAATGTCTACTACATCCTGCATCATGTCTTAGCACGACATGGCAATACTCTGAGCGGAAAGGGCACACAATGGACATATCCTACATGGAAGTGTACCTCACGAAAAAGGGCACGCGCAGGTCACACCCTGCATAGCGATGTTCCTCTCAGGATACTTGCCATAAGCTAGAGGTATACATGGCTAAGGTCCACCCACATGTCTACCAATGCTAGACAATTGGCAACATCATGTGAAAAATAACATACCTTTCATGAAGACAAGGCAAAAATGTCCTCCAATAAAACCATCATTCTGCTCAAGAACTGACATCAATATGCTCAAATAAAGGATAGAAATAGGCTGGCACATATGAACCTTATAAATCAGTTCATCACAAGGGAAAGTATTGAGTACACCTATAATACAGTTTCATTACATAACTATATTTTTCCTCGAAATAGAGAAGCTAAAGTCGCTTCGCGTCAACATTACTCATACGTCGTTCCATACTATTCAAGGAATGGTGACTTCTAATACTACCCCTTCACATACTGACTTATCAACAACCCGTGGGTTGGCACTCAGTAAGGAAACAAATATGCATCATCACATAAATAGTATGGTTTCCCATACTTATAAGAAAACATATCCTCCATGGTTGATTACTTCACCATCCCATGGGCACACATAGCAAGCACGGGTTTCTTACAACACACAAGGAATAGCACCATTACTGGTTTAGTCACATTTACAAGGAGTACTTTTTTTTATACGCTATCATTTACTCAAGAAAGGTTTTACCTATGCTTTCCACAAGAATTACTGAATAAAGTTTACTCTAGATACCAGTACTAAAATTATTAACAATTCACCATTACATAAGGAAATAACGTCATTCCTATATCCTTCTCTAATTCCACTAAGCATTTATATTCACATTACTAACTATGCAATTTTCTTTCTGAAGCTTAAGACTTTCATCTTTCCATAAGTAGCCCAAAAGCAAACATACAATTTCATATGCATTATAAAAATTCTTTTTAAATCAATGCATTCTTAGTAGTATTTCTAAAAATCTTATGATTTAGGCAAAGAGAACGGAAAGAGAGTTTGATAATCAAACTATTTCTTACAAAGACACAAGATCAACAAGGTCACCCTAGATTATAAAATTTATCACTATGTCTATCATTTTAATTGCATGGTTTTCATTTCACTACCATTTTAGGAGGGTGCCAAACAACCTAACATGACATTTCCAATTATTATAGTTGCACATAATGTTCTAGTTTTCCGAACAAGAAATCAAGACAGACAATCTTTCGATACTACAAAACCTCTTCAGAACACTCACTATTCTTAATTCAATACAAAAACATATCATAATCTGCAACCTATCATTGAAAATCAAAATACGATAAGAAGGTAAATGAGGAGCTATCAACCAAATAATACATATCATGCATGTACATCAAACAAGCCTTTCATTTGCAGTTTCTAATCATAATAAGGTAATTCCCTGTATCCAAAGGCAAGTTCAATGGAGCATTGCTAAAATAGGTCCTCAATCAGACGGGTTTTGAAGAAGCACATAAAACAATCTTTCGTGGAACACATTACCACACTCTTGAAGCTACTATAACATGTTCCCTTTTGATACTTCTCTTTCAAACAAGATAATTTCACATAGCAACAATTCACATATTAATGCACATTACTTAAGATAGAATTTAATTATGTTACTCCTACGAGACACATGGAAAATTCTTTAATGTAAACATACAATTTTTCTCAATAATCAATATTAAATTTCAAACTAAAGCCCCTTTAAAATCTAAAAACACATGTGTTATAAGGCACACACAAGGGCTCAAGAAATCACAACCTTTCTCTTGAAATAAGAAACCTCAAATAAGAGATAATTACACATCAAAAACATTTTAATTTCTAGAGAGAGAGAGGAGGAAGGGTGATAATCATTCCATTTAGTACATAATAAGCATTCAATATCTCCCACAATAGTCCTTTAAGTGAACAACACTAAGCTAGATCATAACCTTAATCAAGCACATTTCGTACTTTTAGATTCAAGACAACACTAACCAACAGAAATGGGTTAGTCAAAAGAGTACCACGAATCAAAAAGAAAGGTACACACGACTCTCCTTACGAATATGAGTAATCGTAGACCAAGACATCAATAAGCAAACAAAGCACATATAACCTCTCCAAAGCACCCACATCAAGAAGGTGAAAATAGGGTGTGAACACACATGTTACACACAAGTAAGGGTCTGCTCAATCACACTCATACAACAAGGAGGACAAGCATACAACATAAGGTAGATAAACCTCACACCAACTAAGGGCACAAGCGATACTAGAGATCCCAGTGTTGCAACTTGGGCTTAGATACTAGGTGTAATGCCCCGAAAGGAAACCCCGAAGGGATAAATCTAGAATGCACAAATGGATTGCAAATATTTTCTTTTTTAAGAGTTTTAATAAGATGCAACATTAAGATACATTGAGTAATCTAAATATTTGATAACATAATGGAAGACTAAACAAACCTAAGGAGTTTCCCAACGTGATTACGTAACTTAACACCTAACTCAACTCGCGACATTTAATCCAATTAAGCAGGTTATCTTAATTACATGTTATTACTTAAAACATGGATATAATTTGTTCAGTAAATTAAAAATTATAGATGATAGGACGCGTTCATCCATCAAGGTTGAAGATGAGGCTAACATGAGGAAATTTACCCATTAAAGTTAAAACATAGATACATGTGAAGGTTCATCCATTTGAGTAAAAAAGCTAGATAACTAAATGAAGTTCATCCATTAGAGTTACAATTAGATAACACGATGAGATCTTCCATTATAGTTAAAATATAGCTAATATAAGGAAGTTCATATATTAAGGTTAAAATGTAAATATCATAATGAAGTTCATCCATTAGGTTTAAAATATAGATAATTGATGAGTACATCCATTATAGTTAAAATAAAGCTAATATGATGAAGTTCATTTATTAAGATTAAAATGTAAATAACTAAATGAGTTCATCCATTTTAGTTAAAATATAGCTATTATGATGGAGTTCATTTATCAAGGTTAAAATGTAGGTAACCAAATGAAGTTCATCCACTAGAATTACAATTTAGGTAATATGACGAGTTCATCCAATAATTGTTATCCATTCATTACGTTCAATTTTACATTAAACTCATGCCATGCATATTGTTCCAAAACGCACTATAATTTCATCATAATTAATGAGGTCTTTTCATGCATACTTATTTTCATTAACATTAATAGAATACATTCCTTCATGACCCAATTTATTTCATTTAAGAGAGGATTGCATACATGCATATACGATAAATCTCATCTAATCCACTTATACATTCTATCAAAATGTCATCCATACATGCTAACACTAAACATGAAACGTAAGAACAAAAGCATCACATAACACCGAAATGGTATCGGAGTTCACCCCTAGTGGGCTACATCTCTGGGTCTGCTCAACTGCAAGACCCCTCTGATCATTAAATAAGTTAATAATACATAAAGTTCACGTCATTTACAATCATTCCATTTAGGTGAACATAACCAATATACAAACGACCACTTCGGTCAATAAAAACATAAATGAGTGGACCTGACGGTACTCTAACTAGAGACCTGAACAACTATGGTCAACCACAAATCAACACACTACTCCTGCATAAAGGACAAGGCAACAACTGAACTGGAGACCGTTAATATAAACAAGTACCCCAAATCAACCAAACGATAGGGTCCAAACAAACATATCAAGTCTTGTCGTTACTTAAGCAAAAGCGAATATAGAAATTAAACTTGCATAGGCATTAACCGATAGAGGCAATCCTTTCCCATATTGATTTAAACACTAAATGTTGATCAAGTTTTCTAAATGATCTAAGTTCTCAAATACAATAATAGAAAATAAAACACCATTACAAGGTAAATTCAATACCACAATTACACTAGTACAATCTTGCCTATTTCCTAATTCAGAGAAAAATATAAATTAACAATTTATTTTACTAAATGAAAATTTCATTTACTTACCAAATTTTCCTAATGATACTTTATTTAATTCCCAATATTTCCAATAGTATATTATGTAAGTTTCCAAAATACCCAAAGATATAATATTCCTATTTTCCAATTACCCAAATACACTATATTATTTCATTTCTAAAATCTCCAGATAACCTATTATTGTCTAATTTCTCGGATAATAATATATTATTTAAAACTTACTAAACTATAAATATATTTTATTTCCAAAATCTTCCAAATAAAATATTACTTTATCCTTTTCCCACACAATGAAATAAATAACAAACTATATATATATATATATATATATATATATATATATATATATATATATATATATATATATATATATATATATATATATATATATATATATATATATATATATATATATATATATATATTAAAAATACAAAACACCACATGCTGGAGGCATGTTAAAAAGTTAAGGGCAATTTAATATTGCCTCGTAGCTTTGTTACCATAGGGTAGCATGCCCCCCCCCTCCCCATTTATTTAATATTATTATTTATTTATTTATTTATTTTTATTTACTGTGACATACACAGCCAGAAGGAAAACTAGTCTCACAGAGACTAAAAATAATAATTCTTTTTCCAAAAAACTATAAGTTTTCTTAAATTTACACCATTTTTTTTTTTAATAAAATCAAAAAAATAACTCATAAAATAAATACTAGCAAAATAATATACCCAGATACTCCAAAAACCAGAGATTGGGAAAATAAACCAACCCAAACAAATTCTTTCACAAATCCATATTGGCTGAACATCTCAAATAAATTAGTCAACACAAGAATGGGAAAGAGGAAATATAATTATTTTATTTATTTTTTATGTCATTTCAACAAATCTACCAAAGGAATGCAAAGGCTATAAGCAGAAGAGGGAAATCCTGGCAAAATTTTGCTAGCATAACCCCTATGAATTCAAACTGGAAAACCAAAACATTTATTCCTACACAAAGCAAAGCACAACAAAAAATGGAAGACAACCAATTTCCATTTATTCTTTTTCAAAGACACAGAACTACAGAGAGGAATAAATTTATTAAGCTAATAAATAACAAAAAAAAAACAAATCTACCATAAGGAATGCAAAGGCTGTAAGCACAGGAGGGAAATCCTGGCAAAATTTTGCCAGCATAACCCCTGTGAATTCAAACTAGAAAACCAAAACATTTATTCCTACACAAAGTAAAGTACAACCAGAAATGGAAGACACAACCAATTTTCATTTATTCCTTTTCAAAGACACAGAACTACATAGAAGAATAAATTTATTAAGCTAATAAATAACAAAAATTAAAAATAGGCAGAAGCTATCCAACCTTGGAAGCTTTCCTGAAAGATCTTGAGGAAGAGCTCATGCAACCAGATATCCACACCCAACCTTCCTTCCAAATTTTTATTCGTCCAACCTACATCGAAAAAATGAAGATTTTCCTCTTTTCCACAGGCTGTTGCCTCTTTCCCGTGAACCCCCAGGCATTACCAATTTTGAAAAATATATGCAACCTAAATTTTTTTAGGTTTTCCCCCCCAAAAAATTATTTTCCCCTAATAATAATATTTAATAATAAGAGCATCTATCTTTTTCCAATTAGAAAAAACAAAAATGTTTTTCTCTCCCTCATGTAATTTCTAATTTTTTTTATTTTTTTTATTTTAATTAACACAACTTAGCATTTCTATTTCAAAATTATATGAGGGTAAAATATATTATTATTTATTATTATTTTTATTTTTTAACTAAAATAAAATCCCAATTTTTTATTTATTTATTTATTTTTTTAAAAACAACTATATCCAACGTTTTAAATCTTGTTTTTTTTTTTAATTAAGTTGATTTTCTTAATTAATTAAAAAACAACCTTTCTATTTTTAAAAGGCGGGGAGATTAAATTAATTTTATTTTAAATTAATTTAAATCTCTCCTTTCCAAAAGCATAACTAAATAAATTAATCAATTAAAGTTAACCATTTAATTAAACTAGCTACAAATTTAAATTGAGCAATTCTAAATAACGACTAATCGCATAAAGGGAACCTATTTAATTTAGTCCCTTAATTTTTTTATGGATAAACACACATTTAATCAAATTAAATAAAAAGGATAATTACTCAATTTAACCACACATACAAACATGCAAACCAAGAAAGCCAAACAAACAGACGACCTACATCCCCAACCAAAGGAATTATGACAGATGACTGATGACGCTCACTAGGGCACGACTAGGGTCACAAGAGGGTCTCCCGACCACCTAATCCAATTCCTAAGGGCCAAAGAGGAACACTCAAACCTGCGAATCCAAGTGAAGACAAACCTCGCACCTAGGCGGTACTATACCTGCAATCTTCTGCAACCATGAGTCACACAAGCATACATATATATATCTATATATATATATATATATATATATTTAATGAAAGTGTTAGCTCAAGATTAATAACAAGAATCAGGAAAACAATTAAACTTACATAAGAATCGATGCGAAACCACCTTAATAGGTACGCACAATAATAACAATATCTGACTACAACATTACATAATGGTAAATTAGCCATCCAAGAATGCCACATAAAAAGTCAACCAAGATCAAACCGATTTCACAAAGCTGACTAGGGTAGGGGCACTACATGATTCCAAATCCATGAGCATGAAAGCATGATTAAGAAACTTAGCGTACTCCCAAATCATCATTTTCAAGGTTGTGCTTCCTAAATGTATGTATTGAAGCATCAACATGGCTGTTTGGACGGACAACAAGCTTGAAAATGCAAGTTTCTATTCCGAATCCACGAGCATGAAAGCGTGATTATGAAAGTTAGTGTACTCCCAAATCATCATTTCGATTGAAAATGCAAGTTTTGATTTTGAAGCGACGACCATGAAAACATGATTATAAAAATTATCGTACTGCCAAATCATCATTTTCAAATTTATGCTTCCTAAAAGCATGTTTTGAAGCATCAAAAAGGGTGTTTGGAAGCACAAGAAGCTTGAAAATGCAAGTTCTAATTCCGAATACATGACCATGAAAGCGATGTTGTGAAAGTTATCGTACTCCCAAATCATCATTTCAAAACATGTGCTTCCTAAACACAAGTTTTGAAGTATCAAAATGGGTGTTTGGAGGCACAACACCTATATCATCAAAATTTAATTTCTAAAATTTAACTTCTAATTGAGGGTCCATGAGCATGAAAGCATGATTATGAAACTTATCATACTCCTATATCATCAATTTGAAGCTTGTGCTTCCTAAACACAAGTTTTTAAGTATGAAAATGTGTGTTTGGAGAGGTACAATAAGCGTGAAAATGCAAGTTAAGATTTCGAAGCCATGAGCATGGAACTGCGGTTATTAAACTTATCGTACTCCCAAATCATCATTTTCAAGCTTGTGCTTCCTAAACGAAAGTTTTGAACGGTCAAAATGGGTGTATGGAGGCAAAAGAAGCCCTAAAATGCAAGTACTAATTCCAAAGCCATGAGCATGAAAGGATGAGTATGAAACTTATCATACTCGCAAATCATCATTTTGAAGTTTTTCTTCCTAAACTTATGCTTTGAACCATCAAAATGGGTATGTTGAGGCACAACAAGCTTGAAAAGGTAAGTTCTGATTTCGAAGCAATGATCATGAAAGCACGATTATGAAACTGATCATACTACCAAATGATCATTTTGAAGCTGGTGCTTCCTAGACACAACTTTTGAAGCATCAAAATGTGTGTTTGGATGCACAAAAAGCTTGAAAATGCAAGTTTTGATTCCAAAGCCACATGAAAGTGTGGCTATAAAACTTACCGTACTCCCAAGTCATCATTTTCAAGCTTGCCCCTAAACACATGTTTTGAAGCATCAAATTGGGTTTTTGGAGGGAGAAGAATCTTGAAAATGCATGTTTTTATTCCGAAGCCACAAGCTTATCATATTCCTAAATTATCATTTTGAAGCTTATGCTTCCTAAACGTAAATTTTGAAGCATCAAAATGGTTGTTTGGAGCCATAACAATCTTGAAAATGCAATTTCTGATTCTAAAGCCACAAGCATGAAAGCATGATGTTTAAACTTAACATACATCCAAATAATCATTTTGAATCTTGTGGTTCCTAAATGCAAGTTTTGAAGTATGAAAATGGGTCTTTGGAGGCACAACAAACTTGAAAATGCAAGTTTTGATTTAGAAGCCACAAGTATGAAAGCGCGATTATAAGACTTATCGTACTCCTAAATCATGATTTGAAGTTTGTGCTTTCTTAAACACAAGTTTTGAAGCATCAAAATGTGTGTTTAGATGTACAACAAGCTTGAAAACGCATGTTTTGATTCAGAAGCCATGAGAATGATTAAGAAAATTATCGTACTCCCAAATTATCATTTTCAAGGTTGTGCTTCATAAATGTATGTTTTGAAGCATCAACATGGGTGTTTGGAGGGACAACAAGGTTGAAAATGCAAGTTTCTATTGCGAAACCATGAGCATGAAAGTGCGATTATGAAAGTTAACGTACTCTCAAATCATCATTTTGAAGTTTGTTTTTCTTAAACACATGTTTTGAAGCATCAAAAAAGGTGTTTGGTAGCACAATAAGATTGAAAATGCAAGTTTTGATTCTAAAGCGATGATCATGAAAGCATCGTTGTGAAACTTATCGTACTCCCAAATCATCATTTCGAAACATGTGCTTCCTAAACACAAGTTTTGAAGTATCAAAATGGGTGTTTGGAGGCACACCAAGCTTGAAAATGTATGTTCTAGTTGAGCAGCCACGAGCATAAAAGTGTGATTATGAAACTTATCGTACTCCGAAATCATCATTTTGAAGCTTGTGCTTCCTAAATTTAAGCTTTAAAACATTAAAATGTGTGTTTGGAGGTATAATAAGCTTGAAAATACAAGTTATGATTTGGAAGCCCTGATTATGAAAGTGCGATTGGGAAACTTATCATACACCCAAATCATCTTTTGAAGCTTGTGCTTCCTAAACGCAAATTTTGAAGCATCAAAATGGGTGTTTCATGGAATAACAAGTTTGAAAATGCACGTTTGGATTTTGAAGCCAAGAGTATGAAAGTGCGATTGTGAAACTTATCGTACTCCCATATCATCATTTTGAAGCTTGTGCTTCCTAAACACAAGTTGTAAAAGAATCAAAATGCGTGTTTGGATATCACAACAAGCTTGAAAATGGAGTTCTAATTCTAAAGGCACGACGAGCATGAAAGAACGATTATGAAACTTATCATACTCCCAAATCATCAATTTGAAGCTTGTGCTTCCTAAATGAAAGGTTTGAATTGTCAAAATGGGTGTTTGGAGGCATAACAAGCTTGAAAATGCAAGTTATGATTCTGAAGTCACGAGCATGAAAGAGTGATTATGAAACTTATCATACTACCAAATTAACATTTTGAAGCTTGTTCTTCCTAAATGCACATTTTGAAGCATAAAAATGGGTGTTGAAAATGCATGTTCTGATTCCAAATCCAGTGCATGTAAGCGCAATGATGAAACTTATCCTACTCCCAAATCGTCGTTTGAAGCTTATGCTTCCTAAACGCAAGTTCTGAAGTATCAAAATGTGTGTTTGGAGGTACAACAAGCTTGTAAATGCAAGTTCTGATTCTGAAGCCATGAGCTTAAAAGCATGATTATGAAACTTATCATACTCGCAAATCATCATTTTGAAGTTTTTCTTCCTAAACTTATATTTTGAAGCATCAAAATGGGTATGTGGAGGCACAACAATCTTGAAAATGCAAGTACCGATTTCGGAGCCACGAGCATGAAACCGTGATTATGAAACTTATCATACTCCCAAATGATCATTTTGAAGTTGGTGCTTCCTAAAAAACAAGTTTTGAAGCATCAAAGTGTGTGCTTGGATGCACAAAAAGCTTGAAAATGCAAGTTTTATTTTTGAAGCCCCGTACTCCCAAATCATCATTTTCAAGTTTGCCCCTAAACACATCTTTTGAAGAATCAAAATGGGTTTTTGGAGGATGAAGAAGCTTGAAAATGCATGTTTTTATTCGGAAGCTAACCATGAAAGTGCAAGTATGAAATTTATTGTACTCCCAAATCATTGTTTTGAAGTTTGAGCTTTCTAAACGCATATTTTGAAGCATCAAAAAGGGTGCTTGGAGGCACAAAAAGACTGAAAATATAACTTTTCATTCCAAACCCATGACCATGAAAGCGCGATTATGAAACTTATCCTACTCCCAAATCATTATTTTGAAGCTTGTGCTTCCCAAACATAAGTTTTGAAACATCAAAATGTGTGTTTGGAAGCACAACAGACTTCAAACTACAAGTTCTAATTCTGAAGCCACAAGCATGAAAGCTCAGTTATGAAACTTATTGTACTCCCAAATCATCATTTTGAAGCTTGCGCTTCCTAAACGCAAGTTTTTAAGTATTAGCATGTGTGTTTGGATGTAAGATAAGCTTGAAAATGCAAGTTTCGATTCCAAATCCATGAGCATGAAAGCGCGATTACGAAACTAATTGTACTTCCAAGTTATTATTTTGAAGCTTGTGCTTCCTAAACGTAAGTTTTGAAGCATCAAAATGGGTGTTTAGAGGAATGAAAAGCTTGAAAATGCAAGTTATGATTACGAAGCCAAAAACATGCAAACACAATTACTAAACTAATCGTACTCCCAAATCATCATTTTGAAGTTTATGCTTCCTAAACGCAAATTTTGAAGCATCAAAATGATTGTTTAGAGGCACAACAAGCTTCAAAATGCAAGTTCTGATTGTGAAACCACAAGCATGAAAGCATGATTATGAAATGTATTATACTTCCAATCATCATTTTGAAGCTTGTGGTTCTGAAACACAAGTTTTGAAGTATGAAAATGGGTCTTTGGAGGCACAACAAACTTAAAAATGCAACTTCTGATTCAGAAGCCATGAGTATGAAAGTGTGATTATGAAACTTATCGTACTCCCAAATCATGATTTTGAAGTTTGTGCTTTCAAAACTAAACAAAAGTTTTGAAGCATAAAAATGTGTCTTTGGAGGTACAACAACCTTGAAAATGCAAATTTTTGAATTAGAAGCCATGAGCATAAAAGCATGATTAAGAAACTTATCGTACTCCCAAATCATCATTTTCAAGGTTGTGCTTCCTAAATGTATGTTTTGAAGCATCGAAATGGGTGTTTGGAGGGAAAAGGAGCATGAAAGCGTGATTATGAAAGTTATCGTACTCCCAAATCATCATTTTGAAGTTTGTACTTTTTAAACACATTTTTTGAAGCATCAAAAAGGGTATTTGGAGGCACAACAAGATTGAAAATGCAAGTTTTGATTTTGAAGCCACGGTCATGAAAGCATGATTATGAAATTTATCATACTCCCAGATCATCATTTTGAAATTCATGCTTCCTAAAAGAATGTTTTGATGCATCAAAAAGAGTGTTTGGAGGCACAAGAAGCTTGAAAATGCAAGTTCTAATTTCGAAGCCACGAGCATGAAAGCGTTGTTGTGAAACTTATCGTACTCCCAAATCATCATTTCGAAACATGTGCTTCCTAAACACAAGTTTTTAAGTATCAAAGTGGGTGTTTGGAGGCACAACAAGCTTGAAATTGTAAGTTCTAATTGAGGGGCCACGGGCATGAAAGCGTGCTTATGAAACTTATTGTATTCCCCAATCATCAATTCAAAGCTTGTGCTTCCTAAATGCAAGTTTTGAAGTATGAAAATGTGTGTTTGGAGGTACAATAAGCTTGAAAATGCAAGTTATGATTTCAAAGTCATGAGCATGAAAGTGCGGTTATTAAACCTATCGTACTCACAAATCATCATTTTGAAACTTGTGCTTCCTAAATGCAAATTTTGAAGCATCGAAATGGGTGTTTCATGGAACAAAAAGTTTGGAATTGCACGTTTGGATTTTGAATCCACGAGCATGAAAGTGCGATTGTGAAACTTATCCTACTCCCAAATCATCATTTTGAAGTTTGTGATTCTTAAACACAAGTTTTAAAACCATCAAAATGTGTGTTTGGAGATGCAACAAGCTTGAAAATGCAAGTTCTGATTCGGAAGCCACGAGCGTGAAAACATGATTATGAAACTTATCATACTCCCAAATAATCATTTTGAAGCTTGTGATTCCTAAATGAAATTTTTGAAGTGTCAAAATGGGTGTTTGGAGACACAACAATCTTAAAAATGAAAGTGATGGTTCTGAAACCACGAGCATGAAAGCTTGATTATGAAACTTATCGTACTACCAAATCAACATTTTCAAGCTTTTCCTTCCTAAATGCACATTTTGAAGCATAAAAATGGGTGTTTAGAGGCACAACAAGCTTGAAAATGCATGTTCTGATTTCAAATCCTAAGCATGAAAGTGCGATTGGGAAAATTATCATACCCTCGGATCATTATTTTAAAGCTTATTCATCCTAAAGGGAAGTTTTGAAGGATCAAAATGTGTGTTTCATGGAACAACAAGTTTGAAAATGCACATTTGGATTTTGAAGCCACGAGCATGAAAGTACGATTGTGAAACTTATCGTACTCCTAAATCATCATTTTGAAGCTTGTGCTTCCTAAACAAAAGTTTTGAAGTGTCAAAATGGGTGTTTGGAGGCACAACAAGATTGAAAATGAAAGTTATCATTCTCAAGCCACGAGCATGAAAGCGTGATTATGAAACTTATCGTACAACCGAATCAACATTTTGAAGCATAAAAATAGGTATTTGGAGGCAAAACAAGCTTGAAAATGCAAGTTATGATTTCAAAGCCTTGCATGCAAGCACGATGATGAAACTTATCATACTCCCAAATCATCGTATTGAAGCTTGTGCTTCCTAAACGCAATTTTTGAAGCATCAAAATGGGTGTTTCATGGAACAACAAGTTTGAAAATACATATTTGGATTTTGAGGCCGCGAGAAAGAAACTGTGATTGTGAAACTTATCTTACTCCCAAATCATCATTTTCAAGCTTGTGCTTCCTAAACGTAAGTTGTAAAAGCATAAAAATGTGTGATATTGAGGATCTTATGGGTCTGGTGATGTTCTTCGTGTTATGTTGTTTTCGGTGGTGTAGCATGTTGCGGATGTTCTTAGCGATATTTTTGGTGGTGCTGCATGTTCTTGGATTTGATGTGAGTCCATTCTATGTTGTTAAGGAATTATATTGGTCTGGTGGTTGTTCTATGTATCATGTGATGTAATTTTGTAATTAGGTCTCAATTGTTGAGCCGACCTTGTAGTCAAGGTTGATCATTTGTATAAATAGGTGTCATATTAATGTAATTTATATATCGATGTTGTGTTTTCATTATTAGAGAGTGGTGTATGTGTGAACAAGCGAATTCATCTTTCAATGAGAAGTGTTCAGCAGAGAGTGGTGTATGTGCGAACAAGCGAATTCATCTTTCAGTGAGAAGTGTTGAGTAGAGAGTGTTGTAGAGCAGATAAATGTGCTTAACTAGAACTGTCATCAGGCATTAGGAGATGATATTATTTTAGTTCATGTAAACTGGATTGTTGTCCCATCTTTGTAAGGTAGTGAACCTTCCTCAAGGTTCTAGCCCTCCTTGTTTTTTAGTAGTGAGCTCTAGAAAGTGTGTTTGAATTCATTTGTACTCCCCATTCTAATATTTTATACTACTTCAGAATGTCATTTTATTGTGGATAGGTTTCCACCGTAGTTTTTTTCATTAACTGGGTGCCAATAATTGGTATCAGAGCTAGATCCTTCGGAAGAAGTTTGACCGCATGAGGAGGTTCGAGATGGCAACCTATGTTTTCAAGAAAGAGAGTTTGAGATTTGATAGAAGTAATTATACTGTATGGAAGGACTGGATGGAGTGTCATTTTAAGTGTCTTAGAGATCATTATTTTAAGATTACAAATATTACCTATAATGTTCCTCAAAATGGTCTAGTTACTGCAAATGAGATCAAGGATGTTGAACATAACATAAGAGATAAAGAAGCATTGTTGGTAAACTTGCTGCTTTTGAGTTGAGGGAATTTGGAGAATCAAATGGTAAATCTGAGATTGCATTTAAATCCTCTATATCCAAGAAGTAGAAGCATAATCCGAGAAAAAGTTCATCTAGGGTTTCTAGGTATGAAAGAGAAATGAGAGAGATGGAAGAACATGAAATAGATTTGGAAGATCTTGAAGCACTTTTTGCTCGGAGATTGCCTAAGGGAGTCAGTAATTATGATAGGAAGTTACCTTTGAAATGTTTCTCTTGTAATAAGATAGGATGTTTTTCTTCTAGGTGTCTTGAAAGAATGTCGAAGTATGATAAGCATGATAGCTATTAGAAGCACGATGAGTATGATAAGCCCTATAAGCCTAACCGAAAGTACAAATATTAGAAGAAATGTTATTATGTCGTTGATGAAGGTGTGCAGATAAAGAGTTTGAAAATGGGACTTCAGAAGATGATTTTGCATTTATTGCTATCAAGGAAGATAATCTGATACCAATTAATTCTACAAGATGCATTGCTAAGGAGTAAGCTTTGGCTGCTAAGATTGAAGAAAAAGATGAATGGGTTATTTATTTACAATGGTTTTTCATATCATATGACAGGTGATAAAAGTAAATTTGTGAATATGGAGAAGTATGATGGTGGTATAGTAGGATTTGGCAATGATAAAGCTTGTGTAATTCGCACTAGAGGTTCTATTTCTCTTGATGGCAAGCATAATATTAACGATGTCTTGTATGTTGAAGGTTTGAAGCATAATCTTTTGAGTCTTGGATAGATGGTTGCTATTGGATATGATTTAAAATTCAAGAATAGTAAATGCAAAATTCCCAATGCCTCCAGTATAGAGATTGCATCAGGAACTACGACTTTGGTAATATCTTTCATTTGAATGCTGGTGAAAAAAGTTGTTTGATTGCTCAAATAGTTGAAAGTTGGTTGTGGCATAGAAGGATGTGTCATGTTAATTTTAACTGCATGATTAAGATAAGTTCTACTCAAGCTTTTAGAGATTTTCCTAAGATTGTGAAACCTTCTAATCTGGTATGTAAAGAATGTCAATTGGGAAAGCAACCATGAATTTTATTCAAGAGTTCTAATGGATTATTAGATCTTGTGCATACTGATTTGTGTGGTCCTACAAGAGTGAGAAGTATGCAGGGTGACATATATTTCATGTTGTTGATTCATGAGTATTCTAGAATGATGTGGGTTACTTTTCTAAGGGACAAATCAGAAGCACTAGGGAAATTTAAGATATTCAAAGCTAAGGTGGAGATAGAGATAGGATTGAAGCTGAAATGGCTGAGATTTGACAAAGGAGGATAATTCACATATGATGAGTTTAATTCATTTTATGAAAAACATGGAATTAGAAGAAGGTTATCTACTCCTAAAACACCTAAGCAAAAATGGAGTTGTTGAAAGGAAGAAAAAAACTATTTTGGATGCTGCTAAGACTATGTTGATTGAAGGGAATGTTTTGAAAAAAATTTGGAGAGAAGTTGTTAGCCTTTGTATACAAATTCAATTGGGTGCATATAAAGGTGATTATGGTGCATAGATCTCAGAGTCTCAGAGTCGTCACTCACAACTTGTGAGGTATTACATATAATCTTGAAAAACGGACAAATCTAGACCAAAATGTTTTATAGAAAATGAACTACAATAGACTTTCCAGTGACCTTTATGAGAATTGACTCAAACCGACGAGGGACAGTTTAAGAAGCTTTTCACTCTGTGGGCAAAATTTTTAGTCATGAGATGTGGGAGTAATGCTCAACCATCAAATCACAAAAGACTTGGACAAATTTATGCAACATTCCCCAGTAGAGTCACCATTTTTGTCGGTGTCTCTGATGAGATTATCTCAACTATATATTTAGGCAAATCATTTTACCAAATATTCTTTACAATTCATTTGTTCACCAGTAGAGTCGCCTTTTTTGTTGGTTCCCAAAAATGGATGGGTTTACACTGCCACCGGGTAGAGACCGAGTCGATTCCTTCAAATATCTATGGGGAGCCACCTCCAACTATCAATATCTATCAGGCTTGGACAAAGATTAACAAGGAAACAAAGTCCTTCTACACATTAGGCTCTACAGAACCAGGGAGGGTGATCCCTTCAGTAAATTTCCTGTTCTCTGCAACGATACTCAGGAATTTGCTGAAAACAACGCAGATTATCTCATAAAATGACTCAACGGAAAGGGAGAATGCTCAAGAATGACAAATCCTTTAGTGATCCTCAACCTTATGCTCGAGTGTGAGAAAGGGTCGGATAACTTTCAGAAAATACATAAAACTTAACAAGTGATACTTTGATATTCTGATATTTGTTTTGAGAAATCATAAAGAAGATAAACCAGAAACTAAAAACCTAACGACATTCGCTAGAAAATAGCAGTGCCTTATTCATTTGGGTTATAGATTCTTTGAAAAGCATTACTTAAATCTGATAAAAATTCATCTAACAGATGGTCGAGCCTAGAACAATACTGCCTAATAATATTGTTATGCTTACAATCCTTCACCTGAACTGCTTATCAAATCCTATTACAAGTCCCATTTCTCTGTAATCTCATTCAAGAATTTAATTAACCCCTTTGACTAAAGCATTGAATGGAAGAATACATACATCATAACAATGCAACAAACAAATGAAACCCTTGATCCCATTTGCTTAAAAGAAAATAAAATCGTACACAAGAGAGTAAAGATTAGAAAATACATTTGCATTAAATCATAAGCTATCTTTTATTAGATAACAATCAACAAATTCGAGTACAAAATAAGCCACTTGAAAAAGAAACTCGCAACTATTCTATTACTTTTTGCTCTGCAAAATGACATTACAGTCCCTATGATTTCCTATGACTCCCTAGAACTACATGGAGCCTAACCCTACAAAATAGACCTATTTTTACATAGATCCTTCTCAAAAAATTTGGAACCTTATCTAAAGGCTTTGATTTCCCTTTTATAGAAAACAAGGGAGCGACAAGCTTCAGGCCAAAAGACACTTGTCATCAAAAGCGATCCTTAGAGGCTATACATAATTCCATTACAATATATTCCTTATCCACATGCTAGTGCTCGTGATGAGGTGGAACCAAAATCTTCAATAGATTATTGGTAGAAACAAAAACACTTGAGCCACGCTGATATCACCCAGACATCTGCGGATGGACCCTTAGATGCTCAGTTTGCTCCATAACATTTCTCTTCCTAAAAAGGAAAACAGATCCCGACATGAAACAATACTTTCCCACCAAAATAGGGGAAAATTTCCATCCTTTATGCCTTGGATCATAGAAAATGGAAAGAGGACCTTGGGGGTAAACATGATTTGTTGAGAAGGCATTGCAACTTCCATGTTGCCGCAGAGATGACTGGCTGCCAATCCTCCCTCTAACAATTCCTTCTTTCAGCTCCTTGTGAGCTCCTTCTTGGAACACTCTGCCAACGAAATGTAGAGTAAGAGCAGAGGATATGTCATGGGTGGCTCTTCCTGATAAGGAAAGGCTTTCATGCCCCCCTTTGACAATCCTCCGATCTTTCACAACCCCTCTGACAATGAGCGACCTTATACCGGAGAAAAAATATCCATCCAGTGTCACAAAATATTCAATCTCTCCATTCATAGTTATGTTCAAACACCATCCTCTCACTAATGATGAATTGTTCTTAGAAAAATGAAGAAGATTGTATTTTTTTCTACCCATTTTTTCATCTATCTAGTGAATTTATAATTAGAATTCCTTTCAATGTGGTGGTGCTAATCCATGTGAAGAATCATCATCCTGATATTTTCTGCTCACCTTGTCAGCTATGGATTTCAGCAATCATGCCTACAACTCAAGACACCACCATCTTCTTTCTAGGCCATCACTCCATTGCCACCTGCATGTGTTCACCTTACGTGAATAATTTTATTCTGATCTTATTCCTCTCAATGTATAGTCTCCTGCTTCAGGATTCCTGTCAACAGGCAAATCTTTGAATTTATCAGAGAACTCGCAATCCATCATATCAAAACCTGAAGCTTTTTTTGATCCTTTCACATCTTTGAGCTATCAACTTTGACTGTCTAATAAATCCTTAGTCAACAAGTCTATATCTAATTCATTTTGTCCTTTTTTCCCACAGGCTATGACCAGTGCCTTCAAAACCCCTCATAATTTCTCATTTGAAACACAACCGCAGATCTCATCCAGCTTGGCAAATCTAACGATCATTTTATGCCGAGACATCATTTGTCCTTCCATGTGCATCCGTGGACCCACCAAATCATAACTAATCGGCACCACATCATCCTTCGAACAAACTTCTTCAACGACCCCACCGTAGGTCTTCCTGGTCACCTTGGGACACGTGGCATCATCTCATGATGTCACGGTTCGTTACCTCCTTGCAACTTCCATCGTAGGAATACGGGGGCTGTCTGATTTGTTTAAACTTTTAAGAATGCCCGTTAACTCCTCTAGAATTAAAAATCGAGCAACTTTTACCTCAAGACAAAACATCTTTGTTCATTTTGGACACGTGCAAATTGATGGAAATATTATTAGATCGACCTTTACCGCCTGAGAACCTTTAACACTGTGATTTGACTGGTTATACTGCCAACATCACTGGTTTCCATTGAGAACACATGGCACAATCTGATGGTGTCGCTGTCTTTAAAACCCTCGCATCTTTGATCATGAGGAAGCACGAACTGTTGGATTTGTCCTATCCTTAGCAAATGGTCAAAATACTTAGCACTTTTGGGCTTAGGGAAATCATGGGCACGAATATTTAAAAGGAAACCGGTCATAAGGAAATCTTCGCAACTTAGGAAAAACCATTTTACATAAACCGGTTAATCATCACTTAACATTTAGGAAATGAAATGGCCCTGCCCATAGTAAACAACCCTTGGCTTTAAGTGCGAAAAAGTAACAACAGAATATATCATTGCTAAGATTTTCTTGAAAAAATATAAGGAGTCTTGATAGACCTCAGATCATTTATAGGGGATACAAATAAAACCAGAAAATCAATATTCTAAGCTCAAAATTGAAAATTTCATGCAATCAATTTTCAGAGCTATCTGTAAATTCATTTAATATTTATCTTTTTAGATTATCGATCCAAGGGGGATTACTCACTCCTTGGATTTTAACTTCCAAATGACCCTTATTTCTCCTCGATGATTTAGAGGGACGATGCCACAAACACCATTCTTGTAGCTTTCTTAGGCGTAAGTGCAGTAGCTCAACACGACAATATTACCCGTAAGCGTGACCCAGAGGCACCATATATACTGAACGCCCCTAATTTTTGGTTTCAACTCCTACTGTTTAGTTATCTAACTATAAATTTAACTTTGAATTCATCAATCTTAAATGTTGCATTATACTAATACAATTATGAAAAAGAAACTGTTAAATAAAAGGAATTATCGCTTGAATTTAAAAACTAAAGTATAAATTTTACGTAATTGAAAGGAACATAAACAAATCGACTACTTGGGAATAGTATTTTCTCTAAAGGAAAATTATGATAATAATTAAAAATTCAAAAACTTGAACTAAATACATGAAATTACTAATTACTTGGAAACCATGATACTTTCAAAGATAACTTATGAAAATGATGTGATTTACTTGCTAGATAAAATCATTTTGGACAAACCATTACACAATAAGTATGAATCCTAGTACCGATTTGCTTGAAAGAAAATTAAATGATTGAATAACAAGACTTTGGAAATGAAATGACTTTGTTTGAAGTGAAAAGTATTTAATAATAAGCCCAATTAATTCTTCCATATGAAGTAACATAAATTTCATCTACAAATGATAACACTACTTTAAATATGAATCATAATACTTGAAAGATACTAAATTGCTTGAAATAATTATACTTTGAAAATGAATTTAATGCTCACTTGTTGAAGGGTTTAAAAATAACTATTCAACAATAAGCTTCAAATTAACCATATTATTCTTAATTACTAATTGTTTGAAAAAGAGATTAGAAAAGAGTCTAAACACTTACTAGTTAACCAAGTAAATAATACTAAGTCTCTTAATAAACAATTCTAATCAATAAAATTCTAATTACTTTTGAACTAAGACCTTTGCAAGATTATAAAGTGATAACTAATTACTCCTTCCACTTGAAGTAACATTAACTTTATCGTTGGATACATTCTACAAACAATAACTTTATCAATTTCAAATACTTCGAAAAGAGATAATGTTTACTCCTTAAACTACCCTCAATTAGAATTGTTATTTAATTTTCTATGTAATCACGAAATGGGTTTCTTGAAACTCATTTGTTAAAACATTTTTGGTTTTGAATAAACTCTCTTTGAATCCTAATTAATACTATATATGAATATTTAACTATGCAATTTACCTCTAAATTTAACATTAATTGAATTTATCCTTACTAATTACTCGTATTATTAAGTGCAACTTTTCCTTTTTACTAGTCTTATGTTTCTTTTTAGCTAGAAGGTAAATATTTTTAACTATAAAAAGAATTGACTATTCTCAATGCCTTGTATGCTCATATCTTGGAATCTAATAAGGAAACAAATCAAATAATCAAATTTTTTAATTGAGGCAAATCTATGTCTAACATTAACTCATATTGCTTGAAATACCTAAAAGGGTTACTATGAATCTAAACACATTTACTTGTTAGGTAAATTCCTTTAACCTTTGATACTTGTACTGATTGAAATATACAAAAGGTAGTTTTGAAATCCATTAATTAAAGAACTTAAAAATCTGAAATGTATTAAATGTCTTGAGGGAACCTACTTACCATTAGGATTTATTTATTTGACGAAAAGATCCAAAACTATGGAAGTGTGTCATTGGCGCAATAACATTTTCCTAAATGTAAGTTTTGATTCTTAAAACCTTGCATTTAGTAAGCAATAACATTTTCCATGCTCGTGGCTTTGAAATTGGAACTTACATTTTTAAGCTTGTTGTACCTCCAAACACACATGTTAATGCTTAAAAACTTGTGTTTAGGAAGCACAAGCTTCAAAACGATGACTTGGGAGTATGACAACTTTCATAATCACACTTTCATGCTCGTGGCTTCAAAACCCAAACATGCATTTCCAAACTCATTAAGGAAAAGCTTGAAAATGATGATTTGGGAGTACGATAAGTTTCATAACTATGTTTCCATGCTCGTGGCTTTGAAATTAGAACTTGCATTTTCAAGCTTGTTGTACCTCCAAACACCTAAACTTATGTTTTGAAGCATCAAGATTGAAATGCAAGTTTTGATTCAGAAGCCACATGCAAGCACATTTATAAAAGTTATCATACTCCCAAATCATCATTTTCAAGCTTGCCCTCTCTAAATGCATGTTTTGAAGCATCGAAATGGGTGTTTGGAGGGACAAGAAGCATGAAAATGCAAGTTTCTATTCGGAAGCCACTAGCATGAAAGCACAATTATGAAACTTATCGTACTCCCAAATCATCATTTTGAAGTTTGTGCTTTCTAAACGCATGTTTTGAAGCATCAAAAAGGGTGTTTAGAGGAACAAAAATATTGAAAATGTAACTTTTGATTCTGAAGCCAACATGAAAGTGTTAAGTTTGTGCCTTCCTAAACGCATGTTTTGAAGCATCAAAGTGTTTGTTTGGAGGTACAACAATTTTGAAAATGCAAGTTTTGATTTAGAAGCCATGACCATGAAAGCATGATTAAGAAACTTATCGTACTCCCAAATCATCATTTTCAAGGTTTTGCTTCCTAAATGTATGTTTGGAAGTATCAACATGGGTGTGGAGAGACAACAAGCTTGAAAATGCAAGTTTATATTCTGAAGCCATGAGCATGAAAGCGCGATTATTAAAGTTATTGTACTCCCAAATCATCGTTTTCAAGTTTGTGCTTCCTAAACACTTATTTTCAAGCATCAAAAAGGGTGTTTGGAGGTAGAACAAGATTGAAAATTCAAGTTTTGATTTTGAAAACACAACCATGAAAGTGCGATTATGAAACTTGTCATACTCCTAAATCATCATTTTTAAATTTATGCTTCCTAAAAGCATGTTTTTGAAGCACAAAAAATGGTGTTTGGAGGCACAAGAAGCTTGAAAATACAAATTTTGATTTCAAAGCCACTAGCATGAAAGTGTCGTTGTGAAACTTATCATACTCCCAAATCATCATTTCGAAACATGTGCTTCCTAAACACAAGTTTTGAAGTATCAAACTGGGTGTTTGGAGGTACAACAAGCTTGAAAATCCAAGTTATGATTCTTAAGCCACGAGCATGAAAAGGTGTTTATGAAACTTATTGTACTACCAAATCAACATTTTGAAGCATAAAAATGGGCATTTGGAGGCACAACAAGCTTGAAATTGCATGTTTTGATTCCAAAGCCAGTATAATGTAAGCATGATGATGAAACTTATCATACTCCAAAATAGTCATTTTCAAGCTTGTGCTTCCTAAATGAAAGTTTTGAAGCATCAAAATATGCGTTTGGAGGTACAACAAACGTGAAAATGCAAGTTTTGATTATGAAGCCATGAGTATGAAAGCATGATTATGAAACTTATCGTACTCACAAATCATCATTTTGAAGTTATTCTTCCTAAACTTATGTTTTGAAGCATCAAAATGGGTATGTGGAAGAACAACAAGCTTCAAAATGCAAGTTCTGATTTCGGAGCCACAAGCATGAAAGAACGATTATTAAACTTATCATACTCCCAAATGATCATTTTGAAACTGTTGCTTCCTAAACACAACTTTGAAGCATCAAAATATGGTTGGATCACAAAAATCTCAAAAATGCAAGTTTTGGTTCCGAAGACACATGAAAGCACAGTTTTATCGTACTCCAAAATCATCATTTTGAAGCTTGTGATTCCTAAATGCACATCTTGAAGCATAAAATGGGTGTTTGGAGGTACAACAAGCTTGAAAATGCATGTTATGATTCTGAAGCCACTAGCATGTAAGCGCAATGATTAAACTTATCATACTCTCAAATCATCATTTTGAAGCTCGTGCTTCCTAAGCATAAGTTTTGAAGCATGAAAATGTGTATTTGGAGGTACAACAAGTTTAAAAATCCAAGTTCTGATTCTGAAGCCATGAGCATGATTATAAAACTTATCGTACTTGTATATCATCATTTTGAAGTTTTTCTTCCTAAACTTATGTTTTGAAGCATCAAAATGGGTATGTGGAGGCACATTGAGCTTGAAAATGCAAGTTCTGATTTTGGAGCCACGAGTGTGAAAGCGCAATTATGAAACTTATCATACTCCCAAATAATCATTTTGAATCTTCAAAATGTGTGTTTGAATGCACAAAAAGATTGAAAATGCAATTTTTGATTCCGAAGCCACATGAAAGCACAGTTCTAAAACTTATCATCCTCCCAAATCATCATTTCCAAGGTTGCCCTTCCTTAACGCATGTTTTGAAGCATCAAAATGGGTGTTTGGAGGGACAAGAAGCTTGAAAATGCAAGTTTTTATTCTGAAACCACGAGCATGAAAGCGCAATTATGAAACTTATCGTACTCCCAAATCATCGTTTTGAATTTTGTGCTTTCTAAATGCATGTTTTGAAGCATAAAAAAGGTTGTTTGGAGGCACAAAAATATTGTAAATGTAACTTTTGATTCTGAAGCCTCATTAAAGCGCGATTATGAAACTTTTCCTACTCCCAAACCATCATTTGAAGCCTGTGCTTCCTAAACATAAGTTTTGAAACATCAAAATGTGTGTTTGAAAGCACACAACAAGCTTGAAAATGCAAGCTCTAATTCCGAAGCCATGAGTGTGAAAGCTCAGTTATGAAACTTATCGTACTCCCAAATCATCATTTTGAAGGTTGTGCTTCCTAAGCAAAAGCTTTTAAGCGTTAACATGTGTGTTTGGAGGTACAACAAGCTTGAAAATGCAAGTTCTAATTTCAAAGCCACGACAAACATGAAAACATGGTTATGAAACTTATCGTACTACCAAATCATCATTTTGAAGCTTTAACTTACTAAATGCAAGGTTTGAAGAATCAAAATGTGTGTTTGGAGGTACAACAAGTTTGAAAATGCAAGTTTTGATTCCGAAGCCACGATCATAAAGGCACGATTATGAAACTTACCGTACTCCCAAGTCATCATTTTGAAGCTTGTGGTAACTAAACACAAGTTTTGAAGCATCAAAATGGTGTTTGGTGGTAGAAAAAGCTTGAAAATGCAAGTTCTGATTCCGAAGCCACGAGTATGAAAGTGCATTTATGAAACTGATCGTAATCCCAAATCATTATTTTGAAGCTTATGCTTCATAAACACAAATTTTGAAGCATCAAAATGGTTGTTTGGAGGCACAACAAGCTTTAAAATGCAAGTTCTGATTCTGAAGCCACAAGAATGAAAGCATGATTATGAAACGTATCATACTTCCAAATCATCATTTTGAAGCTTGTGGTTTTGAAACGCAAGTTTTGAAGTAGGAAAATGGGTCTTTGGAGGCACAACAAACTTGAAAATGCAAGTTCTAATTCAAAAGCCACGAGTATGAAAGTCCGATTATGAAACTTATCATAATCGCAAATCATGATTTTTAAGTTTGTTCTTTCAAAACTAAACCCAAGTTTTGAAGCATCAAAATGTGTCTTTGAAGGTACAAAAATGCAAGTTTTGACTTAAAAGCCACGAGCATGAAAGCATGATTAAGAAATTTATTGTACTCCCAAATCATCATTTTCAAGGTTGTGCTTCCTAAATATATGTTTTCAAGCATCAACATGGGTATTTGGAGGGACAACAAACTTGAAAATGCAATTTTTTATTTTGAAGCCATGATTATGAAAGTTATCGTACTCCCAAATCATCATTATTAAGTTTGTGCTTCTTAAACACATTTTTTGAGGCATCAAAAAGGGTTTTTGAAGGCACAATAAGATTGAAAATGCAAGTTTTGATTATGAAGCCATGACCATGAAAGTGCAATTATGAAACTTATCATACTCCCAAATCATCAGTTTTAAACTTATGCTTCCTAGAGGCATATTTTGAAGCATCAAAAAAGGTGTTTGGAGGCACAAGAATCTTGAAAATGCAAGTTTTGATTCCGAAGCCACAAGCATGAAAGCATGCTTATGAAACTTATCATACTTCCAAATCATCATTTTGAAGCTTGTGGTTCCTAAACACAAGTTTTAAATTATGAAAATGGGTCATTGGAGGTACAACAAAATTGAAAATGTAAGTTCCTATTCAGAAGCCACGAGTATGAAAGTGCGATTATGAAACTTATCGTACTCCCAAATCATGATTTTGAAGTTTGTTCTTTCCTAAATGCAAGTTTTCAAGCATCAAAATATGTTTTTGTTGGTACAACAAGCTTGTAAATGCAAGTTTTGATTCAAAATCCATGAGCATGAAAGCATGATTAACAAAGTTAGCGTACTCCCAAATCATCATTTTCAAGGTTGTGCTTCTTAAATATATGTTTTGAAGCATCAACATGGGTGTTTGGAGGGACAACAAGCTTGAAAATGCAAGTTTTTATTCTGAAGCCACGAGCATGAAAGCATGATTATGAATGTTATCGTACTCCCAAATTATCATTTTGAAGTTTGTCCTTCTTAAACACATGTTTTGAAGCATCAAAAAGGGTGTTTGGAGGCACAACAAGATTGAAAATGCTTCCTAAACACAAGTTTTGAAGTATGAAAATGTGTGTTTGGAGGTACAATAAGCTTGAAAATGCAAGTTATGATTTTGAAGCCATAAGCATGAAACAACGGTTATTAACTTTATCGTACTCGCAAATCATCATTTTGAAGCTTGTGCTTCCTAAACGCAAATTTTGAAGCATCAAAATGGGTGTTTCATGGAACACCAATTATGAAAATGTACAATTGAATTTGAAGCCACGAGAATGAAAGTGCACAATTGTGAAACTTATCATACTCCCAAATCATCATTTTGAAGCTTGTGCTTCCTAAACACAAGTTGTAAAAGCATCAAAATGTGTGTTTGGAGATACAAGAAGATTGAAAATGCAAGTTCTAATTCCGAAGCCATGAGCATGAAAGAACGATTATGAAACTTATCGTACTAATAAATCAACATTTTGAAGCTTGTGCTTCCTAAATGCACGTTTTGAAGAATAAAAATAGGTGTTTGGAGGCAGAACATTTAGAAGCTTATTGTACTCCAAAATCATCATTTTGAAGCTTGTGCTTCCTAAACGCAAGTTGTAAAAGCATCAAAATCTGTAATTGGAGATACAACAAAATTGGAAATGGAAGTTTTGAGTCCCAAGCCACGAGCATGAAAGCACATTTATGAAACTTATCGTACTCCCAAATCATTATTTTGTAGCTTGTGCTTCCTAAACGAAAGTTTTGTAGTGTCAAAATGGGTGTTTGGAGGCACAACAAGCTTGAAAATGGAAGTTATGAAAAGCCTGATTATGAAACTTATTGTCCTACCAAATCAACAATTTGAAGATTGTTCTTCCTAACTGCACATTTTGAAGCATAAAAATGGGTGTTTGGAGGCACAACAAACTTGAAAATGCATGTTCTGATTCCAAAGCCAATAGCATGTAAGTGCGATGATGAAACTTACATTACTCCGAAATCATCATTTTGAAGCTTGTGCTTCCTAAACCCAAGTTTTGAAGCATCAAAATATATGTTGGAGGTACAACAAGCTTGAAAATGCATTTCTAATTCTGAAGCCATGAGCATGAAAGCATGATTATGAAACTTATCGTACTCGCAAATCAATGTTTTGAATTTTTTCTTCCTAAACTTATATTTTGAAGCATCAAAATGGGTATATGGAGGTACAACAAGCTTGAAAATGCAAGTTCTGATTTCAGAGCCATGAGCATGAAAATAGAATTATGAAACTTATCATACTCCCAAATGATCATTTTGAAGCTGGTGCTTCTAAACACAACTTTTGAAGCATCAAAATGTGTGTTTAGAGGCACAAAAAGCGTGAAATGCAATTTTTGATTTCGAAGCCAAATGAAAGCACAGTTATAAAACTTATCGTATTCCCAAATCATCATTTTCAAGCTTTCCCTTCCTAAACACATGTTTTGAAGCATTAAAATGGGTGTTTGGAGGGACAAGAAGCTTGAAAATGCAAGTTTTTGTTCCGAAGCCACGAGCATGAAAGCACAATTATGAAACTTATTGTACTCTCCAATCATCATTTTGAAGTTTGTGCTTTCTACATGCATGTTTTGAAGCATCAAAAAGGGTGTTAGGAGGCACAAAAAGTGAAAATGTAACTTTTGATTCCGAAGCCATGAACATGAAAGCACCATTATGAAACTTATCCTACTCCTGAATCGTCATTTTGAAGCTTGTGCTTCCTAAACGCAAGCTGTAAAAGCATCAAAATGCGTGTTTGAAGATACAACAAGCTTGAAAATGAATGTTCTGATTCCAAAGCCACGAGCATCAAAGCACGATTATGAAACTTATCATAGTCCCAAATCATTATTTTCAAGCTTGTGGTTCCTAAACGCAAGTTTTGAAATATGAAAACGAGTCTTTGGAGGCGCAACAAAATTGAAAATGCAAGTTCTGATTCAGAAGCCACGAGTATAAAAGCGCAATTATGAAACTTATCGTACTCCCTAATAATCATTTTCAAGGTTGTGCTTCCTAAATGTATGATTTGAAGCATCAACATGGTTGCTTGGAGGGACAACAAGCTTCCCAAACACATGTTTTGAAGCATCAAAAAGGGTGTTTGGAGGTACAACAAGATTGAATATACAAGTTTTGATTATGAAGCCATGACCATGAAAGCGTGATTACAAAACTTATTATACTCCCAAATCACCATTTTGAAATTTATGCTTCCTAAAAGCATGCTTTGAAACATCAAAAAGGGTGTTTGGAGGCACAAGAAGCTTGCAAATGCAAGTTCTGATTTCGAAGCCATGAGCATGAAAGTGTCATTGTGAAACTTATCCTACTCCCAAATCATCATTTCCAAACAAGTGCTTCCTAAATCCAAGTTTTGAAGTATCAAAATGGGTGTTTGCAGGCACAACAAGCTTGAAAATGTAAGTTCTAATTTAGGGGCCACGAGCATGAAAGCGTGATTATGCAACTTATCTTATTCCCAAATCATCATTTTGAAGCTTGTGCTTCCTAAATGCAAGTTTTGAAGTATGAAAATGTGTGTTTGGAGGTACAATAAGCTTGAAAATGCAAGTTATGATTTCAAAGCCATGAGCATGAAAGTGCGGTTATTAAATTTATTGTACTCGTAAATCATAATTTTGAAGATTGTGCTTCTTAAATGCAAGTTTTGAAGCATCGAAATGGGTAATTCATGGAGCAACAACTTTGGACATGCATGTTTGGATTTTGAAGTCACGAGCATGAATTGTGATTGTGAAACTTATCGTACTCTCAAATCATCATTTTGAAGCTTGTGCTTCCCAAACGCAAGTTGTAAAAGCATCAAAATGTGTGTTTGGAGATACAACAAGCTTGAAAATCCAATTTCTTATTCCAAAGCCACGAGCACAAAATCACGATTATGAAACTTGTTGTACTCCCAAATCATCATTTTGAAGCTTGTGCTTCCTAAACGAAAGTTTTGAAGTGTCAAAAAGGGTGTTTGGAGGCACAAGTAGCTTGAAAATGCAAGCTATGATTCCAAAGCTATGAGCATGAAAGCGCGATTCTGACACTTATTGTGCTACCAAATAAACAATTTGAAGCTTGTGCTTCCTAAATGCACATTTTGAAGTATAAAAATGGGTGTTTGGAGGCACGACAAGCTTGAAAATGTATGTTCTGATTCCGAAGCAACTAGCATGTAAGTGCAATGATGAAATTTATCATACTCCCAAATCATCATTTTCAATCTTGTGCTTCCTAAACGCAAGTTTGTAAGCATCAAAACGTGTGTTTGGAGGTACAACAAGCTTAAAAATTCAATTTCTGATTCTAAAGCCATGAGCATAAAAGCATGATTATAAAACTTATGCTACTAGCAAATCATCATTTTGTAGCTTTTCTTCCTAATCTTATGTTTTGAAGAATCAAAATGGGTATCTGGAGGCACAACAAGCTTATAAATGCAAGTTCAAATTTTGGAGCCATGAGCATGAAAGCGCGATTATGAAACTTGTCATACTCCCAAATGATAATTTCGAAAGTGGTGCTTTCTAAATACAAGTTTTGAAGCATCAAAATGTGTGTTTGGATGCATAAAAAGCTTGAAATTGCAAGTTTTGATTCTGAAGCCACGTGAAAGCGTAGTTATAAAACTTACTATACTCCCAAATCATCCTTTTCAAGCTTGCCCTTCCTAAACGCATGTTTTCAAGCATCAAAATGGGTTTTTGGAGGGAGAAGAAGCTTGAAAATGCAAGTTTCTATTCTGAAGCCATGAGCATGAAAGTGCAATTATGAAACTTATTGTACTCCCAAATCATCATTTTGAAGTTTGTAAAGGGTGTTTGGAGGCAAAATAAGATTAAAAATATAACTTTTGATTCCGAAGCCATGAGCATGGAAGCACGATTATGAAACTTATCCTACTCCCAAATCATCATTTTGAAGCTTGTGCTTCCTAAACATAAGTTTTGAAACATCAGAATGTGTGTTTGGAAGAAAAACAGGCTTGAAACTGCAAGTTCGAATTCTGAAGCGACAAGCGTGAAAGCTCAGTTATGAAACTTATCATACTCCCAAATCATCATTTTGAAGTTTGCGCTTCCTAAATGCAAGCTTTTAAGCATTAACATGTTTGTTTGGAGGTACAATAAGCTTGAAAATGAAAGTTCTAATTTCAAAGCCACGAGCATGGAAACACGGTTATGACACTTATCATACTCCCAAATCATCATTTTGAAAGTTTTGGTTACTAAATGCAAGGTATGAAGAATCAAAATATATGTTTCGAGGTACAACAAGCTTGAAAATGCAAGTTTGGATTCCAAAACCACAACCATGAAAATGCGATTATGAAACTTATCGTACTACCAAATCATCATTTGGAAGCCTGTGCTTTCTAAACGTAAGTTTTGAAGCATCAAAATAGCTGTTTAGAATCACAAAAATCTTCAAAATGCATGTTCTGATTAAGAAGCTACATGTAAGCATGATTATGAAACTAATCGTACTCCCAAATTATCATTTTGAAGCTTATGCCTCCTAAAATCAAGTTTTGAAGTATCAAAATGGGTGTTTGGAGGTACAACAATATTGAAAAGGCAAGTTTTGATTTTGAAGCCACAAGTATGAAAGCATGATTATGAAACTTATTGTACTCCCAAGTCATCATTTTGAAACTTGTGCTAACTAAACACAAGTTTTGAAGCATCAAAATGGGTGTTTGGAGGTACAACAAGCTTGAAAATGCAAGTTCTGATTCCAAAACCACGAGCATGAAAGTGAGATTATGAAACTTATCATACTTCAAAATCATCATTTTGAAGCTTATGCTTCCTAAATGCAAATTTTGTAGCATCAAAATGGTTGTTTGGAGGCACAACAAGCTTGAAAATGTAAATTCTGATTCTGGAACCACAAGGATGAAAGCATCAATATGAAACTTATCATACCTCCAAATCATCATTTTGAAGCTTGTGGTTCCCTAAACACAAGTTTTGAGGTATGAAAATGGGAGGCATAACAAACTTGAAAATGCAAATTTTGATTGTGCTTCCTAAATGTATGTTTTGAAGCATCAACATGGGTGTTTGAAGGGACGACACACTTGAAAATGTAAGTTTTTATTCTGAAGCCATGAGCATGAAAACATGATTATGAAGGTTATCGTAATCCCAAATCATCATTTTGAAGTTTGTGCTTCCTAAACACATGTTTGAAGCATCAAAAAGGGTGTTTGGTGGCACAACAAGATTGAAAATGCAAGTTTTGATTCTGAAGCCATGACCATGAAAGCACGATTACGAAACTTATCATAATCCCAAATGATTATGTTGAAATTTATGCTTCCTAAACCATGTTTTGAAGCATCAAAAAGGCTCTTTGGAGGGACAAGAATCTTGAAAATGTAAGTTTTGATTCCGAAGCCACTAGCATGAAAGCATTGTTGTGAAACTTATCCTACTCCCAAATCATCATTTCAAAACATGTGCTTCCTAAACATAAGTTTTGAAGTATGAAAATGGGTGTTTGCAAATGCAACAAGCTTGAAAATGTAAGTTCTAATAGAGGAGCCACAAGCATGAAAGCGTGATTATGAAATTTATCGTACTCCCAAATCATTGTTTTGAAGCTTGTGCTTCCTAAATGCAAGTTTTGAATATGAAAATGTGTGTTTGGAGGTACAATAAGCTTGAAAATGCAAGTTATGATTTCAAAGCCATGAGCATGAAAGTGCGCTTATTAAACTATCGTACTCACAAATCATCATTTTGAAGCTTGTGCTTTCAAAACACAAGTTTTGAAGCATGAAAATGGGTGTTTCATGGAACAAAAAGTTTGGAAATGCACGTTTGGATTCTGAAGCCACGAGCATTAAGAACATTAAGAGATTTATCATCTACAATTAATCCTTCTTAGGATGTAGATATAATAGTTAAATCTCCTTAGTAAACAAATTAGTTTGACTTAGTGAAAAGAAAGTAAAGGAAAATGTTATTGCGCCAATTATTCTGAATCCACTAGCATGTAAGCACAATGAAGAAACTTATCATACTCCCAAATCATCGTTTTGAAGCTTGTGCTTCCTAAATGCAAGTTTTGAAGCATCAAAATATGTGTTTGGAGGTACAAAAATCTTGAAAATGCAAGTTTTGATTCTGAAGCCATGAGCATGAAAGCTTATGAAACTTATCGTACTCGCAAATCATCATTTTGAATTTTTTCTTCCTAAAATTATGTTTTGAAGCATCAAAAAGGGTATGTGAAGGCACAACAAGACTGAAAATGTAAGTTCTGATTTCGGAGCCACGAGCATGAAAGTGCGATTATGAAACTTATCGTACTTCCAAATCATCATTTTGAAGTTTGTGCTTTCTCAGTGCATGTTTTGAAGCATCAAAAAGGGTGTTTGGAGGCCAAAAAAGATTGAAAATATAACTTTTGATTCTGAAGCCATGAGCATGAAAGCGCGATTATGAAACTTATCCTACTCCCAAATTATCATTCTGAAGCCACGAGCATGAAAGCTGGGTTATGAAACTTATCGTACTCCCAAATCATCATTTTGAAGCTTGTGCTTCCTAAACACAAGTTTTTAAGCATTAACATGTGTGTTTGGAGGTACAACAAGCTTGAAAATGTAAGTTCTAATTTCAAAGCAACAAGCATGGAAACATGGTTATGAAACTTATCGTAATCCCACATCATCATTTTGTAGCTTTTGCTTACTAAACGCAAGGTTTGAAGAATCAAAATGTGTGTTTGGAGGTACAACAAGCTTGAAAATGCAAGTTTTGATTCCAAAGCCACAAGCATGAAAGTGCAATTATGAAACTTATCGTACTCCCAAGTGATCATTTTCAAGCCTGTGTTTCCTAAACATAAGTTTTGAAGCATCAAAATGAGTGTTTAGAGGCATGAAAAGCTTGAAAATGCATGCTCTGATGATTAGTGAGTACAATAAGTTTCACAACGGCGCTTTCATGCTCATGGCTTCAGCATTAGAAGTTGCATTTTCAATCTTCTTGTGCCTCCAACAGCACGAAAGTGGGTTTATGAATTTTATCGTATTCCAAATCATCATTTTGAAGCTTATGCTTCCTAAAAATAAGTTTTAAAACATCAAAATGTGTGTTTCGAAGGACAACAACCTTAAAAATGCAACCTCTAATTCTGAAGCCACGAGCATGAAAGCTCAGTTATGAAACTTATTGTACTCTCAAATCATCATTTTGAAGCTTGCGCTTCCTAAATGCAAGCTTTTAAGCATAAACATGTCTGTTTGGAGTTGCAACAAGCTTGAAAATGCAAGTTCTAATTTCAAAGCGATGAGCATGGAAACATGGTTATGAAACTTATTGTACTACCAAATCATCATTTTGACTTTTTTACTTACTAAATGCAAGGTTTGAAGAATCAAAATGTGTGTTTGGAAGTACAACAAGTTTGAAAATGCAAGTTTTGATTCCAAAGCGATGAGAAAGAAAGCATGATTATGAAACTTACCGTACTCCCAAGTCATCATTTTGAAGATTGTGCTTCCTAAACGTAAGTTTTCAAGCATCAAAATGGGTGTTTGGACGTACAACAAGATTGAAAAGACAAGTTTTGATTTTGATCCCTCAAGTATGATAGCACGATTATGAAGCTTATAGTACTCCCAAGTCATCATTTTGAAGTTGCTAACTATACACAAATTTTGAAGCATCAAAATGGTGTTTAGCGGTACAACAAGCTTGAAAATGCAAGTTTTGATTTTGAATCCATGAGCATGAAAGTGCATTTATGAAACTTATCATACTCCCAAATCATCATTTTGAAGCTTATGCTTCCTAAACACAAATTTTGAAGCATCAAAATGGTTGTTTAGAGGCACAACAAGCTTCAAAATGCAAGTTCTGATTCTGAAGCCACAAGCATGAAAGCATGATTATGAAACGTATCATACTTCCAAATCATCATTTTGAATCTTGTGGTTCCGAAACGCAAGTTTTGAAGTAGGAAAATGGGTCTTTGGAGGCACAACAAACTTGAAAATGTAAGTTCTAATTCAAAAGCCACGAGTATCAAAGCATAATTATGAAACTTATCATACTCCCAAATCATGATTTTGAATTTTATGCTTCTAAAACTAAATGCATGTTTTGAAGCATCAAAATGTGTCTTTGGAGGTACAACAACCTTGAAAACACAAGTTTTGACTTAGAAGCCATGAGCATGAAAGCATGATTAAGAAACTTATCATACTCCTAAATCATCATTTTCAAGGTTGTGCTTCCTAAATGTATGTTTTGAAGCATCGACATGGGTGGTTGGAGGGACAACAAGCTTGAAAATGCAAGTTTTTATTCTGAAGACACGAGCATGAAAGCACAATTATGAAAGTTATCATTCAACCAAATCCTCATTTTTAAGTTTGTGTTTCTTAAACACATTTTTTGAAGCATCAAAAAGGGTGTTTGGAGGCACAAGAAGATTGAAAATGCAATTTTTAATTATGAAGCCATGACCATGAGAGTGCGATTATGAAACTTATCATACTCTGAAATCATCATTTTTAAACTTATGCTTTCTCAAAGCATGTTTTGAAGCATCAAAAAGGGTGTTTGGAGGCACAACAAGCTTGAAAATGCAAGTTATGATTCCGAAGCCACGAGCATGAAAACGTGATTATGAAACTTATCATACTACCAAATCAACAATTTGAAGCTTGTGCTTTCTAAATGCACGTTTTGAAGCATAAAAATGGGTGTTTGGAGGCACAACAAGCTTTAAAATGCATATTCTAATTTCAAAGCCACAAGAATGATGATGAAACTTATCATACTCCCAAATCATCATTTTGAAGCTTGTGCTTCTTAAACACATGTTTTGAAGCATCCAAATGTATGTTTGGAGGTACAACAAGCTTGAAAATGCAAGTTCTGATTCTAAAGCCTCATAAAAGCATGATTATGACACTTATCGTACTTGCAAATCATCATTTTGATTTTTTTCTTCCTAAACTTATGTTTTGAAGCATCAAAATGGGTATGTGGAGGCACAACAAGCTTGAAAATGCAAGTTCTGATTTCGGAGCCACTAGCATGAAAACACAATTATGAAACTTATCATACTCCCAAATTATCATTTTGAAGCTGGTGCTTCCTAAACACAATTTTTGAAGCATCAAAATGTGTGTTTGGATGCACAAAAATCTTGAAATGCAATTTTTGTTTTCGGAACCACATGAAAGCACAGTTATAAAACTTATCATACTCCCAAATCATTATTTTCAGGATTGCCCTTCCTAAACACATATTTTGAAGCATGAAAATGGGTGTTTGGAGGGACAAGAAGCTTGAAAATGCAAGTTTTTGTTCCAAAGCCACGAGCATGAAAGCGCAGTTATGAAACTTATTGGACTCCCGAATCGTCATTTTGAAGTTTGTGCTTTCTAAATGCATGTTTTGAAGCATCAAAAAGGGTGTTTGGCGGCACAAAAAGTTAAAATGTAACTTTTGATTCCAAAGGCATGAACAGGAAAGTGCAATTATGAAACTTATCCTACTCCTAAATCATCATTTTGAAGCTTGTGATTCCTAAATGCAAGTTGTAAAAGCATCAAAATGCATGTTTGGAGATACAACAAGCTTGAAAATGGAAGTTTTGATTCTAAAGCCACGAGCATGAAAGCACGATTATGAAACTTATTGTATTCACAAATCATCATTTCAAGCTTGTGGTTCCTAAATGTAAGTTTTGAAATATTTAAATGGGTCGTTGGAGGCACAACAAACTTGAAAATGCATGTTCTGATTAAGAAGCCATGAGTATGAAAGCACGATTATGAAACTTATTGTAGTCCGAAATCATCATTTTGAAGGTTGTGCTTCCTAAATGTATGATTTGAAGCATCAACATGGCTATTTGGAGGGACAACAGGCTTCCTAAACACATGTTTTTAAGCATAAAAAAGGGTGTTTGGAAGCACAACAAGATTGAAAATGCAAGATTTGATTATGAAGCCACGACCATGAAAGCGCAATTACGAAACTTATCATTCTCCCAAATTATCATTTTGAAATTTATGCTTCCTAAAATAATGCTTTGAAACATCAAAAAGGGTGTTTGGAGGCACAAGAAGCTTGAAAATGCAAGTTTTGATTCCGAAGCCACGAGCATGAAAGTGTCATTGTGAAAGTTATCCTACTCCCTAATCATTACTTCGAAACATGTGCTTCCTAAACACAAGTTTTGAATTATCAAAATGGGTGTTTGCAGGCACAACAAGCTTGAAAATGTAAGTTCTAATTGAGGGGCCATGAGCATGAAAGCGTGATTATGCAACTTATTGTACTCCCAAATCATCATTTTGAAGCTTGTGTTTCCTAAATGCAAGTTTTGAAGTATGAAAAATGTCTATTTGGAGGTACAATAAGCTTGAAAATGCAAGTTATGATTTCAAATCCATGAGCATGAAAGTGCGGTTAGTAAACTTATCGTACTCGGAAATCATAATTTTGAAGCTTGTTGTGCTTCCTAAACTCAAGTTTTTAAGCTTGTGCTTCCTAAACGCAAGTTTTGAAGCATCAAAATGGGTGTTTCATTTAACAACAAGTTTGGATTTTGAAGCCACGACCATGAAAGTGTCATTGTGAAACTTATCATACTCCCAAATCATCATTTTGAAGTTTGTGCTTCCCAAACGCAAGTTGTAAAAGCATCAAAATGTGTGTTTGGAGAGACAACAAGCTTGAAAATCCAAGTTCTTATTCTGAATCCATGAACATGAAATCACAATTATAAAACTTATTGTACTCCCAAGTTATCACTTTGACTCTTGTGCTTCCTAAATGAAAGTTCTAAGAGCACAATGTGCTTCAAAATCAAATTTTGACACTACTGACTCTGGAATCAAAACTTGCCTCTTGAAACCTTGTTGTGCCTCCAAACACCAATTTTGATGGTTCAAAACTGGGGCTTTCGAGGTGCAAGCTCCAAAATAAGGTTCTAAGAGAACAATGCACATCAAAATTGAATTTTGATGCTATCATCATGGGAATCGGGGCTTGTATCTTGAAACCTTGTTGTGCCTCCAAACATTGATTTTGATGTTCCAAAATCAGGGCTTTCAAGGCACAAGCTCCGAAATGAGGTTCTAAGAGCACGATGTACTTTAACTTGCATTTTGACACTACCAACTCTAGAATTGGGACTTGTGTCTTGAAACCTTGTTTTGCCTCCAATCACTAATTTTTATGCTCCAAAAATGAGGCTTTTGAGGCACAACCTCCGAAATGAGGTTCTAAGAACACTATGTTTCTCAAATTGTGTTTTGACTCTACCAGCTTGAGAATCAGGACTCGTGTCTTCAAACCTTGTTGTGCCTTTAAACATTGATTTTGATGTTTTGAAACTTGAGCTTTCGAGCCACATGCTCTGAAACGAGGTTCCAAGAGCACGATGTGCATCAAAATCATGTTTTGACACTACAGGCTCTGGAATAGGGACTTGCGTCTTGAAAGCTTGTTGTGCCTCCAAACACCAATTTTGATGCTTCAAAACCGAATATTTTGAGGCATAAGCTCCAAAACAAGGTTCAAAGAGCACAATGTGCGTCAAAATCAAATTTTGACACTACCCGCTCTAGAATCAGGACTTGTGTCTTGAAACCTTGTTGTGCCTCCAAACATTAATTTTTATGCTCTGAAACAGCAAATTTAAGGCACAAGTTCTGAAATGAGGTTCTAAGAGCATGATGTGCATCAAAATTGCATTTTGACGCTATCGGCTCGAGAATTAGCACTTGCGTCAAAAATTTTATGCTCCAAAATTGGTGCTTTCAATGCACAAGCTCTTAAAGGATGTTTTAAGGGCACAATGTGCGTCAAAATTGAATTTTTATGTTATCGGCTCTGAAATCAGGACTTGCTTGCGCCTTGAAACCTGGTTTTACCTCCAAATACTAATTTTCATTCTCTAAAACAAAGGCTTTCAAGGCACAATCTCCAAAATGAGGTTCTAAGAGCACGATGTGCGTTAAAATTATGTTTTGATGCTACCGGCTTAGGAATCGAGACTTGTGTCTTGAAACCTTCTTGTGCCTCGAAACATTGATTTTGATGCTTTGAAATCAGGGCTTTCAAGGTAGAAGCTCCTAGATGAGGTTCTAAGAGCACAATGTGTGTAAAAATCATGTTTTTATGCTACCAACTCTGGAATCTGGACTTGCGTCTTGAAACTGTGTTGTGCCTCCAAGCACCAATTTTGATGCTATGAAATTAGGGCTTTTGAGGCATAAGCTCTAAAATGAGGTTATAAAATAACGATGTGCGTAAAAATAAAATTTTGATGCTAGCGGCTCCAAAATCAGGACTTGCATCTTGAAACCTTGTTGTGCCTCCATACACCGATTTTGATGCTTCAAAACTGAGGCTTTTGTGACACAATTTCAAAAGGACGTTCTAAAAGCAAGATGTGCACCAAAATCGCGTTTTGACACTACCAGCTTTGAAATCAGGACTTTTGTCTTGAAACCTTGTTATGCCGCCAAAAAACAATTTTGATACTTTGAAACCGGAGCTTTCGAGGCACAATCTCCAAAAAAGGGTTCTAAGAGCACAATGTGCATCAAATTTTAATTTTAATGCTATAGGCTCTAAAACTGGGACTTGGATCTTGAAATGTTGTTGTGCCTCAAAACACCAATTTTGATGCTCTGAAACTTGGGCTTTCGATGCACAAGCTTTGAAACGAAGTTCTAACAGCATGATGTGCATCAAAATTGCGTTTTGACGCTACTGGCTCTAGAATCAGGACTTGCAAATTGAAACCTTGTTGTGCCTCCAAACACTGATTTTGATGCTCTAAAATTGGAGCTTTCAGGGCACAAGCCTCAAAATGAGCTTCTAAGAGAATGATGTGCATCAAAATTGAATTTTGATGCTACCGGCTCCAAAATCGAGACTTGCATCATGCTCGTGGCTTTAGAATTGGAACTTGCATTTTAAAGCTTATTTATCTCCAAACACACATTTTGATTCTTCCAACCTTGCATTTATTTAGTAACCAAAAGCTTCAAAATGATGATTTGGGAGTACGACAAGTTTCATAACCATGTTTCCATGCTCGTGGCTTTGAAATTAGAACTTGCATTTTCAAGCTTGTTGTACCTCCAAACACAAATTTTAATAATTAAAAACTTGTGTTTAGGACGCGCAAGCTTCAAAATGATGATTTCGGATTCTGATAAGTTTCATTTCTGAGCTTTCACTCAAAATTTGAATTTGCATTTTTTACATTGTTTTGATTCTAAACACACATTTTGATTTTTCAAAAATTATGTCTAGGAAGCACAAGCTTTAAAATGATGATTTGGGAGTAGGATAAGTTTCATAATCGTGCTTTCATGCGAAGCTTGTGCTTCCTAAATGCAAGTTGTAAAACCATCAAAATGTGTGTTTGGAGATACAACAAGCTTGAAAATGCAAGTTCTGATTCCAAAGCCATGAGCATGAAAGCACAGTTATGAAACTTATCGTACTCCCAAATCATCATTTTGAAGCTTGTGGTTCCTAAATGCAAGTTTTTAAGTATGAAAATGGGTCTTTAGAGGCACAACAAACTTGAAAATGCATGATCTGAATCAGAAGCCATGAGTATGAAAGCACGATTATGAAACTTATCCTACTCCCAAATCATCATTTTGAAACATGGGCTTCCTAAACACAAGTTTTGAAGTATCAAAATGGGTGTTTGGAGGCACAACACCTTATCATCAAAATTTAAGTTCTAAAATTTAAGTTCTAATTGAGGGTCCATGAGAATGAAAGCATGATTATGAAACTTATCATACTCCTATATCATCAATTTGAAGTTTGTGCTTCCTAAAAGCAAGATTTTAAGTATGAAAATGTGTGTTTGGAGAGGTACAATAAGATTGAAAATGCAACTTATGATTTTGATGACATGAGCATGAAATTACAGTTATTAAACTTATCATACTCGCAAATCATTATTTTGAAGCTTGTGCTTCCTAAACATGAAAGCAAAGTTATAAAACTTACCGTACTCCCAAACATAATTTTCAAGCTTGTCCTTCCTAAATGCATGTTGAAAGTGCAATTATGAAACTTATCATACTCCCAAATCATCGTTTTGAAGTTTGTGCTTTCTAAATGCATGTTTTGAAGCATCAAAAAGGATGTTTGGAGGCACAAAAAGATTGAAAATTAACTTTTGATTCCGAAGCCATGAGCATGGAAGCACGATTATGAAACTTATCCTACTCCCAAATCATCATTTTGAAGCTTGTGCTTCCTAAACATAAGATTTGAAACATCAAAATGTGTGTTCGGAAGCACAACAGGCTTGAAACTGCAAGTTCTAATTCCGAAGCCATGAGTGTGGAAGCTCAGTTATGAAACTTATCGTACTCCTAAATCATCATTTTGAAGCTTGCGCTTCCTAAACGTATGTTTTTAAGCATTAACATGTTTGTTTGGAGGTACAACAAGCATGAAAAAGCAAGTTCTAATTTCCAAGCCACGAGCATTGAAACACGGTTATAAAACTTATCGTACTCCCAAATCATCATTTTGAAACTTTTGGTTACTAAATGCAAGGTTTGAAGAATCAAAATATCTGTTTGGAGGTACAACAAGCTTGATAATGCAAGTTCTTATTCCAATGCGATGAGCATGAAAGCGCAGTTATGAAACTTATCATACTACCAAGTCATCATTTTGAAGCTTGTGCTTTCTAAACGTAAGTTTTGAAGCATCAAAATGGGTGCTTAGAGGCATGAAAAACTTTAAAATGCATGTTCTAATTAAGAAGCCACAACATGTAAGCTTTAAAATGCTTGTACTTCCTAAATGAAAGTTTCGAAGTGTCAAAATGGGTGTTTGGAGGCACAACAAGCTTGAAAATACAAGTTATGATTCTGAAGCTACGAGCATGAAAGCGTGATTATGAAACTTAACATGCTACCAAATCAATAATTTGAAGCTTGTGCTTCCTCAATGCATGTTTTGAAGCATCAAAATGGGTGTTTGGAGGCACAACAAGCTGAAAAATGCATGTCCTGTTTGCGAAGCAACTAGCATGTAACCACGATGATGGAGCTTATCATACTGCCAAATCATCATTTTGAAATTTGTGCTTTCTAAACGCAAGTTTTGAAGAATCAAAATGTGTGTTTGGAGGTACAACAAGCTTGAAAATTTATGTTCTTATTCTGAAGCCATGAGCATGACAGCATGATTATGAAACTTATCGTACTCACAAATCATCATTTTGTAGTTTTCCTTCCTAAACTTATGTTTCTAAGCATCAAAATAGGTATGTGGAGAAGGCACTACAAGCTTGAAAGTGCAAGAATAGATTTTGGAGCCATGCATGAAAGCGTGATTATGAAACTTATCATACTCCCAAATGATCATTTTGAAGGTGGTGTTTCCTAAACACAAGTTTTGAAGCATCCAAATGTGTGTTTGGATGCACAAAAAGCTTGAAAATGCAAGTTTTGATTTCAAAGCCATATGAAAGCGTAGTTATTAAACTTACCGTACTCCCAAATTATCATTTTCAAGCTTGCCCTTCCTTATCATACTCCCAAATCATAATTTTCAAGCTTGTGCTTCCCAAACGCAAGTTGTAAAAGCATCAACATGTGTGTTTGGAGATACAACAAGCTTGAAAATGCAAGTTCTGATTCCGAAGCCATGAGCATGAAAGCACAATTATGAAACTTATCGTACTCCCAAATCATCATTTTGAAGCTTGTGCTCCCTAAACAAAAGTTTTGAAGTGTCAAAATGGGTGTTTGGAGGCACAACAAGCTTGAACATGCAAGTTATGATTCTAAAGCTACGAGTATGAAAGCATGATTATGAAACTTATCGTACTACCGAATCAATAATTTCAAGCTTGTGCTTCCTAAATGCATGTTTTGTAGCATAAAAATGGGTGTTTGGAGGCACAACAAGCTTGAAAATGAATGTTTTGATTCCAAAGCAACTAGCATGTAAGCGCGAAGATGAAACTTATCATACTCCCAAATCATCATTTTGAAGCTTTAGCTTCCTAAAGGCAAGTTTTGAAGCATCAAAATGTGTGTTTGGATGCACATAAAAGCTGGAAAATTAAAATTTTGATTTCGAAGCCACATGATAGCGCATTTATAAAACTTATCGTACTCCCAAATCATCATTTTAAAGCTTATCCTTCCTAAACGCATGTTTTGAAGCATCAAAATGGGTGTTTGGAGGGACAAGAAGCTTGAAAATGTAACTTTCTATTCTGAAGTTACGACCATGAAAGCGCAATTATCAAACTTATCGTACTCCCAAATAAACATTTTGAAGATTGTTATTTCTAAATGCATGTTTTGAAGCATCAAAAAGGGTGGTTGGAGGCACAAAAGATTGAAAATGTAACTTTTGATTCCGAAGCCCAGAGCATGAAAGCACGATTATGAAACTTATCCTACTCCCAAATCATCATTTTGAAGCTTGTGGTTCCTAAACATAAGTTTTGAAACATTAAAATATGTGTTTGGAAGCCCAACAAGCATGGAAGCTCAGTTATGAAAGTTATCGTACTCACAAATTATCATTTTGAAGCTTGCGCTTCCTTAATGCAAATTTTTAAGCATTAATATTTGTGTTTGGAGGTACAACAAGCTTGAAAATACAAGTTCTAATTTCAAACACGGTTATGAAACTTATCGTATTCCCAAATCATCATTTTGAAGCTTTTTCTTACTAAACATAAAATTTGAAGAATCAAAATGTGTGTTGGGAGGTATAACATTCTTGAAAATGCAAGTTTTGATTCTAAAGCCATGAGCATGAAAGCCCGATTATGAAAATTATCGTAATCCCAAGTCATCATTTTGAAGCCTGTGCTTCCTAAAAGTAAGTTTTGAAGCATCGAAATGGGTGTTTAGAGGCACAAAAATCTTAAAAATGCATGTTCTGATTACGAAGTCACAAACATGTAAGCCCGATTATAAAACTAATTATACTCCCAAATCATCATTTTGAAGCTTATGCTTCCTAAACTCAAGTTTTGAAGTGTCAAAATGGGTGTTTGGAGGTACAACAAGATTGAAAAGGCAAGTTTTGATTTCAAAGCCACAAGTATGAAAGTATGATTATTAAACTTATCATACTCCCAAGTCATCATTTTGAAGCTTGTGCCAACCAAACACAAGTTTCGAAGCATCAAAATGGGTGTCTAGTGTTACATCAAGCTTGAAAATGCAAGTTCTAATTCCGAAGCCACGAGAATGAAAGTACAATTTATGAAACTTATTGTACTCCCAAATATTTATTTTGAAGCTTATGCTTCCTAAACGCAAATTTTGAAGCATCAAAAGGGTTGTTTGGAGGCACAACAAGCTTGAAAATGCAAGTTCTGATTCTAAAGCTAGAAGCATGAAAGCATGATTATGAAACTTATCATACTTCCAAATCATCATTTTGAAGCTTGTGGTTCCTAAACACAAGTTTTGAAGTATAAAAATGGGTCTTTGGAGGCACAACAAACTTGAAAATTCAAGTTCTAATTCAGAAGCCACGAGTATAAAATCATGATTTTGAAGTTTCTGCTTTCCTAAACGCATGTTTTGAAGCATCAAAACGTGTGTTTGGAGGTACAACAAGCTTTAAAATGCAAGTTTTGATTCAGAAGCCATGAGCATGAAAGCATGATTAAGAAACTTATCGTACTCCCAAATCATCATTTTCAAGGTTGTGCTTCCTAAATATCTATTTGGAGGGATGACAAGCTTGAAAATGCAAGTTTCTTTTCCAAAGCCACGAGCATGAAAGCATGATTATGAAAGTTATTGTGCTTCCAAATAATTATTTTGAAGTTTTTGCTTCCTAAACACTTTTTTTAAAGCATCAAAAAGGGTGTTTGGAGGCACAACTAGATTGAAAATGGAAGTTTTGATTCTAAAGCGACAACCATAAAAGCGCGATTATGAAATTTATCATATTCCCAAATCATCATTTTGAAATTTATGCTTCATAAAAGCATGTATTGAAAAGCATCAAAAAGGGTGGTTGGAGGCACAAGAAGCTTCAAAATGCAAGTTCTGATTCCGAAGCCACGAGCATGAAAGCATCATTGTGAAAGTTATCATACTCCCAAATCATCATTTTGAAACATGTTCTTCCTAAACACAAGTTTTGAAGTATCAAAATGGGTGTTTGGAGGCACACTAGGCTTGAAAATGTAAGTTCTAACTGAGGGACCACGAGCATGAAAGCATGATTATGAAACTTATCATACTCCTAAATCATCATTTTGAAGCTTGTGCTGCTAAACACAAGTTTTTGAAGTGTGAAAATGTGTGTTTTGAGGTACAATAAGCTTGAAAATGCAAGTTATAATTTTGAAATCATGAGCATGAAATTGCGATTGGGAAACTTATCATACTCCCTAGGCAGTGTTCCTGAATGCATGTGCATTCCCCATTATAATATTGATGCTACTAGCTCTAGAATTAGGACTTGGATCTTGAAACCTTGTTGTGCCTTAAAACACTGATTTTGATGCTCCAAAACTGGGTCTTTCGAGGCACAACCTCCAAAATGAGTTTCTAAGAGAATGATGTGCGTCAAAATTGAATTTTGACGCTACAGGCTCTGGAATAGGGACTTGCTTCTTGAAACCTTGTTGTGCCTCGAAACACTGATTCTTATGTTTCAAAATTAGGGCTTTCGAGGTACAAGCTCCACAAATGAGGTTCTAAGAGCACGATGTGTGTCAAAATCATGTTTTGACGCTACTAGCTCCAAAATCATGACTTGCGTCTTGCAACCTTGTGCCTCCAAACACCAATTTTGATGCTCTAAAATCAGGGATTTTGAGGTACAAGCTCCTAAACCTTGTATCTTGAAACCTTGTTGTGCCTCCAAACATTGATTTTGATGTTCCAAAATTAGGGCTTTCAAGGCACAAGCTCTGAAATGAGGTTCTAAGAGCACGATGTACTTTAAATTGCGTTTTGACACGACCAACTCTAGAATTTAGACTTGTGTCTTGAAACCTTGTTGTGCCTCCAAACACTAATTTTTATGCTCCAAAAATGAGGCTTTTGAGGCACAACCTCTGAAATGAGGTTCTAAGAACATCATATTTGTCAAAATCATGTGTTGACTCTACCAGCTTGAGAATTGGAACTTGTGTCTTCAAACCTTGTTGTGCCTTTAAACATTGATTTTGATGTTTTGAAACTTGAGCTTTTGAGCCACACACTCCGAAATGAGGTTCTAAGAGCACGATGTGCATCAAAATCATGTTTTGACACTATAGGCTCCGGAATAGGGACTTGCATCTTAAAAGCTTGTCGTGCCTCCAAACACCAATTTTGATGCTTCAAAACTGATTATTTTGAGGCATAAGATCCAAAACAAGGTTCTAAGAGCACGATGTGCATCAAAATCAAATTTTGACGTTACCGGCTCTAGAATTGGGACTTGTGTATTGAAACTTCTTGTGCCTCCAAATATCAATTTTGATGCTCTAAAACCATAGATTTTAAGGCACAATCTCCAGAATGAGGTTCTAAGGCATGATGTGCATCAAAATTGCATTTTAACACTATCGGCTCAGGAATCAACACTTGCATCTTGAAAGCTTGTTGTGCCTCCAAACACCAATTTTGATGCTCCAAAATTGAGGCTTTTGATGCACAAGCTCCAAAATGTGGTTCTAAGAGAATGAAATTCATCTAAATCAAATTTTGATTGTACCGACTCTTGAATTATGACTTAAATCTTGAAAGCTTGTTGTGCCTCCAAACACCAATTTTTATGCTCCAAAACTGGTGCTTTCAATGCACAAGCTCTTAAAGGAGGTTCTAAGAGCACAATGTGCATCAAAATTGAATTTTTATAATTTCGGCTCCAAAATCAGAACTTGCTTGCACCTTGAAACCTTTTTTGACCCCCAAACACTAATTTTCATTCTCTAAAATAGGGCCTTTCAAGGCATAATCTCCAAAATGATGTTCTAAGAGCACGATGTGCGTTAAAATCGCGTTTTGATGCTACCGCCTTAGGAATCGAGACTTGTGTCTTGAAACCTTCTTATGCCTCCAAACATTAATTTTGATGCTCTGAAATTAGGGCTTTCGAGGCAGAAGCTCCTAGATGAGGTTCTAAGAGAACAATGTGTGTCAATATCATGTTTCAACCCTACCGACTCTGGAATCTGGACTTGCGTCTTGAAACTGTGTTGTGCGTCCAAACACCAATTTTGATGATATAAAATCAGGGCTTTCAAGGCATAAGCTCCAAAATGAGTTTATAAGAGAATGATGTGCACAATTTCTTTTTGATGCTACTGGATCCAAAATCGAGACTTGGATCTTGAAACCTTGTTGTGCCTACATACACCGATTTTGATGATTTGAAACCGAGGCTTTTGAGACACAATTTAAAAAACGATGCTCTAAAAGCACGATGTGCAACAAATTCTTGTCTTGAAACCTTTTTATGCCACCAAACATCGATTTTGATACTTTGAAACTGGAGCTTTCGTGGCACAAGCTCCAAAAAATGGTTCTAAGAGCACAATGTGCATCAAAATTGAATTTTAACGGTACGGGCTCTAAAACTGGGACTTGCATCTTGAGACCTTGTTGTTCCTCAAAACACCAATTTTGATGCTCTAAAACTGGGGCTTTCCATGCACAAGCTTCGAAATGAAGTTCTAAGAGCATGATGTGCGCCAAAATTGCATTTTGACGCTACCGGCTCTAGAATCAGGACTTGCGACTTGAAACCTTGTTTTTGCCTCCAAACACTGATTTTGATGCTCTAAAACTGGGGCTTTCAAGGCACAAGCCCCAAAATGAGCTTGTAAGAGAATGATGTGTGCCATAATTGAATTTTGATGCTACCAGCTCCAAAATCGAGACTTGCATCATGCTCGTGGCTTTGGAATCGAAACTTGCATTTTCAAGCTTGTTTTACCTCCAAACACACATTTTGATTCTTCAAACCTTGCATTTAGTAACCAAAAGCTTCAAAATGATTATTTGAGAGTACGATAAGTCTCATAACCATGTTTCCATGCTTATGGCTTTGAAATTAGAACTTGCATTTTCAAGCTTGTTGTACCTCCAAACACAAATGTTAATGATTAAAAACTTGTGTTTAGGAAGCGCAAGCTTCAAAATGATGATTTTGGAATCCGATAAGTTTCATTTATTCGCTTTCACACTCATGGATTGAGAATTAGAACTTGCATTTTTAACCTTGTTTTTCTTCCAAACACACATTTTAATGTTTCAAAACTTATGTCTAGGAAGCACAAGCTTTAAAATGATGATTTGGGAATAGGATAAGTTTCATAATTACAATTTAGGTAATATGACGAGTTCATCCAATAATTGTTATCCAGTCATTACGTTCAATTTTACATTAAACTCATGCCATGCATCTTGTTCCAAAATGCACTATAATTTCATCATAATTAATGAGGTCTTTTCATGCATACTTATTTTCATTAACATTAACATAATGCATTCCTTCATGACCCAATTTATTGCATTTACGAGACGACTGCATACATGAATATACGATAAATCTCATCTAATCCACTTATACATTCTATCAAAATATCATCCATACATGCTAAAACTAAATGTGAAACATAAGAACAAAAGCATCACATAACACCGAAATGGTATCGGAGTTCACCATTAGTGGGCTACATCTTCGGGTCTACTCAACTACAAGACCCCTCTGATCATTAAATAAGTTAAAAATACATAAAGTTCACATCATTTACAATCCTGCCATTTAGGTGAACATAACCAATATACAAACGACCACTTCGGTCAATAAAAACATAAATGAGTGGACCTGACGGTACTCTAACTAGAGACCTGAACAACTATGGTCAACCACAAATCAACACACTACTCCCGCATAAAGGACAAGACCAATTATAACATCATCACAAGGCAACAACTAAACTAGAGACCGTTGATATAAACAGGTACCCCAAATCAACCAAACGACAGGGTCCAAACAAACATATCAAGTCTTGTCATTACTTAAGCAAAAGCGAATATAGAAATTAAACTCGCATAGGCATTAACCGGTAGAGGCAATCCTTTCCCATATTGATTTAAACACTAAATGTCGATCAAGTTTTCTAAATGATCTAAGTTATCAAATACAATAACAAAAAATAAAACACCATTACAAGGTAAATTCAATACCACAATTGCACTAGTACAATCTTGCCTATTTCCCAATTCAGAGAAAAATATAAATTAACAATTTATTTTACTAAATAAAAATTTCATTTACTTACCAAATTTTCCTAACGACACTTTATTTAATTTCCAATAGTATATTATGTAAGTTTCCAAAATACCCAAAGATATAATATTCCTATTTTCCAATTACCCAAATACACTTATATTATTTCATTTCTAAAATCTCCAGATAACCTATTATCGTCTAATTTCTTGGATAATAATATAATATTTAAAACTTACTAAACTATAAATATATTTTATTTCAAAAATCTTCCAAATAAAATATTACTTTATCCTTTTCCCACATAATGAAATAAATAACAAACTATATAAATGGATATATATATCTACATAAATTAAAAATACAAAACACCACATGCTGGAGGCATGTTAAAAAGTTAAGGCAATTTAATATTGCCTGGTAACAGCATGTAAAAAAGTTAAGGCAATTTAATATTGCCTGGTAGCTTTGTTACCATAGGGTAGCATGCTGCCTCCCCCATTTATTTTATATTATTATTTATTTATTTATTATTTTAATTTTTAATTTTATTTACTGTGACATACACAACCAAAAGGAAAACCAATCTCACAGAGACTAAAAAAAATAATTATTTTTCCAGAAAACTATAAGTTTTCTTAAATTTACACCATTTTTTTTTAATAAAATCAAAACAATAACTCATAAAATAAATACTAGCAAAATAATATACCAAAGGAATGCAAAGGCTGTAAGCACAGGAGGGAAATCCTGGCAAAATTTTGCCAGCATAACCCCTGTGAATTCAAACTAGAAAACCAAAACATTTATTCCTACATAAAGCAAAGCACAACTAGAAATGGAAGACACAACCAATTTTCATTTATTCCTTTTCAAAGACACAGAACTACAGAGAAGAATAAATTTATTAAGCTAATAAATAACAAAAATTTAAAGAGGGAGAAGCTATCCAACCTTGGAAGCTTTCCTGAAAGATCTTGAGGAAGAGCTCATGCAACCAGATATCCACACCCAACCTTCCTTCCAGATTTTTATTCTTCCAACCTACATCAAACAAAAGAAGATTTTCCTCTTTTCCACAGGCTACCGCCTCTTTCTCGTGAACCCCAGGCATTACCAATTTTGAAAAATATATGCAACCTAAAATTTTTTAGGTTTTCCCCCCCAAAAAATTATTTTCCCCTAATAATAATATTTAATAATAAGAGCATCTATCTTTTTCCAATTAGAAAAAACAAAAATGCTTTTCTCTCCCTCATGTAATTTCTATATTTTTTTAATTTTTTTTATTTTTAATTATCACAACTTAGCATTTCTATTTCAAAATTATATGAGGGTAAAATATATTATTATTTATTTTTATTTATTATTATTATTATTATTTTTTAACTAAATAAAATCTCAATTTTATTTATTTATTTTAATTTTTAAAAACAACTATATACAATGTTTTAAATCTCTTTTTTTTTTTAAATTAAGTTTTCTTAATTAATTAAAAACAACCTTTCTATTTTTAAAAGGCAAGGAGATTAAATTAATTTTATTTTAAATTAATTTAAATCTCTCCTTTCCAAAAGCATAACTAAATAAATTAATCAATTAAAGTTAACCATTTAATTAAATTAGCTACAAATTAAAATTGAGCAATTCTAAATAACGACTAATCGCATAAAGGGAACCTATTTAATTTAGTCCCTTAATTTTTTTATGCATAAACACACATTTAATCAAATTAAATAAAAAGGATAATTACTCAATTTAACTACACATACAAACACGCAAACCAAGAAAGCCAAACAAACAAATGGCCTACATCCCCAACCAAAGGAATTATGACAGACAACTAACGATGCTCACTAGGGCACGACTAGGGTCACAAGAGGGTCTCCCAACCACCTAATCCAATTCCTAAGGGCCAAAGAGGAACACTCAAACCTACGAATCTAGGTGAAGACAAACCTCGCACCTAGGCAGTACTGTACCTGCAATCTCCTACAACCATGAGTCACACAAGCATACGTATATATATATATATATGTATATATATATATATATATATGTATATGTATATATATATGTATATATATATATATATACATATACATATATATATATATATATACATATATATATATATATATATACATATATATATATATATATATACATATATATATATATATACATATATATATATATATATATATATAATGAAAGTGTTAGCTCGAGATTAATAACAAGAATCAGGAGAACAATTAAACTTACATAAGAATCAATGTGAAAGTACCTTAATAGGTACACACAATAATCACAATATCTGACTACAACATTACATAATGGTAAATCAGCCATACAAGAATGCCACATAAAAATTCAACCAAGGTCAAACTGGTTTCACAAAGCTGACTAGGGTAGGGGCACTACATTCTCCCCTCCTAGGCTCTGACTTACTCCTGGAAGTCGTAAGGATAAGAGGAACTCATGCAACATGTATTAGCCCTGAAACTCAATTAACAATTATCAATTTGCACATATGAATCTTTTCATAAACAATTGAAATATTATTGCTAAATCTTCTATGAATGTCATTATCTGTTGACAAGATACTTCTAAATCCCTACATTTCTTATAACATTCTGGGGAATTATCAAGAATCATAGTAGAGATATAAAAAATTTCTTCCTTTCGTTACACCAAGTTAAAGCATTGAAAGAGATACACAACAATTACCATACTCATCTATCAAACATGACAAGAAAACATGCCATCATGATCAATTTCTTTTACCAATACATCTTTTTACAAAACTTTATCGCATGGAACTAGCTTCAAATATCAATTTCTACAACCAAGTTAACTTTCAATAAGTAAGAGAAACGTAAATAACTCAATTGTTTACACTTTCCAGGCATAAAAGAACCTTTGCAATGACTATGTCCCATAACATAGTCACAAGTTAACACCATTTAATCCATTATTACACATAATAACCATCCACATAATTGGAATGCACAACAAAAAAGGCCACATGTGAGCATGTCTAATGCTCGGTCATAGATAACATGCACGATCAACATCTCTATGCTTGATCTCAGAACAAATAACATGATCATAAATATCCAACATCTCACTCAAGGGCTTGATGGTGCTAGGACACACCATAGCGGTGCTACCTTCCATGCAAGACCCTCGTGAACATCCCTTGTTGCATAAGGTGTTTAGCCTCCAAGAGATAGTCACCACTCATAGGTAGGTAGTGGATCCTAGCTGTCTCACAGCCTCACATACCCCCATCCTCAAAGTTCCCTACATCTATTTCCTCATATACACTCAACCAAGACCATCTCCTACATTCTTGGAGAGGAATTCACATTTCAACACAAGACCAGCATACAAAAACAACAAGGTTAAACCAGTTTAGCCACCCAAGTACAGAAGAATAAAGATAATAATCGCAATTCCAACAGTAAGGCAAGAGAATAATTTCGGAATTGCAACATCAAATCAAGTAAGCAAAAGATCGCAAGATCATGGCTAAACCTTCAAGGTCAAAATAAAATAAATTGCTGGCCCACAAGGAAATAAATAAATAAAAGAAAAAATAAAATAATAAAAAAAAATATCATAAGTGCACATAGCATCACTATGTGACTAGCATCTAGCCACCAACGACGAAGGAAGAAAAAATCGTCTAGCTATCGCAGTAGCTCATCATGTGGTGTGGCCTAGTCACACATCCGCATGGCATGATAGTGTGCACCTCGACATCACCCCGCATCACGTCATCACGCGGCATGCCTCTACCCTAAACCTATCAGTAGGCCGTATGGCAATGTCTACTACATCTTGCATCATGTCTCAGCACGACATGGCAATACTCCAAGCAGAAAGGGCATGCAATGGACGTATCCCGCATGGTAGTGTACCTCACGAAAAAGGGCACACGCAGGTCACACCCTGCATAGCGACGTTCCTCTCAGGATACTCGCCATAAGCCAGAGGTATACATGGCTAAGGTCCACCCACATGTCTACCAATGCTAGACAATTGGCAGCATCATGTGAAAAATAACATACCTTTCATGAAGACAAGGCAAAAATATCCTCCAATAAAACCATCATTCTGCTCAAGAACTGACATCAATATGCTCAAATAAAGGATAGAAATAGGCTAGCACACATGAACGTTATAAATCGGTTCATCACAAGGGAAAGTATTGAGTACACCTATAGTACAGTTTCATTACATAACTATATTTTTCCTCGAAATAGAGAAGCTAAAGTCGTTTCGCATCAACATTACTCGTACGTTGTTCCATACTATTCAAGGAATGGTGACATCTAATACTACCCCTTCACATACTGACTTATCAACAACCTGTGGGTTGGCACTCAGTAAGGAAACAAATATGCATCATCACATAAACAATATGGTTTCCCATACTCATAAGAAAACATATCCTCCATGGTTTACTACTTCACCATCCCATGGGCACACATAGCAAGCACGGGTTTCTTACAACACACAAAGAATAGCACCATTACTGGTTTAGTCACATTTACAAGGAGTACTTTTTTTTATACGCTATCATTTACTCAAGAAAGGTTTTACCTATGCTTTCCACATGAATTACTGAATAAAGTTTACTCTAGATACCAGTACTAAAATTATTAACAATTCACAATTACATAAGGAAATAACGTCATTCCTATATCCTTCTCTAATTCCACTAAGCATTTATATTCACATTACTAACTATGCAATTTTCTTTCTAAAGCTTAAGACTTTCATCTTTCCATAAGTAGCCCAAAAGCAAACATACAATTTCATATGCATTATAAAAATTCTTTTTAAATCAATGCATTCTTAGTAGCATTTCTAAAAATCTTATAATTTAGGCAAAGAGAAGGGAAAGAGAGTTTGATAATCAAACTATTTCTTACAAAGACACAAGATCAACAAGGTCACACTAGATTATAAAATTTATCACTATGTCTATCATTTTAATTGCATGGTTTTCATTTCGCTACCGTTTTAGGAGGGTGCCAAACAACCTAACATGACATTTCTAATTATTATGGTTGCACAGAATGTTCTAGTTTCCCGAACAAGAAATCAAGACAGACAATCTTTTGATACTACAAGACCTCTTGAGAACACTCACTATTCTTAATTCAATACAAAAACATATCATAATCTACAACCTATCATTGAAAATCAAAATACGATAAGAAGGTAAATGAGGAGCTATCAACCAAATAATACATATCATGCATGTACATCAAACAAGCCTTTCATTTGCAGTTTCTAATCATAATAAGGTAATTACCTATATCCAAAGGCAAGTTCAATGGAGCATTGCTAAAATAGGTCCTCAATCAGATGGGTTTTGAAGAAGCACATAAAACAATTTTTCGTGGAACACATTAACACACTCTTGAAGCTACTATAACATGTTCCCTTTTGATACTTCTCTTTCAAACAAGATAATTTCACATAGCAACAATTCGCATATTAATGCACATTACTTAAGATAGAATTTAATTATGTTACTCCTATGAGACACATGAAAAATTCTTTAATGTAAACATACAATTTTTCTCAATAACCAATATTAACTTTCAAACCAAAGCCCCTTTAAAATCTAAAAACACATAAGCGTTATAAGGCGCACACAAGGGCTCAAGAAATCACAACCTTTCTCTTGAAATAAGAAAACTCAAATAAGATTTAATTACACATCAAAAACATTTTAATTTCTAGAGAGAGAGAGGAGGAACGGTGATAATCATTCCATTTACTACATAATAAGCATTTAATATCTCCCACACTAGTCCTTTAAGTGAACAACACTAAGCTAGATCATAAACTTAATCAAGCACATTTCGTACTTCTAGATTCAAGACAACACTAACCAACACAAATGGGTTAGTCAAAAGAGTACCACGAATCGAAAAGAAAGGTACACACGACTCTCCTTACGAATATGAGTAATCATAGACCAAGACATCAATAAGCAAACAAAGCACATATAACCTCTCCAAAGCACCCACATCAAGAATGTGAAAACAGGGTGTGAACACACATGTTACACACAAGTAAGGGTCTTCTCAATCACACTCATACAACAAGGAGGACAAGCATACAACATAAGGTAGATAAACCTCACACCAACTAAGGGCACAAGTGAAACCAGACATCCCAGTGTTGCAACTTGGGCTCTGATACCAGGTGTAATGCCCCGACAAGAAACCCCGAAGGGATAAATCTAGAATGCACAAGTGGAGTGCAAATATTTTCTTTTTTAAGAGTTTTAATAAGACGCAACATTAAGATACATTGAGTAATCTAAAACTTTGATAACATAATGGAAGACTAAACAAACCTAAGGAGTTTCCCAACGTGATTACGTAACTTAACACCTAACTCAACTCGCGATATTTAATCCAATTAAGCAGGTTATCTTAATTACATGTTATTACTTAAAACATGGATATAATTTGTTCAGTAAATTAAAAATTATAAATAATAGGATGCGTTCATCCATCAAGGTTGAAGATGAGGCTAACATGAGGAAATTTACCCATTAAAGTTAAAACATAGATACATGTGAAGGTTCATCCATTTGAGTAAAAAGTTAGATAACTTAATGAAGTTCATCCATTAGAGTTACAATTAGATAACACGATGAGATCTTCCATTATAGTTAAAATATAGCTAATATAAGGAAGTTCATATATTAAGGTTAAAATGTAAATATCATAATGAGGTTCATCCATTAGGGTTAAAATATAGATAATTGATGAGTACATCCATTATAGTTAAAATAAAGCTAATATGATGAAGTTCATTTATTAAGATTAAAATGTAAATAACTAAATGAGTTCATCCATTTTAGTTAAAATATAGCTATTATGATGGAGTTCATTTATCAAGGTTAAAATGTAGGTAACCAAATGAAGTTCATCCACTAGAATTACAATTTAGGTAATATGACGAGTTCATCCAATAATTGTTATCCATTCATTACGTTCAATTTTACATTAAATTCATGCCATGCATATTGTTCCAAAATGCACTATAATTTCATCATAATTAATGAGGTCTTTTCATGCATACTTATTTTCATTAACATTAACAAAATACATTCCTTCATGACCCAATTTATTTCATTTAAGAGACAACTGCATACATGCATATACGATAAATCTCATCTAATCCACTTATACATTCTATCAAAATGTCATCCATACATGCTAACACTAAACATGAAACATAAGAACAAAAGCATCACATAACACCGAAATGGTATCGGAGTTCACCCCTAGTGGGCTACATCTCTGGGTCTACTCAACTGTAAGACCCCTCTGATCATTAAATAAGTTAATAATACATGAAGTTCATGTCATTTACAATTCTGCCATTTAGGCGAACATAACCAATATACAAACAACCACTTCGGTCAATAAAAACATAAATGAGTGGACTTGACGGTACTCTAACTAGAGACCTGAACAACTATGGTCAACCACAAATCAACACACTACTCCTGCATAAAGGACAAGACCAATTATAACATCATCACAAGGCAACAATTGAACTAGAGATCGTTAATATAAATATGTACCCCAAATCAACCAAACGACAGGGTCCAAACAAACATATCAAGTCTTGTCGTTACTTAAGCAAAAGCAAATATAGAAATTAAACTTGCATAGGCATTAACCGGTAGAGGCAATCCTTTCCCATATTGATTTAAACACTAAATGTCGAACAAGTTTTCTAAATGATCTAAGTTCTCAAATACAATAACAGAAAATAAAACACCATTACAAGGTAAATTCAATACCACAACTGCACTAGTACAATCTTGCCTATTTCCTAATTCAAAGAAAAATATAAATTATCAATTTATTTTACTAAATGAAAATTTCATTTACTTACCAAATTTTTCTAACGATACTTTATTTAATTCCCAATATTTCCAATAGTATATTATGTAAGTTTCCAAAATACCCAAAGATATAATATTCCTATTTTCCAATTACCCAAATACACTATATTATTTCATTTCTAAAATCCCCAGATAACCTATTATCGTCTAATTTCTCGGATAATAATATATTATTTAAAACTTACTAAACTATAAATATATTTTATTTTCAAAATCTTCCAAATAAAATATTACTTTATCCTTTTCCCACATAATGAAATAAATAACAAACTATATATATATATCATAAATTAAAAATACAAAACACCACATGCTGGAGGCTTGTAAAAAAGTTCAGGCAATTTAATATTGCCTGGTAACAGCATGTAAAAAAGTTAAGGCAATTTAATATTGCCTCGTAGCTTTGTTACCATAGGGTAGCATGCGCACCCCCCCTCCCCCGCCCCCCCCAATTTATTTAATATTATTATTTATTTATTTTTTAAATTTTAATTTACTGTGACATACACAGCCAAAAGGAAAACCAATCTCACAGAGACTAAAAAAAATAATTTCTTTTCCAGAAAACTATAAGTTTTCTTAAATTTACACCCTTTTTTTTTAATAAAATCAAAACAATAACTCATAAAATAATATACCCAGATACTCCAAAAACTAGAGATTGGGAAAAAAAACCAACCCAGACAAATTCTTTCACAAATCCATATTGGCTGAGCATCTCAAATAAATTAGGCAACACAAGAATGGGAAAGAGGAAATATAATTATTATTTTTATTTTTTTTGTCAATTAAACAAATCTACCAAAGGAATGCAAGGGCTGTAAGCACAGGAGGGAAATCCTGGCAAAATTTTGCCAGCATAACCCCTGTGAATTCAAACTCGAAAACCAAAATATTTATTCCTACACAAAGCAAAGTACAACCAGAAATGGAAGACAACCAATTTCCATTTATTCTTTTTCAAAGACATAGAACTACAGAGAGGAATAAATTTATTAAGCTAATAAATAACAAAAAAATAAATAAATCTACCATAAGGAATGCAAAGGTTGTAAGCACAGGAAGGAAATCCTGGCAAAATTTTGCCAGCATAACCCCTGTGAATTCAAACTAGAAAACCAAAACATTTATTCCTAGACAAAGCAAAGCACAACCAGAAATGGAAGACACAACCAATTTTCATTTATTCCTTTTCAAAGACACAGAACTACAAAGAAGAATAAATTTATTAAGCTAATAAATAACAAAAATTAAAAATAGGCAGAAGCTATCCAACCTTGGATGCTTTCCTGAAAGATCTTGAGGAAGAGCTCATGCAACCAGATATCCACACCCAACCTTCCTTCCAATTTTTTATTCCTCCAACCTGAATCAAAAAAATGAAGATTTTCCTCTTTTCCACAGGCTACCGCCTCTTTCCCGTGAACCCCCAGGCATTACCAATTTTGGAAAATATATGCAACCTAAATTTTTTTAGGTTCCCCCCCCCCAAAATTTATTTTCCCCTAATAATAATATTTAATAATAAGAGCATCTATCTTTTTCCAATTAGAAAAAACAAAAATGCTTTTCTCTCCCTCATGTAATTTCTAATTTTTTTTATTTTTTATTTTTTTAATTAACACAACTTAGCATTTCTATTTCAAAATTATATGAGGGTAAAATATATTATTATTTATTATTATTTTTATTTTTTAACTAAAATAAAATCCCATTTTTTTATTTTTTTTAATTTTTAAAAACAACTATATCCAACGTTTTAAATCTCTTTTTTTTTTTTAATTAAGTTGATTTTCTTAATTAATAAAAAACAACCTTTCTATTTTTAAAAGGCGGGGAGATTAAATTAATTTTATTTTAAATTAATTTAAATCTCTCCTTTCCAAAAGCATAACTAAATAAATTAATCAATTAAAGTTAACCATTTAATTAAACTAGCTACAAATTTAAATTGAGCAATTCTAAATAACGACTAATCGCATAGAGGGAACCTATTTAATTTAGTCCCTTAATTTTTTTATGCATAAACACACATTTAATCAAATTAAATAAAAAGGATAATTACTCAATTTAACCACACATACAAACACACAAACCAAGAAAACCAAACAAACAGATGACCTACATCCCCAACCAAAGGAATTATGACAAACGACTGACGACGCTCACTAGGGCACGACTATGGTCACAAGAGGGTCTCCCAACCACCTAATCCGATTCCTAAGGGCCAAAGAGGAACACTCAAACCTACGAATCTAGGTGAAGACAAACCTCGCACCTAGGCGATACTATACCTGCAATCTTCTGCAACCATGAGTCACACAAGCATACATATATATATATTTAATGAAAGTGTTAGCTTAAGATTAATAACAAGAATCAGGAAAACAATTAAACTTACATAAGAATCGATGCGAAAGCACCTTAATAGGTACACACAATAATCACAATATCTGACTACAACATTACATAATGGTAAATTAGCCATCCAAGAATGCCACATAAAAAGTCAACCAAGATCAAACCGGTTTCACAAAGCTGACTAGGGTAGGGGCACCACATGATTCAAAATCCATGAGCATGAAAGCATGATTAAGAAACTTAGCGTACTCCCAAATCATCATTTTCAAGGTTGTGCTTCCTAAATGTATGTATTGAAGCATCAACATGGGTGTTTGGATGGACAACAAGCTTGAAAATGCAAGTTTCTATTTCGAATCCACGAGCATGAAAGCGTGATTATGAAAGTTAGCATACTCCCAAATCATCATTTCGATTGAAAATGCAAGTTTGGATTCTGAAGCGACAACCATGAAAACATGATTATGAAACTTATCGTACTCCCAAATCATCATTTTCAAATTTATGCTTCCTAAAAGCATGTTTTGAAGCATCAAAAAGGGTGTTTGGAAGCACAAGAAGCTTGAAAATGCAAGTTCTAATTCCAAATACATGACCATTAAAGTATTTTTGTGAAAGTTATCATACTCCCAAATCATCATTTCAAAACATATGCTTCCTAAACACAAGTTTTGAAGTATCAAAATGGGTGTTTGGAGGCACAACACCTATATCATCAAAATTTAATTTCTAAAATTTAACCTCTAATTGAGGGTCCATGAGCATGGAAGCATGATTATGAAACTTATCGTACTCCTATATCATCAATTTGAAGCTTGTGCTTCCTAAATGCAAGTTTTTAAGTATGAAAATGTGTGTTTGGAGAGGTATAATAAGCGTGAAAATGCAAGTTAAGATTTCGAAGCCATGAGCATGAAACTGTGGTTATTAAACTTATCATACTCCCAAATCATCATTTTCAAGCTTGTGCTTCCTAAACGAAAGTTTTGAAGGGTCAAAATGGGTGTATGGAGGTAGAAGAAGCTTGAAAATGCAAGTAATAATTCCAAAGCCATGAGCATGAAAGGATGAGTATGAAACTTATCATACTCGCAAATCATCATTTTGAAGTTTTTCTTCCTAAACTTATGCTTTGAACCATCAAAATGGGTATGTGGAGGCACAACAAGCTTGAAAAGGCAAGTTCTGATTTCGAAGCAATGATCATGAAAGCATGATTATGAAACTGATCATACTCCCAAATGATCATTTTGAAGCTGGTGCTTCCTAGACACAACTTTTGAAGCATCAAAATGTGTGTTTGGATGCACAAAAAGCTTGAAAATGCAAGTTTTGATTCCAAAGACACATGAAAGCGTAGCTATAAAACTTACCGTACTCCCAAGTCATCATTTTCAAGTTTGCCCCTAAACGCATGTTTTGAAGCATCAAATTGGGTTTTTGGAGGGAGAAGAAGCTTGAAAATGCAAGTTTTTATTCTGAAGCCACGAGCTTATCATATTCCCAAATCATCATTTTGAAGCTTATGCTTCCTAAACTTAAATTTTGAAGCATCAAAATGGTTGTTTGGAGCCATAACAATCTTGAAAATGCAAGTTCTGATTCTGAAGCCACAAGCATGAAAGCATGATTTTAAAACTTAACATACATCCAAATAATCAGTTTGAATCTTGTGGTTCCTAAATGCAAGTTTTGAAGTATGAAAATGGGTCTTTGGAGGCACAACAAACTTGAAAATGCAAGTTTTGATTCAGAAGCCACGAGTATGAAAGCACGATTATAAGACTTATCGTACTCCTAAATCATGATTTGAAGTTTGTGCTTTCCTAAACGCAAGTTTTGAAGCATCAAAATGTGTGTTTAGAGGTACAACAAGCTTGAAAATGCATGTTTTGATTCAGAAGCCATGAGAATGATTAAGAAAATTATCGTACTCCCAAATTATCATTTTCAAGGTTGTGCTTCGTAAATGTATGTTTTGAAGCATCAACATGGGTGTTTGGAGGGACACCAAGGTTGAAAATGCAAGTTCCCATTGCGAAGCCATGAGCATGAAAGCGTGATTATGAAAGTTAACGTACTCCCAAATCATCATTTTGAAGTTTGTTTTTCTTAAACACATGTTTTGAAGCATCAAAAAAGGTGTTTGGCGGCATAATAAGATTGAAAATGCAAGTTTTGATTCTAAAGAAATGATCATGAAAGCATCGTTGTGAAACTTATCATACTCCCAAATCATTGTCTCGAAACATGTGCTTCCTAAACACAAGTTTTGAAATATCAAAATGGGTGTTTGGAGGCAGACCAAGCTTGAAAATGTATGTTCTAGTTGAGGGGCCATGAGCATAAAAGTGTGATTATGAAACTTATCGTACTTGGAAATCATCATTTTGAAGCTTGTGCTTACTAAATTTAAGCTTTAAAAAATTAAAATGTGTGTTTGGAGGTATAATAAGCTTGAAAATGCAACTTATGATTTGGAAGCCCTGATTATGAAAGTGTGATTGGGAAACTTATCGTACACCCAAATCATCTTTTGAAGCTTGTGCTTCCTAAATGCAAATTTTGAAGCATCAAAATGGGTGTTTATGGAATAACAAGTTTGAAAATGCACGTTTGGATTTTGAAGCCACGAGCATGAAAGTGCGATTGTGAAACTTATCATACTCCCAAATCATCATTTTGAAGCTTGTGCTTCCTAAACGCAAGTTGTAAAAGCATCAAAATGCGTGTTTGGATATCACAACAAGCTTGAAAATGGAATTTCTAATTTCGAAGGCACGACGAGCATGAAAGAATGATTATGAAACTCATCGTACTCCCAAATCATCAATTTGAAGCTTGTGCTTCCTAAACGAAAGGTTTGAATTGTCAAAATGGGTGTTTGGAGGCATAACAAGCTTGAAAATGCAAGTTATGATTCTGAAGTCACGAGCATGAAAGCGTGATTATGAAACTTATCATACTACCAAATCAACATTTTGAAGCTTGTGCTTCCTAAATGCACATTTTGAAGCATAAAAATGGGTGTTGAAAATGCATGTTCTGATTCCGAATCCAGTGCATGTAAGCGCAATGATGAAACTTATCCTACTCCCAAATCGTGATTTTGAAGCTTGTGCTTCCTAAACGCAAGTTCTGAAGTATCAAAATGTGTGTTTGGAGGTACAACAAGCTTGAAAATGCAAGTTCTGATTCTAAAGCCATGAGCCTCTAAAAGCATGATTATGAAACTTATCATACTCGCAAACCATCATTTTGAAGTTTTTCTTCCTAAACTTATATTTTGAAGCATCAAAATGGGTATGTGGAGGCACAACAATCTTGAAAATGCAAGTACCGATTTCGGAGCCACAAGCATGAAACCATGATTATGAAACTTATCATACTCCCAAATGATCATTTTGAAGTTGGTGCTTCCTAAAAACAAGTTTTGAAGCATCAAAATATGTGCTTGGATACACAAAAATCTTGAAAATGCAAGTTTTGTTTCTGAAGCCCCGTACTCCCAAATCATCATTTTCAAGTTTGCCCCTAAGCGCATCTTTTGAAGCATCAAAATGGGTTTTTGGAGGATGAAGAAGCTTGAAAATGCATGTTTTTATTCGGAAGCTAACCATGAAAGCGCAAGAATGAAATTTATCATACTCCCAAATCATTGTTTTGAAGTTTGAGCTTTCTAAACGCATATTTTGAACCATCAAAAAGGGTGCTTGGAGGCACAAAAAGATTGAAAATATAAATTTCATTCCAAACCCAAGACCATGAAAGCGTGATTATGAAACTTATCCTACTCCCAAATCATTATTCTGAAGCTTGTGCTTCCCAAACATAATTTTTGAAACATCAAAATGTGTGTTTGGAAGCACAACAGACTTGAAACTACAAGTTCTAATTCCGAAGGAATGAGCGTGAAAGCTCAGTTATGAAACTTATTGTACTCCCAAATCATCATTTTGAAGCTTGCGCTTCCTAAACGTAAGTTTTTAAGTATTAGCATGTGTGTTTGGATGTAAGACAAGCTTGAAATTGCAAGTTCCAAGTTCAAAGCCACAAGCATGGAAACATGGTTATGAAACTTATCGTACTCCCAAATCATCATTTTGAAGCTTTTGCTTACTAAACGCAAGGTTTGAAGAATCGAAATGTGTGTTTGGAGGTACAATAAGCTTCAAAATGCAAGTTCCGATTCCAAATCCATGAGCATGAAAGTGCGATTACGGAACTAATTGTACTTCCAAGTCACTATTTTGAAGCTTGTGCTTCCTAAATGTAAGTTTTGAAGCATCAAAATGGGTGTTTAGAGGCATGAAAAGCTTGAAAATGCATGTTATGATTACGAAGCCAAAAACATGCAAACACAATTATTAAACTAATCGTACTCCCAAATCATCATTTTAAAGTTTATGCTTCCTAAACACAAATTTTGAAGCATCAAAATGGTTGTTCGGAGGCACAACAAGATTCAAAAGGCAAGTTCTAATTGTGAAGCCACAAGCATGAAATCATGATTATGAAACGTATTATACTTCGAAATCATTATTTTGAAGCTTGTGGTTCTGAAACGCAAGTTTTGAAGTATGAAAATGGGTCTTTGGAGGCACAACAAACATAAAAATGCAACTTCTGATTTAGAAGCCACGAGTATGAAAGTGTGATTATGAAACTTATTGTACTCCCAAATCATGATTTTGAAGTTTGTGCTTTCGAAACTAAACACAAGTTTTGAAGCATCAAAATGTGTCTTTGGAGGTACAACAACCTTGAAAATGCAAATTTTGAATTAGAAGCCATGAGCATGAAAGCATGATTAAGAAACTTATCATACTCCCAAATCATCATTTTCAAGGTTGTGCTTCCTAAATGTATGTTTTGAAGCATCGACATGGGTGTTTGGAGGGAAAAGGAGCATGAAAGCATGATTATGAAAGTTATCATACTCCCAAATCATCATTTTGAAGTTTGTTCTTTTTAAACACATTTTTTGAAGTATCAAAAAGGGTATTTGGAGGCACAACAAGATTGAAAATGCAAGTTTTGATTTTGAAGCCACGGTCATGAAAGCACGATTATGAAATTTATCATACTCCCAAATCATCATTTTGAAATTCTTGCTTCCTAAAAGCATGTTTTGATGCATAAAAAAGAGTTTTTGGAGGCACAAGAAGCTTGAAAATGCAAGTTCTAATTTCAAAGCCACGAGCATGAAAGCATTGTTGTGAAACTTATCGTACTCCCAAATCATCATTTCAAAACATGTGCTTCCTAAACACAAGTTTTTAAGTATCAAAATGGGTGTTTGGAGGCACAACTAGCTTGAAATTGTAAATTCTAATTGAGGGGCCATGGACATGAAAGCGTGCTTATGAAACTTATCGTATTCCCCAATCATCAATTCAAAGCTTGTGCTTCCTAAACGCAAGTTTTGAAGTATTAAAATATGTGTTTGGAGGTACAATAAGCTTGAAAATGCATGTTATGATTTCAAAGTCATGAGCATGAAAGTGCGGTTATTAACCTATCGTAATCACAAATCATCATTTTGAAACTTGTGCTTCCTAAATGCAAATTTTGAAGCATCGAAATGGGTGTTTCAAGGAACAAAAAGTTTGGAATTGCACATTTGGATTTTGAATCCATGAGCATGAAAGTGTGATTGTGAAACTTATCCTACTCCCAAATCATCATTTTGAAGTTTGTGATTCTTAAACACAAGTTTTAAAACCATCAAAATGTGTATTTGGAGATACAACAAGCTTGAAAATGCAAGTTCTGATTCGGAAACCACGAGCATGAAAACACAATTATGTAACTTATCATACTCCCAAATAATCATTTTGAAGCTTGTGATTCCTAAATGAAATTTTTGAAGTGTCAAAATGGGTGTTTGGAGACATAACAATCTTAAAAATGAAAGTTATGGTTTTGAAGCCACGAGCATGAAAGCCTGATTATGAAACTTATCGTACTACCAAATCAACATTTTGAAGCTTGTGCTTCCTAAATGCATGTTTTGAAGCATAAAAATGGGTGTGTAGAGGCACAACAAGCTTGAAAATGCATGTTCTGATTTCAAATCCTAAGCATGAAAGTGCGATTGGGAAAATTATCGTACCCCCAGATCATTATTTTAAAGCTTATGCATCCTAAATGGTAGTTTTGAAGGATCAAAATGTGTGTTTCATGGAACAACAAGTTTGAAAATGCACATTTGGATTTTGAAGCCACAAGCATGAAAGTACGATTGTGAAATTATCGTACTCCCAAATCATCATTTTGAAGCTTGTGCTTCCTAAAAAAAAGTTTTGAAGTGTCAAAATGGGTGTTTGGAGGCACAACAAGCTTGAAAATAAAAGTTATCATTCTGAAGCCACGAGCATGAAAGTGTGATTATGAAACTTATCGTACAACCAAATCAACATTTTGAAGCATAAAAATAGGTATTTGGAGGCAAAACAAGCTTGAAAATGCAAGTTATGATTTCAAAGCCTTGCATGCAAGCACGATGATGAAACTTATCGTACTCCCAAATCATCATTTTGAATCTTGTGCTTCCTAAACGCAATTTTTGAAGCATCAAAATATGTGTTTCATGGAACAACAAGTTTGAAAATACATATTTGGATTTTGAAGCCACGAGAAAGAAAGCATGATTGTGAAACTTATCTTACTCCCAAATCATCATTTTCAAGCTTGTGCTTCCTAAACGTAAGTTGTAAAAGCATAAAAATGTGTGTTATTGAGGATCTTATGGGTCTGGTGATGTTCTTCATGTTATGTTGTTTTCGGTGGTGTAGCATGTTGCGGATGTTCTTAGGATATTTTTGGTGGTGCTGCATGTTCTTGGATTTGATTTGAGTCCATTCTATGTTATTATGGAATTGTATTGGTCTGGTGGTTGATCTATGTATCATGTGATGTAATTTTGTAATTAGGTCTCAAGTGTTGAGCCAACCTTGTAGTCAAGGTTGATCATTTGTATAAATAGGTGTCATATTTATGTAATTTATATATCGATGTTGTGTTTTCATTATCAGAGAGTGGTGTATGTGTGAACAAGCGAATTCATATTTCAATGAGAAGTGTTGAGCAAAGAGTGGTGTATGTGCGAACAAGCGAATTCATCTTTCAGTGAGAAGTGTTGAGCAGAGAGTGTTGTAGAGCAGACAAATGTGCTTAACCAAAACTGTCATCAGGCATTAGGAGATGATATTATTTCAGTTCATGTAATCTGGATTGTTTTCCATCTTTGTAAGGCAGCGAGCCTTCCTCAAGGTTCTATCCCTCCTTGTTTTTTAGTAGTGAGCTCTAGGAAGTGTGTTTGAATTCATTTGTACTCCCCATTCTAATATTTTATACTACTGCAGAATGTCATTATATTGTGGATAGGTTTCCACCATGGTTTTTTCATTAACTGGGTGCCAATAATTGGTATCAGAGCTAGATCCTTCAGAAGAAGTTTGACCGCGTGAGGAGGTTTGAGATGGCAACCTATGTTTTCAAGAAAGAGAGTTTGAGATTTGATAGAGGTAATTATACTGTATGGAAGGACTGGATGGAGTGTCATTTTAAGTGTCTTAGAGATCATTATTTTAAGATTACAAATATTACCTACAATGTTCCTCAAAATGGTCTAGTTACTGCAAATGAGATCAAGGATGTTGAACATAACATAAGAGATAAAGAAGCATTGTTGGTAAACTTGCTACTTTTGAGTTGAGGGAATTTGGAGAATCACATGGTAAATCTGAGATTGCATTTAAATCCTCTAGAAGTATAATCCGAGAAAAAGTTCATCTAGGATTTCTAGGTATGAAAGAGAAATGAGAGAGATGGAAGAACATGAAATAGATTTGGAAGATCTTGAAGCACTTATTGCTCAAAGATTTCCTAAGGGAGTTGGTAATTATAATAGGAAGTTACCTTTGAAATGTTTCTCTTGTAATGAGATAGGATGTTTTTCTTCTAGGTGTCCTGAAAGAATGTCAAAGTATGATAAGCATGATAAATTTGATAAGCATGATAGCTATTAGAAGCATGACGAGTATGATAAGCCCTATAAGCCTAACTGAAAGTACAAATATCAGAAGAGATGTTATTATGTCATTGATGAAGGTGTGCAGATAAAGAGTCTGAGAATGGGACTTTAGAAGATGATTTTGCATTTATTGCTATCAAGGAAGATAATCTGATACCAATTAATTCTACAAGATGCATTGCTGAGGAGTAAGCTTTGGCTGCTAAGATTGAAGAAAAAGATGAATGGGTTATTTATTTACAACGGTTTTTCATATCATATGACAGGTGATAAAAGTAAATCTGTGAATATGGAGAAGTATGATGGTGGTATAGTAGGATTTGGCAATGATAAAGCTTGTGTAATTCGCGGTAGAGGTTCTATTTCCCTTGATGGAAAGAATAGTACTAATGATGTCTTATATGTTGAAGGTTTGAAGCATACTCTTTTGAGTCTTGGATAGATGGTTGATATTGGATATGATTTAAAATTCAAGAATAGTAAATGCAAGATTCTTAATGCCTCTAGTATAGAGATTGCATCAGGAACTAAGACTTTGGTAATATCTTTCATTTGAATGCTTGTGAGAAAAGTTGTTTGATTGCTGAAATAGTTGAAAGTTGGTTTGATTAAGATAAGTTCTACTCAAGCTTTTAGAGATATTCCTAAGATTGTGAAACCTTCTAATCCGGTATGTAAAGAATGTCAGTTGGGAAAGCAACCATGAATTTTATTCAAGAGTTCTAATGGATTATTAGATCTTGTGCATACTCATTTGTGTGGTCCTACAAGAGTGAGAAGTATGCAGGGTAACATATATTTCATGTTGTTGATTGATGACTATTCTAGAATGATGTGGGTTACTTTTCTAAGGGACAAATCCGAAGCACTAGGGAAATTTAAGATATTCAAAGCTAAGGTGGAGATAGAGATAGGATTGAAGCTGAAATGCTTGAGATCTGACAGAGGAGGATAATTCACATATGGTGAGTATAATTCATTTTATGAAAAACATGGAATTAGAAGAAGGTTATCTACTCCTAAAACCCCTCAGCAAAATGGAGTTGTTGAAAGGAAGAAAAAAACTATTTTGGATGCTGCCAAGACTATGTTGATTGAAGGGAATGTTTTGAAGACCTTTTGGAGAGAAGTTGTTAGCCTTTGTATACAAATTCAACTGGGTGCATATAAAGGTGATTATGGTGCATAGATCTCAGAGTCTCAAAGTCGTCACTCACAACTTGTGAGGTATTACATATAATCTTGAAAAACGGACAGATCTAGACCAAAATGTTTTATAGAAAATGAACTATAGCAGACTTTCGAGTGACCTTTATGAGAATTGACTCAAACTGACAAGGGACAGTTTAAGAAGCTTTTCACTCCATGGGCAAAATTTTTAGTCCTATGACGTGGGAGTAATGCTCAATCATCAAATCACAAAAGACCCAGGCAAATTTATGCAACATTCCCACTAGAGTCACCATTTTTGTCGGTGTCTCGGATGAGATAATCTCAACTATATATTTAGGCAAATCATTTTACCAAAGATTCTTTACAATTCATATGTTCCCCAGCAGAGTTGCCTTTTTTGTTGGTTCCCAAAAATGGATGGGTTTACATTGCGACCGGGCAGAGACCAAGCCGATTCCTTCAAATATCTATGGGGAGCGACCTCCAAATATCAATATCCGTCAGGCTTGGACAAACATTAACAAGGACACAAAGTCCTTCTACACATTAGGCTCTGCAGAACCAAGGAGGGTGATCCCTTCAGTAAATTTCCTATTCTCTGCAACGATACTCAAGAATTTGTTGAAAACAAAGCAAATTATCTCATAAAATGACTCAACGAAAAGGGAGAATGCTCAAGAATGACAAATCCTTTAGTGATCCTCAACCTTATGCTCGAGTGTGAGAAAGGGCCAGATAACATTCAGAAAATACATAAAACTTAACAAGTGATACTTTGATATTCTGATATTTATTCTGAGAAATCATAAAGAAGATAAACCAGAAACTGAAAACCTAACGACATTCGCTAGAAAATAGCAGTGTCTTATTCATTTGGGTTACAGATTCTTTGAAAAGCGTTACTTAAATCTGATAAAAATTCATCTAACAGTTGGTCGAGCCTAGAACAATACTTCCTTACAATATTGTTCTTCTTACAATCCTTCACTTGAACTGCTTATCAAATCCTATTACAAGTCCCATTTCTTTGTAATCTCATTCAAGAATTTAATTAACCCCTTTGACTAAAGCATTGAATGGAAGAATACATACATCATAACAATGCAACAAACAAATGAAACCCTTGATCCCATTTGCTTAAAAGAAAATAAAATGGCACACAGGAGAGTAAAGATTAGAAAATACATTTGCATTAAATCATAAGCTATCTTTTATTAGATAACAATCAACAAATTCGAGTACGAAATAAGCCACTTGAAAAAGAAACTCGCAACTATTCTATTACTTTTTGCTCTGCAAAATGACATTACAGTCCCTATGATTTCCTATGACTCCCTAGAACTACATGGAGCCTAACCCTACAGAATAGACCTATTTTTACATAGATCCTTCTCAGAAAATTTGGAACCTTATCTAAAGGCTTTGATTTCCCTTTTATAGAAAACAAGGGAGCGACAAGCTTCAAGCCAAAAGACACTTGTCATCAAAAGCGATCCTTAGAGGCTATACACAATTCCGTTACAATATATTCCTTATCCACATGCTGGTGCTCGTGATGAGGTGGAACCAAAATCTTCAACAGATTATTGGTAGAAACAAAAACACTTAAGCCACGCTAATATCACCCAGAAATCTGCGGATGGACCCTTAGATGCTCAATCTGCTCCATAACATTTCTCTTCCTAAAAAGAAAAATAGATCCTGACATGAAACAAAACTTTCCCACCAAAATAGGGGAAAATTTCCAGCCTTTATGCCTCGGATCATAGAAAATGGAAAGAGGACCTTGGGGGTAAACATGATTTGTGGAGAAGGCATTGCAACTTCCATGTTGCTGCAGAGATGACTGGCTGCCAATCCTCCCTCTAACAAATCCTTCTTTCAACTCCTTGTGAGCTCCTTCTTGGAACACTCTGCCAACAAAATGTAGAGTAAGAGCAAAGGATATGTCATGGGTGGCTCTTCCTAATAAGGAAAGTCTTTCATGCCACCCTTTGACAATCGTTTGATCTTTCACAACCCCTCTGACAACAAACGACCTTATATTAGAGAAAAAATATCCATCCAGTGTCACAAAATATTCAATCTCTCCATTCATAGTTATGTTCGAACACCATCCTCTCACTGATGATGAACTGTTCTTAAAATGAAGAAGATTTTATTTTTTTCTACCCATTTTGTCATCTATCTAGTGAATTTATAATTAGAATTCCTTTCACTGTGGCAGTGCTAATCCATGTGAAGAATCATCATCCTGATATTTTCTGCTCACCTTGTTAGCTATGGATTTCAGCAATCATGTCTACAACTCAAGACACCGCCATCTTCTTTCTAGGCAATCACTCCATTGCCACCTGCATGTGTTCACCTTATGTGAATGATTTTATTCTGATCTTATTCCTCTCAGTGTATAGTCTCCTGCTTTAGGATTCCTGTCAATAGGCAAATCTTTGAATTTATCAGAGAACTCGCAATCCATCATATCAAAACCTGAAGCTTTTTTTGATCCTTTCACATCTTTGAGCTATCAACTTTGACTGTCTAATTAATCCTTAGTCGACAAGTCTATATCTAATTCATTTTGTCCTTTTTTCCCACAGGCTACGACCAGTGCCTTCAAAACCCCTCGTAATTTCTCATTTGAAACACAACTGTAGATCTCATCCAGCTTGGCAAATCTAACGATCATTTTATGCCGAGACAACATTTGTCCTTCCATGTGCATCCGTGGACCCACCAAATCACAACTAATCGGCACCACATCATCCTTCGAATAAACTTCTTCAATGACCCCACCATAGGTCTTCTTGGTCACCTTGGGACACGTGGCATCATCTCGTGATGTCATGGTTTGTAACCTTCTTGCAATTTCCATCACAGGAATACGGGGGTCGTCTGATTTGTTTAAACTTTTAAAAATCCGTTAACTCCTCTAGAATTAAAAATCAAGCAACTTTTACCTCAAGACAAAACATCTTCGTTCATTTTGGACACGTACAAATTGATGGAAATATTATTAGATCGACCTTTACCGCCTGAGAACCTGTAACACTGTGCTTTGACTGGTTATACTGCCAACATCACTGGTTTCCATTGAGAACACATGGCACAATCTGATGGTGTCGCAGTCTTTAAAACCCTCGCATCTTTGATCATGAGGAAGCCTGAACTATTGGATTTGTCCTGTCCTTAGCAAATGGTCAAAATACTTAGCACTTTTGGGCTTAGGGAAATCATGGGCGCGAATATTTAAAAGGAAACCGTCATAAGGAAATCTTCGCAACTTAGGAAAAACCATTTTACATAAACCGGTTAATCATCACTTAACATTTAGGAAATGAAATGGCCCTGCCCATGGTAAACAACCCTTGGCTTTAAGTGGGAAAAGTAACAACAGAATATATCATTACTAAGATTTTCTTCAAAAAATATAAGGAGTCTTGATAGACCTCAAATCATTTATAGGGGATACAAATAAAACCAGAAAATCAATATTCTAAGCTCATAATTGAAAATTTCATGTAATCAATTTTCAAAGCTATCCGTAAATTCATTTAATATTTATCTTTTTAGATTATCAATCTAAGGGGGATTACTCACTCCTTGGATTTTAACTTCCAAATGACCCTTATTTCTCCCCGATGATTTAGAGGGACGATGCCACAAACACCATTATTGCAGCTTTCTTAGGCATAAGTGCAGTAGCTCAACGTGATGATATTACCCGTAAGCGTGACCCAGGGGCACCATAGATACTTAACGTCCCTAATTTTTGGTTTCAACTCCTATTGTTTAGTTATCTAACTAGAAATTTAACTTTGAATTCATCAATCTTAAATGTCGCATTATACTAATACAATTATGAAAAAGAACTATTAAATAAAAGGAATTATCCCTTGAATTTAAAAACTAAAGTATAAATTTTACGTAATTGAAAGGAACATAAACAAATCGACTACTTGGGAATAGTATTTTCTCCAAAGGAAAATTATGATAATAATTAAAAATTCAAAAACTTGAACTAAATACATGAAATTACTAATTACTTGGAAACCATGATACTTTCAAAGATAACTTATGAAAATGATGTGAATTACTTGCTAGATAAAATCATTTTGGACAAACCATTACACAATAAGTATGAATCCTAGTACTGCTTTGCTTGAAAGAAAATTAAATGATTGAATAACAAGACTTTGGAAATGAAATGACTTTGTTTAAAGTGAAAAGTATTTAATAATAAGCCCAATTAATTCTTCCATATGAAGTAACATAAATTTCATCTACAAATGATAACACTACTTTAAATATGAATCATAATACTTGAAAGGTACTAAATTGCTTGAAATAATTATACTTTGAAAATGAATTTAATGCTCACTTGTTGAAGGCTTTAAAAATAACTATTCAACAATAAGCTTCAAATTAACCATATTATTCTTAATTACTAATTGTTTGAAAAAGAGATTAGAAAAGAGTCTAAACACTTACTAGTTAACCAAGTAAATAATACTAAGTCTCTTAATAAACAATTCTAATAAATAAACTTCTAATTACTTTTGAACTAAGACCTTTGCAAGATTATAAAGTGATAACTAATTACTCCTTCCACTTGAAGTAACGTTAACTTTATCAATTTCAAATACTTCGAAAAGAGATAATGTTTGCTCCTTAAACTACCCTCAATTAGAATTGTTATTTAATTTTCTATGTAATCATGAAATAAGTTTCTTGAAACTCATTTGCTAAAACAATTTCGGTTTTGAATGAACTCTCTTTGAATCCTAATTAATACTATATATGAATATTTAACTATGCAATTTACCTCTAAATTTAACGTTAATTAAATTTATCCTTACTAATTACTTGTATTATTAAGTGCAACTTTTCCTTTTTACTAGTCTTATGTTTCTTTTTAGCTTGAAGGTAAATATTTTTAACTATAAAAAGAATTGAATATTCTCAATGCCTTGTATACTCATATCTTGGAATCTAATAAGGAAACAAATCAAATAATCAAATTTTTTAATTGACGCAAATCTATGTCTAACATTAACTGATATTGCTTGAAATACCTAAAAGGGTTACTATGAATCTAAACACATTTACTTGTTAGGTAAATTCCTTTAACCTTTGATACTTGTACTGATTGAAATATACAAAAGGTAGTTTTGAAATCCATTGATTAAAGATCTTAAAAATTTGAAATGTATTGAATGACTTTAGGGAACCTACCTACTATTAGGATTTATTTATTTGATGAAAATATCTAAAACTATGGAATAAGTGTATCATTGGCGCAATAACATTTTCCTAAACATAAGTTTTGATTCTTCATACCTTGCGTTTAGTAAGCAAAAGCTTCAAAACGATGATTTGGGAGTACGATAAGTTTCATAACAGTGTTTCCATGCTTGTGGCTTTGAAATTAGAACTTGAATTTTCAAGCTTGTTGTACCTCCAAACACACATGTTAATGCTTAAAAACTTGTATTTAGGAAGCACAAGCTTCAAAATGATGATTTGGGAGTACGATAAGTTTCATAATCGCACTTTCATGCTCATGGCTTCAAAACCCAAATATGCATTTCCAAACTCATTAAGCAAAAGCTTCAAATTGATGTTTTGGGACTACGATAAGTTTCATAACTGTGTTTCCATGCTCGTGGCTTTGAAATTAGAACTTGCATTTTCAAGCTTGTTGTACCTCCAAACACCTAAACTTATGTTTTGAAGCATCAAAATGGGTATGTGGAGGTACAAGAAGATTCAAAATTCAAGTTCTGATTTCAGATCCATGGGCATTAAAGCACATTTATGGAACTTATCATACTCCCAAATGATCATTTTGAAACTGGTGCTTCTTCCTAAACACAAGTTTTGAAGCATCAAAATGTGTGTCTGGAAGCACAAAAAGCTTGAAAATGCAAGTTTTGATTCAGAAGCCACATGAAAGCGCATTTATAAAACTTATCATACTCCCAAATCATCATTTTCAAGCTTGCCCTTCCTAAATGCATGTTTTGAAGCATCGAAATGGGTGTTTGGAGGGACAAGAATCATGAAAATGCAAGTTTCTATTTGGAAGCCACTAGCATGAAAGCACAATTATGAAACTTATAGTACTCCCAAATCATCGTTTTCAAGTTTGTGCTTTCTAAATGCATGTTTTGAAGCATCAAAAAGGGTGTTTAGAGGCACAAAAAGATTGAAAATGTAACTTTTGATTCCGAAGCCAACATGAAAGTGTGAAGTTTGTGCCTTCCTAAACGCATGTTTTGAAGCATCAAAGTGTTTGTTTGGAGGTACATCAATTTTGAAAATGCAAGTTTTGATTTAAAAGCCATGAGCATGAAAGCATGATTAAGAAACTTATCGTACTCCCAAATCATCATTTTCAAGGTTTTACTTCCTAAATGTATATTTTGAAGCATCAACATGGGTGTGGAGGGACAACAAGCTTGAAAATGCAAGTTTATATTTTGAAGCCATGAGCATGAAAGCACGATTATTAAAGTTATCGTACTCCCAAATCATCGTTTTGAAGTTTGTGCTTCCTAAACACATATTTTGAAGCATTAAAAAGGGTGTTTGGAGGTAGAACAAGATTGAAAATTGAAGTTTTGATTTTGAAAACACAACCATGAAAGCGCGATTATGAAACTTGTCATACTCCTAAATCATCATTTTTAAATTTATGCTTCCTAAAAGCATGTTTTTGAAGCACAAAAAATGCTGTTTGGAGGCACAAGAAGCTTGAAAATGCAAATTTTTATTTCAAAGCCACTAGCATGACAGCGTCATTGTGAAACTTATCATACTCCCAAATCATCATTTCGAAACATGTGCTTCCTAAACACAAGTTTTGAAGTATCAAACAGGGTGTTTGGAGGTACAACAAGCTTGAAAATCCAAGTTATGATTCTGAAGCCTCGAGCATAAAAAGGTGTTTATGAAACTTATTGTACTACCAAATCAACATTTTGAAGCATAAAAATGGGCACTTGGAGGCACAACAAGCTTGAAATTGCATGTTTTGATTCCAAAGCCACTATAATGTAAGCGTGATGATGAAACTTACCATACTCCAAAATAGTCATTTTGAAGCTTGTGCTTCCTAAATGAAAGTTTTGAAGCATCAAAATCTGTGTTTGGAGGTACAACAAACTTGAAAATGCAAGTTCTGATTATGAAGCCATGAGTATGAAAGCATGATTATGAAAATTCTTGTACTCACAAATCATCATTTTGAAGTTATTCTTCCTAAACTTATGTTTTGAAGCATCAAAATGGGTATGTGGAAGCACAACAAGCTTGAAAATGCAAGTTCTCTATTTCGGAGCCACAAGCATGAAAGAACGATTATTAAACTTATCATACTCCCAAATGATCATTTTGAAGCTGGTGCTTCCTAAACACAAGCTTTGAAGCATCAAAATATGGTTGGATGCAGAAAAAGCTCAAAAATGCAAGTTTTGGTTCCAAAGACACATGAAAGCGCAGTTTTATCGTACTCCAAAATCATCATTTTGAAGCTTGTGATTCTTAAATGCACATTTTGAAGCATAAAAATGGGTGTTTGAAGGTATAGCAAGCTTGAAAATGCATGTTATGATTCTGAAGCCACTAGCATGTAAGCGCAATGATGAAACTTATCATATTCTCAAATCATCATTTTGAAGCTCGTGCTTCCTAAGCGCAAGTTTTGAAGCATCAAAATGTGTGTTTGGAGGTACAACAAGTTTAAAAATCCAAGTTCTGATTCTAAAGCCATGAGCATGATTACGAAACTTATCGTACTTGTATATCATCATTTTGAAGTTTTTCTTCCTAAACTTATGTTTTGAAGCATCAAAATGGGTATGTGGAGGCACATCGAGCTTGAAAATGCAAGTTTTGATTTTGGAGCCACGAGTGTGAAAGAACAATTATGAAACTTATCATACTCCCAAATAATCATTTTGAATTTTGTGCTTTCTAAACGCATGTTTTGAAGCATCAAATTGGTTGTTTGGAGGCACAAAAATATTGAAAATGTAACTTTTGATTATGAAGCCTCATTAAAGCGCGATTATGAAACTTTTCCTACTCCCAAATCATCATTTTGAAGTCTGTGCTTGCTAAACATAAGTTTTGAAACAACAAAATGTGTGTTTGAAAGCACACAACAAGCTTGAAAATGCAAGCTCTAATTCCGAAGCCACGAGTGTGAAAGTTCAGTTATGAAACTTATTGTACTCCCAAATCATCATTTTGAAGGTTGTGCTTCCTAAACACATGCTTTTAAGCGTTAACATGTGTGTTTGGAGGTACAACAAGCTTGAAAATGCAAGTTCTAATTTCAAAGCCATGACGAGCATGAAAACATGGTTATGAAACTTATCGTACTACCAAATCATCATTTTGAAGCTTTTACTTACTAAATGCAAGGTTTGAAGAATCAAAATGTGTGTTTGGAGGTACAACAAGTTTGAAAATGCAAGTTTTGATTCCAAATCCACGAGCATAAAAGCACGATTATGAAACTTACCGTACTCCCAAGTCATCATTTTGAAGCTTGTGGTAACTAAACACAAGTTTTGAAGCATCAAAATGGTGTTTGGTGGTAGAACAAGCTTGAAAATGCAAGTTCTGATTCCGAAGCCACGAGCATGAAAATGTGTTTATGAAACTGATCCTAATCCCAAATCATCATTTTGAAGCTTATGCTTCCTAAATGCAAATTTTGAAGCATCAAAATGGTTGCTTGGAGGCACAACAAGCTTCAAAATGCAAGTTCTGATTCTGAAGCCACAAGAATGAAAGCATGATTATGAAACGTATCATACTTCCAAATCATCATTTTGAAGTTTGTGGTTTCGAAACGCAAGTTTTGAAGTAGGAAAATGGGTCTTTGGAGGCACAACAAACTTGAAAATGCAAGTTCTGATTCAAAAGCCACGAGTATGAAAGTCCGATTATGAAACTTATCATAATCACAAATCATGATTTTTAAGTTTGTTCTTTCGAAACTAAACCCAAGTTTTGAAGCATCAAAATGTGTCTTTGAAGGTACAACAACCTTGAAAATGCAAGTTTTGACTTAAAAGCCACGAGCATGAAAGCATGATTAAGAAACTTATTGTACTCCCAAATCATCATTTTCAAGGTTGTGCTTCCTAAATGTATGTTTTCAAGCATCGACATGGGTATTTGGAGGGACAACAAACTTGAAAATGCAAGTTTTTATTTTCAAGCCATGATTATGAAAGTTATCGTACTCCCAAATCATCATTATTTAGTTTGTGCTTCTTAAACACATTTTTTGAGGCATCAAAAAGGGTTTTTGGAGGCACAATAAGATTGAAAATGCAAGTTTTGATTATGAAGCCATGACCATGAAAGTGCAATTATGAAACTTATCATACTCCCAAATCATCAGTTTTAAACTTATGCTTCCTAGAAGCATGTTTTGAAGCATCAAAAAAGGTGTTTGGAGGCACAAGAATCTTGAAAATGCATGTTTTGATTCCGAAGCCACAAGCATGAAAGCATGCTTATGAAACTTATCATACTTCCAAATCATCATTTTGAAGCTTATGGTTCCTAAACGCAAGTTTTGAATTATGAAAATGGGTCATTGGAGGCACAACAAACTTGAAAATGTAAGTTCCTATTCAGAAGCCACGAGTATGAAAGTGCGATTATGAAACTTATCGTACTCCCAAATCATGATTTTGAAGTTTGTTCTTTCCTAAATGCAAGTTTTCAAGCATCAAAATATGTTTTTGTTGGTACAACAAGCTTGTAAATGCAAGTTTTGATTCAAAAGCCATGAGCATGAAAGAATGATTAAGAAACTTAGCGTACTCCCAAATCATCATTTTCAAGGTTGTGCTTCCTAAATATATGTTTTGAAGCATCAACATGGGTGTTTGGAGGGACAACAAGCTTGAAAATGCAAGTTTTTATTCTGAAGCCATGAGCATGAAAGCGTGATTATGAAAGTTATCATACTCCCAAATTATCATTTTGAAGTTTGTCCTTCTTAAACACATGTTTTGAAGCATCAAAAAGGGTGTTTGGAGGCACAACAAGATTGAAATTGCTTCCTAAACACAAGTTTTGAAGTATGAAAATGTGTGTTTGGAGGTACAATAAGCTTGAAAATGCAAGTTATGATTTCGAAGCCATAATCATGAAACAACGGTTATTAAACTTATCGTACTCGCAAATCATCATTTTGAAGCTTCTGCTTCCTAAACGCAAATTTTGAAGCATCAAAATGGGTGTTTCATGGAACACCAATTTTGAAAACGTACAATTGAATTTGAAGCCACGAGAATGAAAGTGCACAATTGTGAAACTTATCGTACTCCCAAATCATCATTTTGAAGCTTGTGCTTCCTAAACACAAGTTGTAAAATCATCAAAATGTGTGTTTGGAGATACAACAAGATTGAAAATGCAAGTTCTAATTCCGAAGCCACGAGCATGAAAGAACGATTATGAAACTTATTGTACTAATAAATCAACATTTTAAAGCTTGTGCTTCCTAAATGCATGTTTTGAAGCATAAAAATAGGTGTTTGGAGGTAGAACATTTAGAAGCTTATTGTACTCCAAAATCATCATTTTGAAGCTTGTTCTTCCTAAATGCAAGTTGTAAAAGCATCAAAATCCATAATTGTAGATACAACAAAATTGGAAATTGAAGTTTTGATCCCAAGCCACGAGCATGAAAGCACATTTATGAAACTTATCGTACTCCCAAATCATTATTTTGAAGCTTGTGCTTCCTAAACGAAAGTTTTGAAGTGTCAAAATGGGTGTTTGGAGGCACAACAAGCTTGAAAATGCAAGTTATGTAAAGCCTGATTATGAAACTTATCGTCCTACCAAATCAACAATTTGAAGATTGTTCTTCCTAACAGCACATTTTGAAGCATAAAAATGGGTGTTTGGAGGCACAACAAACTTGAAAATGCATGTTCTGATTCCAAAGCCATTACCAACATGTAAGTGCGATGATGAAACTTACATTACTCCCAAATCATCATTTTGAAGCTTGTGCTTCCTAAACGCAAGTTTTGAAGCATCAAAATGTATGTTTGGAGGTACAACAAGCTTGAAAATGCATTTCTAATTCTGAAGCCATGAGCATGAAAGCATGATTTTGAAACTTATCGTACTCGCAAATCAACATTTTGAATTTTTTCTTCCTAAACTTATATTTTGAAGCATCAAAATGGGTCTATGGAGGCACAACAAGCTTGAAAATGCAAGTTCTGATTTCGGAGCCACGAGCATGAAAATGGAATTATGAAACTTATCATACTCCCAAATGATCATTTTGAAGCTGGTGCTTCTAAACACAACTTTTGAAGCATCAAAATGTGTGTTTAGAGGCACAAAAAGCTTGAAATGCAATTTTTGTTTTCGAAGCCAAATGAAAGCACAGTTATAAAACTTATTGTATTCCCAAATCATCATTTTCAAGCTTGCCCTTCCTAAACACATATTTTGAAGCATTAAAATGGGTGTTTGGAGGGACAAGAAGCTTGAAAATGCAAGTTTTTGTTCTGAAGCCACGAGCATGAAAGCACAATTATGAAACTTATTGTACTCCCGAATCATCATTTTGAAGTTTGTGCTTTCTAAATGCAAGTTTTGAAGCATCAAAAAGGGTGTTTGGAGGCACAAAAAGTGAAAATGTAACTTTTGATTCTGAAGCCATGAACATGAAAGCACCATTATGAAACTTATCCTACTCCTGAATCGTCATTTTGAAGCTTGTGCTTCCTAAACACAAGCTGTAAAAGCATCAAAATGCGTGTTTGAAGATACAACAAGCTTGAAAATGAAGGTTTTGATTCCAAGGCCACGAGCATGAAAGCACGATTGTGAAACTTATCATAGTCCCAAATCATCATTTTCAAGCTTGTGGTTCCTAAACGGAAGTTTTGAAATATGAAAACGGGTCTTTGGAGGCACAACAAAATTGAAAATGCAAGTTCTGATTCAAAAGCCACAAGTATAAAAGCGCGATTATGAAACTTATCATACTCCCAAATCATCATTTTCAAGGTTGTGCTTCCTAAATGTATGATTTGAATCATCAACATGGTTGTTTGGAGGGACAACAAGCTTCCCAAACACATGTTTTGAAGAATCAAAAAGGGTGTTTGGAGGCACAATAAGATTGAAAATACAAGTTTTGATTATGAAGCCATGACCATGAAAGCGCGATTACAAAACTTATTATACTCCCAAATCACCATTTTGAAATTTATGCTTCCTAAAAGCATGCTTTGAAACATCAAAAAGGGTGTTTGGAAGCACAAGGCTTGCAAATGCAAGTTTTGATTTCGAAGCCACGAGCATGAAAGCGTCATTGTGAAACTTATCATACTCCCAAATCATCATTTCCAAACAAGTGCTTCCTAAATACAAGTTTTGAAGTATCAAAATGGGTGTTTGTAGGCACAACAAGCTTGAAAATGTAAGTTCTAATTTAGGGGCCATGAGCATGAAAGCGTGATTATGCAACTTATTGTACTCCCAAATCATCATTTTGAAGCTTGTGCTTCCTACATGCAAGTTTTGAAGTATGAAAATGTGTGTTTGGAGGTACAATAAGCTTGAAAATGCAAGTTATGATTTCAAAGCCATGAGCATGAAAGTGTGGTTATTAAATTTATCGTACTCGCAAATCATAATTTTGAAGATTGTGCTTCCTAAATGCAAGTTTTGAAGCATCGAAATGGGTAATTCATGGAGCAACAAGTTTGGACATGCATGTTTGGATTTTGAAGCCACGAGCATGAATTGTGATTGTGAAAGTTATCGTACTCTCAAATCATCACTTTGAAGCTTGTGCTTCCCAAACGCAAGTTGTAAAAGCATCAAAATGTGTGTTTGGAGATACAACAAGCTTGAAAATCCAATTTCTTATTCCGAAGCCACGAGCACGAAATCACGATTATGAAACTTATTATACTCCCAAATCATCATTTTGTAGCTTGTGCTTCCTAAACGAAAGTTTTGAAGTGTCAAAATGGGTGTTTGGAGGCACAACTAGCTTGAAAATGCAAGTTATGATTCCAAAGCTACGAGCATGAAAGCGTGATTATGACACTTATTGTGCTACCAAATAAACAATTTGAAGCTTGTGCTTCCTAAATGCACGTTTTGAAGTATAAAAATGGGTGTTTGGAGGCACAACAAGCTTGAAAATGTATGTTCTGATTCCGAAGCAACTAGCATTTAAGTGCAATGATGAAAATTATCATACTCCCAAATCATCATTTTCAATCTTGTGCTTCCTAAACGCAAGTTTGTAAGCATCAAAATGTGTGTTTGGAGGTACAACAAGCTTAAAAATTCAAGTTCTGATTCTGAAGCCATGAGCATAAAAGCATGATTATAAAACTTATGCTACTAGCAAATCATCATTTTGTAGCTTTTCTTCCTAATCTTATGTTTTGAAGAATCAAAATGGGTATCTGGAGGCACAACAAGCTTATAAATGCAAGTTCAAATTTTGGAGCTACGAGCATGAAAGCGCGATTATGAAACTTATCATACTCCCAAATGATAATTTCGAAAGTTGTGCTTTCTAAATACAAGTTTTGAAGCATCAAAATGTGTGTTTGGATGCATAAAAAGCTTGAAATTGCAAGTTTTGATTCCAAAGCCACGTGAAAGCGTAGTTATAAAACTTACTGTACTCCCAAATCATCATTTTCAAGCTTGCCCTTCCTAAACGCATGTATTCAAGCATCAAAATGGGTTTTTGGAGGGAGAAGAAGCTTGAAAATGCAAGTTTCTATTCTGAAGCCACGAGCATGAAAGTTCAATTATGAAACTTATTGTACTGCCAAATCATCGTTTTGAAGTTTGTAAAGGGTGTTTTGAGGCAAAAAAAGATTAAAAATATAACTTTGATTTCGAAGCCATGAGCATGGAAGCACGATTATGAAACTTATCCTACTCCCAAATCATCATTTTTAAGCTTGTGCTTCCTTAACATAAGTTTTGAAACATCAGAATGTGTGTTTGGAAGAAAAACAGGCTTGAAACTGCAAGTTCGAATTCTGAAGCGACGAGCGTGAAAGTTCAGTTATGAAACTTATCATACTCCCAAATCATCATTTTGAAGTTTGTGCTTCCTAAATGCAAGCTTTTAAGCATTAAAATGTTTTTTTGGAGGTACAACAAGCTTGAAAATGAAAGTTCTAATTTCAAAGCCACGAGCATGGAAACACGGTTATGAAACTTATCATACTCCCAAATCATCATTTTGAAAGTTTTGCTTACTAAACGCAAGGTTTGAAGAATCAAAATATATGTTTGGAGGTACAACAAGCTTGAAAATGCAAGTTTGGATTCCAAAGCCACAACCATGAAAATGCGATTATGAAACTTATCGTACTAGCAAATCATCATTTGGAAGCCTGTGCCTTCTAAACATAAGTTTTGAAGCATCAAAATGGGTTTTTAGAATCACGAAAATCTTTAAAATGCATGTTTTGATTAAGAAGCTACATGTAAGCATGATTATGAAACTAATCGTACTCCCAAATTATCATTTTGAAGCTTATGCCTCCTAAAATCAAGTTTTGAAGTATCAAAATGGGTGTTTGGAGGTACAACAATATTGAAAAGGCAAGTTTTGATTTTGAAGCCACAAGTATGAAAGCATGATTATGAAACTTATTGTACTCCCAAGTCATCATTTTGAAACTTGTGCTAACTAAACACAAGTTTTGAAGCATCAAAATGGGTGTTTGGAGGTACAACAAGCTTGAAAATGCAAGTTATGATTCCGAAGCCACAAGCATGAAAGTGAGATTATGAAACTTACCATACTTCAAAATCATCACTTTGAAGCTTATGCTTCCTAAATGCAAATTTTGTAGCATCAAAATGGTTGTTTGGAGGCACAACAAGCTTGAAAATGCAAATTCTGATTCCGGAACCACAAGGATGAAAGCATCATTATGAAACTTATCATACCTCCAAATCATCATTTTGAAGCTTGTGGTTCCCTAAACACAAGTTTTGAGGTTTGAAAATGGGAGGCACAACAAACTTGAAAATGCAAATTTTGATTGTGCTTCCTAAATGTATGTTTTGAAGCTTCAACATGGGTGTTTGAATGGACGACACACTTGAAAATGTAAGTTTTTATTCTGAAGCCACGAGCATGAAAATGTGATTATGAAAGTTATCGTACTCACAAATCATCATTTTGAAGTTTGTGCTTCCTAAACACATGTTTGAAGCATCAAAAAGGGTGTTTGGTGGCACAACAAGATTGATAATGCAAGTCTTGATTCTGAAGCCATGACCATGAAAGCATGATTACAAAACTTATCATACTCCCAAATCATTATGTTGAAATTTATGCTTCCTAAACCATGTTTTGAAGCATCAAAAAGGCTCCTTGGAGGGACAAGAAGCTTGAAAATGCAAGTTTTGATTCCGAAGCCACAAGCATGAAAGCGTTGTTGTGAAACTTATCCTACTCCCAAATCATCATTTCAAAACATGTGCTTCCTAAACACAAGTTTTGAAGTATGAAAATGGGTGTTTGCAGATGCAACAAGCTTGAAAATGTAAGTTCTAATAGAGGAGCCACAAGCATGAAAGCATGATTATGAAACTTATCGTACTCCCAAATCATTGTTTTGAAGCTTGTGCTTCCTAAACGCAAGTTTTGAATATGAAAATTTGTGTTTGGAGGTACAATAAGCTTGAAAATGCAAGTTATGATTTCAAAGCCATGAGCATGAACGTGCGGTTATTAAACTATCATACTCACAAATCATCATTTTGAAGCTTGTGCTTCCTAAACACAAGTTTTGAAGCATGAAAATGGGTGTTTCATGGAACAAAAAGTTTGGAAATGCACGTTTGGATTCTGAAGCCACGAGCATTAAGAACATTAAGAGATTTATCATCTATAATTAATCCTTCTTAGGATGTAGATATAATAGTTAAATCTCCTTAGTAAACAAATTAGTTTGACTTAGGGAAAAGAAAGTAAAGGAAAATGTTATTGCGCCAATTATTCGGAATCCACTAGCATGTAAGCGCGACAAAGAAACTTATCATACTCCCAAATCGTCATTTTGAAGCTTGTGCTTCCTAAATGCAAGTTTTGAAGCATCAAAATATGTGTTTGGAGGTACAAAAATCTTGAAAATGCAAGTTTTGATTCTGAAGCCATGAGCATGAAAGCTTATGAAACTTATCGTACTCGCAAATCATCATTTTGAATTTTTTCTTCCTAAAATTATGTTTTGAAGCATCAAAATGGGTATGTGAAGGCACAACAAGCCTGAAAATATAAGTTCTGATTTCAGAGCCACGAGCATGAAAGTGCGATTATGAAACTTATTGTACTTCCAAATCATCATTTTGAATTTTGTGCTTTCTCAATGCATGTTTTGAAGCATCAAAAAGGGTGTTTGGAGGCACAAAAAGATTGAAAATATAACTTTTGATTCTGAAGCCATGAGCATGAAAGCGTGATTATGAAACTTATCCTACTCCCAAATCATCATTCTGAACCCACGAGCGTGAAAGCTCAGTTATGAAACTTATCATACTCCCAAATCATCATTTTGAAGCTTGTGCTTCCTAAACACAAGTTTTTAAGCATTAACATGTGTATTTGGAGGTACAACAAGCTTGAAAATGTAATTTCTTATTTCAAAGCCACGAGCATGGAAACATGGTTATGAAACTTATTGTAATCCCAAATCATCATTTTGTATCTTTTGCTTACTAAACGCAAGGTTTGAAGAATCAAAATGTGTGTTTGGAGGTACAACATGCTTGAAAATGCAAGTTTTGATTCCAAAGCCACAAGCATGAAAGTGCAATTATGAAACTTATCATACTCCCAAGTGATCATTTTCAAGCTTGTGTTTCCTAAACGTAAGTTTTGAAGCATCAAAAGGAGTGTTTACAGGCACGAAAATCTTGAAAATGCATGCTCTAATGATTAGTGAGTATGATAAGTTTCACAACGGCGCTTTCATGCTCGTGGCTTCAGCATTAGAACTTGCATTTTCAATCTTCTTGTGCCTCCAATAGCACGAAAGTGGGTTTATGAATTTTATCGTATTCCAAATCATCATTTTGAAGCTTATGCTTCCTAAAAATAAGTTTTAAAACATCAAAATGTGTGTTTTGAAGGACAACAACCTTAAAAATGCAAGCTCTAATTCTGAAGCCACGAGCGTGAAAGCTCAGTTATGAAACTTATTGTACTCTCAAATCATCATTTTGAAGCTTGCGCTTCCTAAACGCAAGATTTTAAGCATTAACATGTTTTCTAGGAGTTACAAAAAGCTTGAAAATGCAAGTTATAATTTCAAAGCCATAAGCATGGAAACACGGTTATGAAACTTATCATACTACCAAATCATCATTTTGACTTTTTTACTTACTAAATGCAAGGTTTGAAGAATCAAAATGTGTGTTTGGAAGTACAACAAGTTTGAAAATGCAAGTTTTGATTCCAAAGCCATGAGCAAGAAAGCATGATTATGAAACTTACCGTACTCCCAAGTCATCATTTTGAAGCTTGTGCTTCCTAAACGTAAGTTTTGAAGCATCAAAATGGGTGTTTGGATGTACAACAAGATTGAAAAGGCAAGTTTTGATTTTGACGCCACAAGTATGATAGCATGATTATGAAACTTATAGTACTCCAAGTCATCATTTTGAAGTTGCTAACTATACACAAGTTTTGAAGCATCAAAATGGTGTTTAGAGGTACAACAAGCTTGAAAATGCAAGTTTTGATTCTGAATCCACGAGCATGAAAGTGCGTTTATGAAACTTATCATACTCCCAAATCATCATTTTGAAGCTTATGCTTCCTAAATGCAAATTTTAAAGCATCAAAATGGTTGTTTAGAGGCACAACAAGCTTCAAAATGCAAGTTCTGATTCCGAAAGCACAAGCATGAAATCATGATTAAGAAACGTATTATAGTTCCAAATCATCATTTTGAAGCTTGTGGTTCTGAAACACAAGTTTTGAAGTAGGAAAATGGGTCTTTGGAGGCACAACAAACTTGAAAATGTAAGTTCTGATTCAGAAGCCATGAGTATGAAAGCACAATTATGAAACTTATCGTACTCCCAAATCATGATTTTGAATTTTATGCTTCTGAAACTAAATGCAAGTTTTGAAGCATCAAAATGTGTCTTTGGAGGTACAATAACCTTGAAAACACAAGTTTTGACTTAGAAGCCATGAGCATGAAAACATGATTGAGAAAATTATCATACTCCTAAATCATCATTTTCAAGGTTGTGCTTCCTAAATGTATGTTTTGAAGCATCGACATGGGTGGTTGGAGGGACAACAAGCTTGAAAATGCAAGTTTTTATTCTGAAGACAAGAGCTTGAAAACACAATTATGAAAGTTATGATTCAACCAAATCCTCATTTTTAAGTTTGTGTTTCTTAAACACATTTTTTGAAGCATCGAAAAGGGTGTTTGGAGGCACAAGAAGATTGAAAATGCAAGTTTTAATTATGAAGCCATGACCATGAGAGTGCGATTATGAAACTTATCATACTCTGACATCATCATTTTTAAACTTATGCTTTCTCAAAGCATGTTTTGAAGCATCAAAAAGGGTGTTTGGAGGCACAACAAGCTTGAAAATGCAAGTTATGATTCTGAAGCCATGAGCATGAAAATGTGATTATGAAACTTATCGTACTACCAAATCAACAATTTGAAGCTTGTGCTTCCTAAATGCACGCTTTGAAGCATAAAAATGGGTGTTTGGAGCCACAACAAGCTTTAAAATGCATATTCTGATTCCAAAGCCACAAGCATGATGATGAAACTTATCATACTCCCAAATCATCATTTTGAAGCTTGTGCTTCTTAAACACAAGTTTTGAAGCATCAAAATGTATGTTTGGAGGTACAACAAGCTTGAAAATGCAAGTTCTGATTCTAAAGCCTCATAAAAGCATGATTATGACACTTATCGTACTTGCAAATCATCATTTTGATTTTTTTCTTCCTAAACTTATGTTTTGAAGCATCAAAATGGGTATGTGGAGGCACAACAAGCTTGAAAATGCAAGTTCTGATTTCGGAGCCACTAGCATGAAAACACAATTATGAAACTTATCATACTCTCAAATTATCATTTTGAAGCTGGTGCTTCCTAAACACAATTTTTGAAGCATCAAAATATGTGTTTGGAAGCACAAAAAGCTTGAAATGCAACTTTTGTTTTCGGAGCCACGTGAAAGCACAGTTATAAAACTTATCGTACTCCCAAATCATTATTTTCAAGATTGCCCTTCCTAAACACATATTTTGAAGCATCAAAATGGGTGTTTGGAGGGACAAGAAGCTTGAAAATGCAAGTTTTTGTTCCAAAGCCACGAGCATGAAAGCGCAATTATGAAACTTATTGGACTCCCGAATCATCATTTTGAAGTTTGTGCTTTCTAAACACATGTTTTGAAGCATCAAAAAGGGTGTTTGGTGGCACAAAAAGTTAAAATTTAACTTTTGATTCCAAAGGCATGAACAAGAAAGCGCAATTATAAAACTTATCCTACTCCTAAATCATCATTTTGAAGCTTGTGATTCCTAAATGCAAGTTGTAAAAGCATCAAAATGCGTGTTTGGAGATACAACAAGCTTGAAAATGGAAGTTTTGATTCTGAAGCCAGGAGCATGAAAGCACAATTATGAAACTTATCGTATTCGCAAATCATCATTTCAAGCTTGTGGTTCCTAAACGTAAGTTTTGAAATATTTAAATGGGTCGTTGGAGGCACAACAAACTTGAAAATGCATGTTCTGATGAAGAAGCCATGAGTATGAAAGCACGATTATGAAACTTATCATACTCCAAAATCATCATTTTGAAGGTTGTGCTTCCTAAATGTATGATTTGAAGCATCAACATGGCTGTTTGGAGGGACAACAGGCTTCCTAAACACATGTTTTTAAGCATAAAAAAGGGTGTTTGGAAGCACAACAAGATTGAAAATGCAAGATTTGATTCTGAAGCCATGACCATGAAAGCGTGATTACGAAACTTATCATTCTCCCAAATTATCATTTTGAAATTTATGCTTCCTAAAATCATGCTTTGAAACATCAAAAAGGGTGTTTGGAGGCACAAGAAGCTTGAAAATGCAAGTTCTGATTCCGAAGCCACGAGCATGAAAGCGTCGTTGTGAAAGTTATCCTACTCCCTAATCATTATTTCAAAACATGTGCTTCCTAAACACAAGTTTTGAATTATCAAAATGGGTGTTTGCAAGCAGAACAAGCTTGAAAATGTAAGTTCTAATTGAGGGGCCATGAGCATGAAAGCGTGATTATGCAACTTATTGTACTCCCAAATCATCATTTTGAAGCTTGTGTTTCCTAAATGCAAGTTTTGAAGTATGAAAAATGTTTGTTTGGAGGTACAATAAGCTTGAAAATACAAATTATGATTTCAAATCCATGAGCATGAAAGTGCGGTTATTAAACTTATCGTACTCGTAAATCATAATTTTGAAGCTTGTTGTGCTTCCTAAACTCAAGTTTTTAAGCTTGTGCTTCCTAAACGCAAGTTTTGAAGCATCAAAATGGGTGTTTCATGGAACAATAAGTTTGGATTTTGAAGCCACGACCATGAAAGTGTCATTGTGAAACTTATCGTACTCCCAAATCATCATTTTGAAGCTTGTGCTTCCCAAACACAAGTTGTAAAAGCATCAAAATGTGTGTTTGGAGAGACAACAAGTTTGAAAATTTAAGTTCTTATTCTGAATCAATGAACATGAAATCACGATTATAAAACTTATTGTACTCCCAAATTATCACTTTGACTCTTGTGCTTCCTAAATGAAAGTTTTAAAGTGTCAAAATGGGTGTTTGGAGACACAACAAGCTTGAAAAGGCAAGTTATGATTCCAAAGCTATGAGCATGAAAGCGTGATTATGAAACTTATCATGCTACCAAATAAATAATTTGAAGCTTGTGCTTCCTAAATGCACGTTTTAAAGCATAAAAATGGGTGTTTGGAGGCACAAGAAGCTTGAAAATGCATGTTCTGATTACAAAGCAACTAGCATTTAAGCGTGATGATGAAACTTATATGCCAAATCATCATTTTGAAACTTGTTCTTCCTAAACGCAAGTTTTAAAGCATCAAAATATGTGTTTGGAGGTACAACAAGCTTGAAAATTGAAGTTCTGATTCTGAAGCCATGAGCACAAAAGCATGATTATGAAACTTAGCGTACCCGCAAATCATCATTTTGTAGTTTTTCTTCCTAAACTTATGTTTTGAAGAATCAAAATGGGTATGTGGAGGCACAACAAGCTTGAATTGCAAGTTCAGATTTGAGAGCCACGAACATGAAAGCATGATTATGAAACTTATCATACTCCCAAATGATCATTTTTGAAGGTGGTTCTTCCTAAAAACAAGTTTTGAAGCATCAAAATGTCTGTTTGGACGCATAAAAAAGCTTGAAAATGCAAGTTTTTATTCTAAAGCCAAGTGAAAGCGTAGTTATAAAACTTATCGTACTCCCAAATCATCAATTTCAAGCTTTCCCTTCCTTAACGCATGTTTTGAAGAATCAAAATGGGTTTTTGGAGTGAGAAGAAGCTTGAAAATGCAAGTTTCTATTCCGAATCCACGAGCATGAAAGCAAAATTATGAAATTTATCATACTCCCAAATCATCGTTTTGAAGTTTGTGCTTTCTAAATGCGTGTTTTGAAGCATGAAAAAGAGTGTTTGGAGGCACAAAAATATTGAAAATGTAACTTTTGATTCCGAAGCCATGAGCATGGAAGCGCGATTATAAAAGTTATCGTACTCCCAAATCATCATTTTGAAGCTTGTGCTTCCTAAACATAAGTTTTGAAACATCAAAATGTGTGTTTGGAAGAACAAGAGGCTTGAAATTGCAACTTCTAATTTTGAAGCCACAAGCGTGAAATCTCAGTTATGAAACTTATCGTACTCCCAAATTATCATTTTCAAGCTTGTGGTTCCTAAACGTATGTTTTTAAACATTAACATGTTTGCTTGGACATACAAGAAGCTTGAAAATGCAAGTTCTAATTTCAAAGCCATGGGCATGGAAACACAGTTATGAAACTTATCATACTCCCAAATCATCATTTTGAAACTTTTGGTTATGAAACACAAGGTTTGAAGAATCAAAATATGTGTTTGGAGGCACAACAAGCTTGAAAATTCAAGTTCCAATTCCAAAGCCACGAGCATTTGATTATGAAACTTATCGTACTACCAAGTCATCATTTTGAAGCTTGTGCTTTCTAAACATAAGTTTTGAGGCATCAAAATGGGTGCTTAGAGGCACGAAAAGCTTTAAAATGCATGTTCTGATTAAGAAGCCATAACATGTAAGTTTTAAAATGCTTGTGCTTCCTAAATGAATGTTTTGAAATGTCAAAATGGGTGTTTGGAGGCACAACAAGATTGAAAATGCAAGTTATGATTGTGAAGCTACGAGCATGAAAGCGTGATTATGAAACTTATCGTGCTACCAAATCAATAATTTGAAACTTGTGCTTCCTCAATGCATGTTTTGAAGCATAAAAATGGGTGTTTGGAGGCACAACAAGCTTAAAAATGCATGTCTTGATTGCGAAGCAACTAGCATGTAAGCGCGATGATGAAACTTATCATACTCCCAAATCATCATTTTGAAACTTGTGCTTCCTAAACACAAGTTTTGAAGCATCAAAATGTGTGTTTGGAGGTACAACAAGCTTGAAAATTTAAGTTCTTATTCTGAAGCCATGAGCATGAAAGCATGATTATGAAACTTATTGTACTCGCAAATCATCATTTTATAGTTTTTTTTCCTAAACTTATGTTTCAAAGCATCAAAATAGGTATGTGGAGGCACAAAAAGCTTGAAAATGCAAGTTCATATTTTGGAGCCACGCATGAAAGCATGATTATGAAACTTATCATACTCCCAAATGATTATTTTGAAGTTGGTGCTTCCTAAACACAAGTTTTGAAGCATCAAAATGTGTGTTTGGATGCACAAATAGATGGAAAATTAAAATTTTAATTATGAAGCCACATGAAAGCACAGTTATAAAATTTATTGTACTCCCAAATCATCATTTTCAAGCTTTCCCTTCCTAAACGCATGTTTTGAAGCATCAAAATGGGTGTTTGGAGGGACAAGAAGCTTGAAAATGCAAGTTTCTATTCTGAAGTCATGACCATGAAAGCACAATTATCAAACTTATCGTACTCGAAAATCATCATTTTGAAGATTGTGCTTTCTAAACGCATGTTTTGAAGATTTTTCTTACTAAACACAAAATTTGAAGAATCAAAATGTGTGTTTGGAGGTATAAAATGCTTGAAAATGTAATTTTTGATTCCAAAGCCATGAGCATGAAAGCGCGATTATGAAACTTATTGTACTCCCAAGTCATCATTTTGAAGCCTGTGCTTCCTAAACGTATGTTTTAAAGCATCAAAATGGGTGTTTATGTTGGCATTTTGATGATGTTTTGATTGTCATTGATGGACACACACTTTCTTGATGTATGAGTTATGCTCAACCGGTAATTGTTCCAACCGATATTGTGTATTATTGAATGTATAGTCTTTAGACTATTGGTATTTTGCAGAAAATGATTTACTAGTCACAGATTGTATGAAGATTGCAAGCGGTATGAAGACCCCAAACAGTTCGAGGATCTCAAGCAGTATGAAGGAACCAAGCAGTAGTTAACTTTTGATCGGAACACTATGTTCTACTAGTCTTCATTTTTGACAACCAGTAATCGGTATATTGTATTAACTGGTATAATCTGTCATGAGTTACCAACCAGTATTACTGTAATGTGTGATGAGTTATCATCCATTGACACTTTGGCGGTGTTTTTGTGTCATGTTACCAAATGTGTCTAGATACACTAAACCTAGGAACGTGTAGTCTAATCCTATTGGACCGACATGAAATCAGTTTCCTTTATAAGGACATCATGTCTAGGGTTTGCATGTGCGATGTGTAATATGTGAGATATAGAATTGAAATGGTTATGTGCGATCATTGAAGAGAAGATTAGGTCTATGTGAAGAGATAGAGTGTGGAGATATTGAAGACTAAAGTAATGCTGAAATGCATTAACAAGAGCTGTCAATGATCTAATTAAGCAGACTGTGCTATTAGCTAGATCATTCACTTTTTGATTACTCACATCTTCGACAAGTCAAGAGCCCTTAACCGGGTAGGCTCAGCAAAGCCTTTGTAAATCCTCTAACAAGGTGATTCACAACTGTGGATCTTAAATCCTCTAAATGGGTAGTCTTTAATGAAACTTATCTCCTAACAGAGATCTAGATTCCTAACATGATTTGTTCTGGTGAAGAACATTGTATGACCTTAACCGGTCTGGTTACTATTCTGCAGATAGTTACTAGTGAGTTTCTGCTCACCGTGGTTTTCCCATTTGGGTTTCCATGTCAAATATCTTGTGTTATGGTGATTGTGCTCTTGTGGGTGAATTATTTGTTTTCTATTTGGTTTGCATTTATCTTAATCGGTTTATTAGTGAATCTGTTGTATCAGTTATCTGCTAAACTATTTACGAGTTTGTTTATAGTGTTTTTTGGCATACTAATTCACCCCCCCTCTTAGTATTCATCAGTTTAGAGGCACGAAAAGCTTAAAAATGCATGTTTTGATTATGAATTCACAAACATGTATGCGCGATTATGAAACTAATCATACTCCCAAATCATCATTTTGAAGCTTATGCTTCCTAAACTCAAGTTTTGAAGTATCAAAATGGGTGTTTGGAGGTACAACAAGATTGAAAAGGCAAGTTTTGATTTCGAAGCCACAAGTATGAAAGCACGATTATTAAACTTATTGTACTCCCAAATCATCATTTTCAAGATTGTGCCAATCAAACACAAGTTTTGAAGCATCAAAATCCGTGTCTAGAGTTACAACAAGCTTGAAAATGCAAGTTCTGATTCCGAAGCCACAAGCATGAAAGTGTGATTTATGAAACTTATCATACTCAAAAATCTTTATTTTGAAGCTTATGCTTCCTAAAAGCAAACTTTGAAGCATCAAAAAGGTTGTTTGGAGGCACAACAAGCTTGAAAATGCAAGTTCTGATTCCAAAGCCAGAAGCATGAAAGCATGATTATGAAACTTATCATACTTCCAAATCATCATTTTGAAGCTTGTGGTTCCTAAACGCAAGTTTTGAATTATGAAAATGGGTCTTTGGATGCACAACAAAATTGAAAATGCAAGTTCTAATTCAGAAGCCACGAGTATGAAAGCACTATTTTAAAGTTTGTGCTTTCCTAAATGCAAGGTTTGAAGCATCAAAATGTGTGTTTTGAGGTACAAAAAGCTTTAAAATGCAAGTTTTGATTCAGAATCCATGAGCATGAAAGTGTGATTATGAAACTTATCATACTCCCAAATCATCATTTTGAAATTTATGCTTCCTAAAAGCATGTATTGAATTATCAAAAAGGGTGGTTGGAGGCACACGAAGCTTGAAAATGCAAGTTTTGATTCCAAATCCATGAGCATGAAAGCATCCTTGTGAAACTTATCGTACTCCCAAATCATCATTTCAAAACATGTGCTTCCTAAACACAAGTTTTGAAGTATCAAAATGGGTGTTTGGATGCACACTAAGCTTGAAAATGTAAGTTCTTATTGAGGGGCCACGAGCGTGAAAGCATGATTGTGAAACCTATCATACTCCCAAATCATCATTTTGAAGCTTGTGCCGCTAAACACAAGTTTTTGAAGTATGAAAATGTGTGTTTGGAGGTACAATAAGCTTGAAAATGCAAGTTATGATTTCAAAGTCATGAGCATGAAAGTGGGATTGGGAAACTTATCATACTCCCTAGGCAGTGTTTCTGAATGCATGTGCATTCCCCATTATAATATTGATGCTACTGGTTCTGGAATCGGGACTTGAGTCTTGAAATCTTGTGTTGCCTTAAAACAATGAATTTGATGCTCTGAAACTAGGGCTTTCGAGGCACAAGCTTCAAAATGAGGTTCTAAGAGCATGATGTGGGTCAAAATAAGATTTTTACACTATTGACTCTAGAATCGGGACTTGCACCTTGAAACCTTGTTGTGCCTCCAAGCATTGATTTTGATGCTCCAAAACTGGGTCTTTTGAGGCACAACCTCCGAAATGAGCTTCTAAGAGAATGATGTGCTTGAAAATTGAATTTTGATGCTACCATCATGGGAATCGGGACTTGTATCTTGAAACCTTGTTGTGCCTCCAAACATTGATTTTGATGTTCCAAAATCCGGGATTTTAAGGCACAAGCTCCGAAATGAGGTTCTAAGAGCACGATGTACTTTAACTTGCATTTTGACACTACCAACTCTAGAATCGGGACTTGTGTCTTGAAACCTTGTTGTGCCTCCAAACACTAACTTTTATTTTCCAAAAATGAGGCTTTTTTGGCACAACCTCCGAAATGAGGTTCTAAGAACACCATGTTTGTCAAAATTGTGTTTTGACTCTACCATCTTGAGAATTGGGACTTGTGTCTTCAAACCTTGTTGTGCCTTTAAACATTGATTTTGATGTTTTAAAACTTGACCTTTCAAGCCACATGCTCCGAAATGAGGTTCTAAGAACACGATGTGCATCAAAATCATGTTTTGACACTACAAGCTCCGGAATAGGGACTTGCATCTTAAAAGTTTGTTGTGCCTCCAAACACCAATTTTGATGCTTTGAAACCGAATATTTTGAGGCATAAACTCCAAAACAAAGTTCTAAGAGCACGATGTTGATAGTTCTGATACTTAAAGATAAGTACAGATGCCAAGCTAATAAGATGAGAGGGGGGGGGTGAATCATACAAACTTAATCTTCCATAAAAACATCAGATTCAACCTCGATAACATATACTTTAGTAATATAACCAAAACTGCTAAACATGCAAACTCAAAAGCATATAAACATCATAAACCTCATAACACTAGATTTAACATGGATACCCAAATAGGGAAAAACCACTGTGGGATTTCGGACCCACTAAGAAATATACTCTTCTAGAGTATGCTCGGTTAAAAGCAAATCCTGTTAAAGATTACAAACACATTGCTAGATGTGACCCGGTTAAGGGATTTCCCTCAGATCTGTTAGGATCTTCACCTTGTTAGAGGCGACCTTGTTAAAGGATTTCAAACACTCAATCAGAATGTCACCTTGCTCTAGGTTTTACAAATAAGACTATTAAGTCCACTCGGTTAAGAGATTTTCTGTCACTTCACAAAATAACAGTAATAAAAATCTATCTACAACTTCACATCTAAAATGCTAAAGCAGATTCTTATTTGCTCAATACAATCTAGACATAGAACTAGTCTAGTCCATCTACTGGGCTCTATACTCTGTTATTCAAACAGGTCTTCAAGCTTCTGTGCTCGGTAATCACTATGTAGCATCCCTGTGCATACATTTGCCCGCATACATTGTTTATCAACAATTCCTTATTTATAAATAATTCGCCAACCGCTTAATCTCCTTGATCACATTTCCCATGATCAATCATAGCCATCAGATCTTCAAACTTGTCTAGGTTCAATGTATCCTTCGATCTAAAAAACATTTTACCCCGCCTAGGAACTTGCAGACATTTCTTGGAACTTGTGCTAGGGTAATGCGATTCAATCTGTGCTGTAGATCTTCATGCCTATTTTCCTTTGCCATAGATTCTTTAACAAACTTCATGCATGGCATACCAATCATTTAATCAGTTCCAGCTCTTCAGTTCCCTTCATTAAATAACGCATGTAATCATTTAATGTATTCTGTTACAGCTCGGTTACAACTCTATTACAACTCAGTTACAACTCTATTACAACTTGGTTACAACTCTGTTACAACTCGTTTACAACTAAACTTCACTCAGTAGACATTCTGCCTTCATTAACCGATAGCGATAACCTTAGGGTTTACCGACTAGGTTCTTTACTCGGTAACATAGTATAGTATTAACCTTACAATCAATAACATATGTAGGATATCAAAACAATCTAAACATCATGATCTCATCATTGTCTAACTCGGTAATAGTTTCCCATTGAATAACTTATTCTTCCCCTTATTCATCATATTCTTTCTGTGTCTTTTACCGACATCTTTATACTCATCAAATCATACTTTTTAAGATATGGCAACATAATATTGAATTAGAAAATCAATTTCTTGACATCAATGACAAAATAATAATATTAAGATAGTAAAACATCCTTAATCAGTTATATCCATAATCATCAAAAACCTTCTCAATATCCTTATTGAAATGCCAACAATCTCCCTTTGTCTGTTATAATGCCAACAATCTCCCCTTTTGGCATTGATGGCAAAACCAATTGATTTGACCTAATTTATTCGGATTCAGATTGTTGTGAGATTTTGAAATGTTGAAATGCTCTCTTCGTGTCATCAGTCTTCCCCACCATACATTAGACTTCTCCTCTTTTCTCAGTCTTCTCTTTTCTTCAGTCTTCTCTAGTCTTCTCCAGTATTCTCCCCCTTTGACACCAATGCCAAAAAGTAAAGAACTAAAACATAATTTCTTCCTGTATGAAGTGAATTCCTGTAGTTATGTATCAACTTAGTCTCCGTCAGAGCATTTTGTCTTCAATTCCTGTTTGCTATATTGTTTCCTGTATTGTTTCCTGCACACCTTTAGAAAACATCCTAAAGTGTGTAAATCAACATCAAATCCTAAAAGATATTTTTTAGTCATCAAATTGATGCTTTCACCGAACTCAGTCAGTGAATGGAAGATAGGGGTAGGACCCCTAACTTACTTCTGAGATATTCAAAAGTGTCCATTGGTAGTGGCTTGGTGAAGATATCTGCTATTTGCTCCTTTGTGCTAACATATTCCAACACCACTTTCTTCTCTTGAGCTTCTTCTCTAAGATAATGACATTTGATAGAGATGTGCTTTGTCTTAGAGTGCATAACGAGATTCTTTGAAATGTTAATGGCACTAGTATTGTCACAGAATATAGTGACTGGCTCGGTAACTTTCTCATTTATACCATCCAACAATTGTTTGATCCATGCTATATTAGTACAATTCAATGCTGCAACAACATATTCATCTTCTGCTATTGACTGTGAAACACATCCTTGTTTCTTGCTAAGCCAACTCACTAGTCTTTCTCCTAAAAAGAAAGCTCCTCCACTTGTGCTTTTTCTATCATCAATGTTGCCTACCCAATCAGCATCAGTATAAACTTTTAAATCAAAATCATTTCCTTTCTGATATACTAAACCATAATCCTCAATGCCTTTCAAGTATTTGAAAATTCTTTTGATTGCTGTCATGTGTGTTTCCTTGGGATCTGCAGAGAATCTTGTAACTATACCTACTGCATGTGCTATATCTGGTCTGTTGTGAACAACATATTGTAGCTTTCCAATCATGGATTGGTAAAGTGTCTCATTAATAGATGCAGATTCATCATTCTTTGATAAATTATAGTTGGTAGTCATAGGAGTACTTACTGGTTTTGAATCCTCCATTCCAAATTTCTTCAAGATTTCCTTTATGTACTTGGATTGAGTAATGAAAATCTCATTTTTCATTTGCAGTATTTGTAAACCTATAAAATACTTTATCTCACCGATTAATGACATCTCAAATTCTTTGCTCATTTCATTTCCAAAGTTCTTGCATAAAGAGTCATTTCCACAAAATATAATATCATCAACAAATATGGCTGAGATCAGTATTCCATTTTCATCATTCTTCATATACATATTGTTGTTCTCACTTGTCCTTATAAAACCAATCTTAATCAAATAAGAGTGAAATCTTTCATACCATGCTCTAGGTGCTTGTTTCAAACCATATAATGCTTTGTTCAATTTACATACTTGATCTTTATTCTTGTCTTCAACAAATCCTTCAGGTTGTTCAATAAAAACTTCTTCTTCTAATATACCATTCAGAAATGCAGATTTGACATCCACTTGATATACCTTGAATTTTTTGTAAGAAGCATATGCCAACAATGTTCTTACTCCTTCAAGTCTAGCCACAGGTGCAAAAGTTTCACCATAATCAATTCCTTCTTCTTGAGCATAACCTTTGCATACTAGTCTTGCTTTATTTTGAATGACCTCACCTTTTTCATTCAGCTTGTTTCTGAAAATCCACTTTGTACCGATTACATTTTTGTCTTTTGGTCTTGGGATTAGAGTCCATGTGTCATTCTTCTTGATTTGATCAATCTCTTCTGTCATAGCATTTATCCAATCTTCATTGTTAAATGCCTCTTTCACTATTCTCGGCTCAAATTCAAATATCAGACATGTGTTCTGTCTCAGTTTGTTCCTTGTCATCACTAGATCATCCTTATCTCCTATAATCTAACTTGGTGCATGATGTCTTCTGACATACTTGGCTAATATAGGCTCGGTAGGCTCTGTATGATCTTCTTCATCACTCGGTAACTAGATATCTTCTTCATTTTCTTCAACAGTTTTCTCGGTAGGACTTGTTGGTTGAACATAGACAAATTCATCATAATGTTCTGGTTCTTTGGAATTTCCTTCATCATTTCTTTCTGCAAATTCATCAATTTTCACATTTGCACTTTCTACTATTTTGTTAGATGATTTGATCAGGCATTTAAATGTTTTGCTTCTAGAAGAATAACCTAGAAATGTACCTTCTTCACTTTTCTGATCAAACTTGCCATTTCTATCATCCTTGTGTACATAGCATCTACTTCCAAAGATTTTAAAATAACTTACATTAGGTTTCTTGTCATACCAGATTTCATATGGTGTCTTCAAAGTTCCTTTCTTCAGTTGAACTCGGTTTAGGGTGTAAACTGCTATGCTTATTGCTTCTCTCCAAAATGTTTGTGGTACTTTCTTTTCAATGATCAGTGTTCTGGCACAATCCACAATAGATCTGTTTCTTCTCTCAGCTATTCCATTTTGTTGTGGAGTTCTCGATGCAGAGACTTGTCTTTTAATACCATGATCATTGCAGAATAAGTTGAACTCATTAGATGTGAATTCTCCTCCTCTATCTGATCTAAGACATTTCAGTTGTCTTCCTGTTTCATTTTCAACTCTTGCCTTGTACCATTTAAACATTTGAAAAGCTTCTGATTTTTCTTTTAAAAACATTACCGACATCATCCTTGAATAGTCATCCACAAATAATATGAAATATTTATCACCATAATAACTTTGAACTTTCATAGGACTACAAAGATCAGTGTGCACAAGATCTAAAATTCCTTTAGAAGTGTAAGACTTACTTGTAAAGCTTGATCTTGTCATCTTACCCATTTGGCATCCTCAACACATAGCATTCTCAGGTTTTTCCAAACTTGGTAGACCTCTTACTCGGTGCTTCTTGCTTATTTTGATCAGATTATCAAAATTTACATGACAAAACCTTTTATGCCATAACCAAGTATCATCTATCTTTTCATATAGACATTTATTCCGAGTTGAGTCAAGATGAAATGTATTACCTTTTGTTTGTGTCCCGGTAGCAGCTAACTTTCCATTCTTGTCATGAACTTTGACAATTCCTTTTTGAAATTCTATTCGGTAACCTGTGTTGTTTAACTGTGCTACACTCAACAAATTGTATTTCAAACCTTCAACCCAATAAACATCATTGCATCTTGCATTGTCAAGAAGTGTTATAGATCCTTTACCTTTCACTGGACATGGTGCATCATTACCAAATCTTAGATAGCCTCCATCATAGTCTTCTAACATAACAAACTTATGTTTATCACCTGTCATATGATGTGAGCATCCACTATCTATGATCCAAGAATCATTAGTATTTATGTGAGATATTAGGGCTTTTTCTTCATACCTTTCTTCATCTAATCCATCTTTGATAGCCACATAAACTACTTCCTTTGTATCAGTTTCATCTGATGTATCATCATTGGATTCCTCATCAGCTATTAAGCATGTCTTTCTATCTCTTCTTTTGAAGTCTTGGTGTCTACTGTAATGATTATCTTTCTGTTTTTCATCTCAGTAATCTCTCTTTTCAATAGATTCTTTGTCAAGATAGTTAGAAGCCATATGTCCTATTTTATCACAATTGAAACATTTCAAAGGTAGTTTTCCTTTATACTTACCTTTGCCTCTCGGTAACCTTTTGGCTAATAGTGCTTCAAACTCTTCTTGCTTTCTGATTTCCTCATACAGTTTGTGTACTTCTTCCATGTTCTTACGAAATCTTTCACTTGCTCCACTGTGATCTCCTTCAGAGTACTTATACTTTCTTTCATTGTAATCATTAGATTCATCAAGATGAAAAGAACTAAATGCAGATTCAACTTTATTTACCGAAGATCCACTGTTATCAAAATTACTTAACTCAAATGCATGTAGCTTACCAATAGTAGCATCTAAAGAAACTGGCATATTGGGTACAAAACTTAATTCATTGATTGCAGAGACTCTGATTGCATAAGCTGGTAGAAGGGTTCTTAACAACTTACTTGTTATATCCTTTTCTTCAATGATTCCACCCGCTCCTTTGATTTGATTGACAATCTCCTTTAGTCTTGTACTATACTGGGTTATGTTCTCACCTTCATTCATCCTCATAGATTCAAGTTTCCCTCTTAGACTATCCACTTTTTCTCTTTGAACATGTTCAGCTCCACCATACACAAATACGAGCTTGTCCGACATTGCCTTTGCACCATTGTAGCCTTCTAGATCATTAAACTCTGAATCAGTCAATGCAAATACTATTTCAATCATTACTTGGATATGTTCTTGCTTTGCCTTTATCTCTTCCATTGTCAATGGATAAGTACTCAGTGTAATGAAATCATTCTCCAGATAATATACAACATATTCTCCAACTCCTGATAGGTGCAGCTTCATCCTTTTCTGCCAGGTAGAGAAACTTGATTTGTTCAGCTTCAGTGCATCCCTCTTATACATCTTTGGATCTTTGCCTCAAGTACCTTTAAACTTTTCTTCCGGAGTCCAAAGCTCTGATACCAATTGATAGTTCTGATACTTAAAGATAAGTACATATGCCAAGCTAATAAGATGAGAGGGGGGGGGTGAATCATACAAACTTAATCTTCCATAAAAATATCAGATTCAACCTCGGTAACATATACTTCAGTAATATAACCAAAACTGCTAAACATGCAAACTCAAAAGCATATAAACATCATAAACCTCATAACACCAGATTTAACGTGGAAACCCAAATAGGGAAAAACCATTATGGGATTTTGGACCCACTAAGAAATATACTCTTCTAGAGTATGCTCGGTTAAAAGCAAATCCTATTAAAGATTACAAACACATTGCTAGATGTGACCCGGTTAAGGGATTTCCCTCAAATCTGTTAGGATATTCACCTTGTTAGAGGCGACCTTGTTAAAGGATTTCAAACACTCAATCAGAATGTCACCTTGCTAGAGGGTTTTACAAATAAGACTGTTAAGTCCACTCGGTTAAGAGATTTTCTGTCACTTCACAAAATAACAGTAATAAAAATCTATCTACAACTTCACATCTAAAATGCTAAAGTAGATTCTTATTTGCTCAATACAATCTAGACATATAACTAATCTAGTCCATCTGCTAGGCTCTATACTCTGTTATTCAAACAGGTCTTCAAGCTTCTGTGCTCAGTAATCACTATGTAGCATCCCTATGCATACATTTGCCCGCATACATTGTTTATCAACAATTCCTTATTTATAAAAAATTCGCCAGTTGCTTAATCTCCTTGATCACATTTCCCATGATCAATCATAGCCATTAGATCTTCAAACTTGTCCAGGTTCAATGTATCCTTCGATCTGAAAAACGTTTTACCCCGCCTAGGAACTTGCATGCATTTCTTGGAACTTGTGCTAGGGTAATGCAGTTCAATCTATGTTGTAGATCTTCATGCTGATTTTCCTTTGCCATAGATTCTTTAACAAACTTCATGCACGACATACCAATCATTTAATCAGTTCTAGCTCATCAGCTCCCTTCATTAAATAACACATGTAATCATTTAATGTATTCTATTACAGCTCGGTTACAACTTTGTTACAACTCAGTTACAATTCGGTAAATACTAAACTTCACTCGGTAGACATTCTGCCTTCATTAACCGATAGCAATAACCTTAGGGTTTACCAACTAGGTTCCTTAGGGTTTATCGACTAGGTTCTTTGCTCGGTAACATAGTATAGTATTAACCTTACAATCAATAACATATGTAGGATATCAAAACAATCTAAACATCATGATCTCATCATTGTCTAACTCAGGTTTAGTTTCCCATTGAATAACTTATTCCTCCCCTTATTCATCATATTCTTTCTGTGTCTTTTATCGACATCTTTATACTCATCAAATCATACTTCTTAAGATATGGCAACATCATACTGAATTAGAAAATCAATTTCTTGACATCAATAGCAAAATAATAATATTAAGACAGTAAAACATCCTTCATCAGTTATATCCATAATCATCAACAACCTTCTCAATATCCTTATTGAAATGCCAACTATCTCCCTTTGTCTGTTATAATGCCAACACATGTGCATCAAAATTAAATTTTGTCCAGAATTGGGACTTGTGTCTTGAAACCTTGTTGTGCCTCCAAACATCAATTTTAATGCTCTGATACCACAAATTTTAAGGCACAAGCTCTAAAACAAGGTTCTAAGAGGACGATGTGTGTCAAAATTGCATTTTGACGCTATCGGCTCTGGAATCAGCACTTGCATCTTGAAAGCTTTTTGTGCCGCCAAACACCGTTTTTGATTCTCCAAAATTGAGGCTTTTGATGCACAAGCTCCGAAATGAGGTTCTAAGAGAATGATATTCATGTTAATCAAATTTTGATAGTACCGACTCTTGAATTAGGATTTGTACCTTGAAATCTTGTTGTTTCTCCAAACACCAATTTTTATGCTCCAAAACTGGTGCTTTCAATGCACTAGCTCTTAAAGGAGGTTCTAAGAGTACAATATGCGTCAAAATTGAATTTTTATGCTATCGGCTCCAAAATCCAGACTTGCTCGTGCCTTGAAATCTTGTTATACCAAACACTGATTTTCATTCTCTAAAACAGGGGCTTTCAAGGCACAACCTCTAAAATGAGGTTCTAAGAGCACAATGTGCGTTAAAATCGTGTTTTGATGCTACCGGCTTAGGAATCGAGAATTGTGTCTTGAAACCTTCTTATGCCTCTAGACATTGATTTTGATACTTTGAAATCAGGGCTTTCAAGGCAAAAGCTCCTAGATGAGGTTCTAAGAGCACAATGTGTGTCAAAATCATGTTTTAACGCTACCAACTCTATAATTTGGATTTACATCTTGAAACTGTGTTATATCTCCAAACACTGATTTTGATGCTATGAAATCGGGGCTTTTGAGGCATACGCTCCAAAATGAGGTTATCAGAGAACGATGTGCATAAAAATAAAATTTTGATGCTACTGGATCCAAAATCGGGACTTGCATCTTGAAACCTTGTTTTGCCTCCATACACCGATTTTGATGCTTCAAAACCAAGGTTTTTGAGACACAATTTCAAAAACGATGTTCTAAAAGCACGATGTGCACCAAAATCATGTTTTCATGCTACCAGCTTCAAAATCAGTACTTTTGTCTTAAAACCTTGTTATGCCGCCAAACATCAATTTTGACACTTTGAAACTGTAACTTTCGAGGCACAAGCTCTAAAAAAGGGTTCTAAAAGCACAATGTGCATCAAAGTTGAATTTTAATGCTACGGGCTCTAAAACCAGGACTTGCATCTAGAAACCTTGTTGTTCCTCAAAACACCAATTTTGATGAAACTTGGGCTTTCGATGCACAAGCTTCGAAATGAAGTTCTAAGAGCATGATGTGCGCCAAAGTTGTGTTTTGACGATACTGGCTCTAGAATCAGGACTTGCGACTTGAAACCTTGTTTTGGCCTCAAAACATTGATTTTGATGCTCTGAAACTAGCACTTTCAAGGCACAAGCCCCAAAATGAGCTTCTAAGAGAATGATGTCTATCAAAATTGAATTTTGATACTATTCTCTCCAGAATCACGACTTGCATTATGCTCATGGCTTTGGAATCGGAACTTGCATTTTCAAGCTTGTTTTACCTCCAAACAAAAATTTTCATTCTTCAAATCTTGCATTTAGTAACCAAAAGCTTCAAAATCATGATTTGGGAGTACGATAAGTTTCATAACCGTGTTTCCATGCTCGTGGCTTTTAAATTAGAACTTGCATTTTCAAGCTTGTTGTACCTCCAAACACACATGTTAATGATTAAAAACTTGCGTTTAGGAAGGGAAAGATTCAAAATGATGATTCGGGATTCCGATAAGTTTCATAATTGTGGCTTTGGAATTAGAACTTGCATTTTTAACCTTGTTGTGCTTCAAAACACACATTTTGATGTTTCAAAACTTATGTTTAGGAACCACAAGCTTCAAAATGATGATTTGGGAATAGGATAAGTTTCATAATCGTGCTTTCATGCTCATGGCTTGAGAATCAAAAGTTCCATTTTCAATCTTTTTGTGCCTCCAAACACCCTTTTTGATGCTTCAAAACATGTGTTTAGAAAGCAAAAATTTCAAAACGATGATTAGGGAGTATGATAAGTTTCATAATTGCACTTTCATGCTCGTGGCTTCAGAATAAAAACTTGCATTTTCAAGCTTCTTGTCCCTCCAAACAACCATTTTGATGCTTCAAAACATGTGTTTAGGAATGGAAAGCTTGAAAATGATGATTTGGGAGTACGATAAGTTTTATAATTGGGCTTTCATGTGGCTTCAGAATCAAAACTTGTATTTTCAAGCTTTTTGTGCATCCAAACACACATTTTGATGCTTCAAAACATGTGTTTAGGAAGAACTAGCTTCAAAATGATAATGAAAGCATGATTATGAAACTTATCATACTCCCAAGCCATCATTTTGAAGCTAGTGCTTCCTAAAGTCAAGTTTTGAAGTATCAAAATGGGTGTTTGGAGGTACAACAAGATTGAAAAGTCAAGTTTTGATTTCAAAGCCACAAGTATGAAAGCAAGATTATGAAACTTATCGTACTCCCAAATCATCATTTTGAAGGCTGTGTTAACTAAACATAAGTTTTGAAGCATCAAAATGGGTATCTGAAGTTACAACAAGCTTGAAAATGCAAGTTCTAATTTCAAAGCCACACAAGCATGAAAGTGCAATTTATGAAACTTATCGTACCCCCAAATCATGATTTTGAAGTTTGTGCTTTCCTAAATGCAAGTTTTGAAGCATCAAAATGTGTGTTTGGATGTACAACAATCTTGAAAATGGAAGCTTTGATTCAGAAGACATGAGCATGATTAAGAAACTTATCATACTCCCAAATCATCATTTTCAAGGTTGTGCTTCGTAAATGTATGTTTTGAAGCATCAACAAGGGTGTTTGGAGGGACAACAAGATTGTAAATGCAAGTTTATATTCCAAAGCCACGAGCATGAAAGCGCGATTATGAAAGTTAACGTACTCCCAAATCATCAATTTGAAGTTTGTGCTTCGTAAGCACATGTTTTAAAGCATCAAGAAGGGTGTTTGGAGGCACAACAAGATTGAAAATGCAAGTTTTGATTCTAAAGCCACGACATCCATGAAAGCGCGATTATGAAACTTATCATACTTTCAAATCATCATTTTGAAATTTATGCTTCCTAAAAGCATGTTTTGAAGCATCAAAAAGGGTGTTTGGATTCCGAAGCCACGAGAATGAAATCATCATTGCGAAACTAAACACAAGTTGTAAAAGCATCAAAATGTGTATATACAACAAATTTGAAAATGCAAGCTCTAATTCCAAATCCACGAGCATGCAAGCATGATTATGAAACTTATCATACTCCCAAATCATCAAATTGAAGCTTGTACTTCCTAAATGAAAGTTTTGAAGTGTCAAAATGGGTGTTTGGAGGCACAACAAGCTTGAAAATAAAAGTTACGATTCTGAAGCCATGAGAATGAAAGCGTGATTATGAAACTTATCCTACAACCAAATCAACATTTTGAAGTTTGTGCCTCCTAAATGCACATTTTGAAGCATAAAAATGGGTGTTGAAAACACAAGTTTTGAAACATCAAAATACCTGTTTGGAGGTACAACAAGCTTGAAAATACAAGCTCTGGTTTTAAAACCATGAGCATGCAAGCATATTTATGCAACTTATCATACTCGCAAATCATCATTTTGAAGTTTTTTTTCTTAAACTTATATTTTGAAGCATCAAAATGGGTATGTGGAGGCACAACAAGCTTGAAAATGCAAGTTCTAATTTCAGAGCCATGAGCATCACATCACGATTATGAAACTTATCATACTCCCAAATGATCATTTTGAAGTTGACACTTCCTAAAAATAAGTTTTGAAGCATCAAAATGTGTGTTTAGAGGCATGAAAAGCTTGAAAATCCATGTTCTGATTACAAAGCTACAAACATGTAAGCACAATTATGAAACTAATTGTAGTCCCAAATAATCATTTTGAAGCTTGTGCTTCCTAAACTCAAGTTTTGAAGTATCAAAATGGGTGTTTGGAGGTACAAGATTGAAAAGGCAAGTTTTGATTTCAAAGCCACAAGTATGAAAGCATGATTATGAAACTTATCATACTCCCAAATCATAATTTTGAAACTTGTGCTAACTAAACACAAGTTTTGAAGCATCAAAATGGTTGTGTGGAGTTACAACAAGCTTGAAAATGCAAGTTTTGATTTCAAAGCCACGAGCATGAAAGTGTGATTTATGAAACTTATCATACTCCCAAATTATTCTTTTGAAGCTTATGCTTCCTAAATGAAAATTTTGAAGCATAAAAATGGTTGTTTGGAGGCACAAAAAGATTGAAAATGCAAGTTTTGATTCCAAAGACACAAGCATGATTGTGAAACTTATCATAATTCTGAATCATCATTTTGAAGCTTGTGGTTCCTAAACAAAAGTTTTGAAGTATGAAAATGGGTCTTTGGAGGCACAACAAACCTGAAAAATAGAAGTTCTAAAGCCAAAACAATTATGAAAGCATGATTATGAAACTTATCGTACTCCTAAATCATGATTTTGAAGCTTGTGCTTTCCTAAACGTAAGTTTTGAAGCATCAAAATGTGTGTTTGGAGGTACCAAAAACTTGAAAATGCAAGTTTTGATTCAAAAGCGATGAGAATGATTAAGAAACATATCATACTCCCAAATTAGTATTTTCAAGGTTTAGCTTCCTAAATGTGTTTGTGCTTCCTAAACACATGTTTTGAAGAATCAAAAAGGGTGTTTGGAGGCACAACAAGATTGAAAATGCAAGTTTTGATTCAGAAGCCACGAGCATGAAAGCACGATTATGAAACTTATCATACTCCCAAATCATCATTTTGAAATCCATGCTTCCTAAAAGCATGTGTTGAAGCATCAAAAAGGGTGTTTGGAGGCACAAGAAGCTTGAAAATGCAAGTTCCAACTCTGAAGCCACGAGCATGAAAACATCACTGTGAAACTTATTGTACTCCCAAATCATCATTTTGAAACATGTGCTTCCTAAACACAAGTTTTTAAGTATCAAAATGGGTGTTTGGAGGCACAACAAGCTTGAAAATGTAAGTTCTAATTGAGGGTCCATGAGCATGAAAGTGTGATTATGAAACTTATCGTACTCCAAAATCATCAATTTGAAACTTGTGCTTCCTAAACACAAGGTTTGAAGTATGAAAATGTGTGTTTAGAGGTACAATAAGCTGGAAAATGAAAGTTATGATTTTGAAGCCATGAGCACAAAAGTGCAGTTATTAAACTTACTGTACTCGCAAATCATCATTTCGAATCTTGTGCTTCCTAAACACATGTTTTGAAGCACTGAAATGGGTGGTTCATGGAACATCAAGTTTGGAAATGCATGTTTGGATTTTGAAGCCAAAAGCATGAAAGTGCGACTATGAAACTTATCGTACTCCCAAATCATCATTTTCATCATCATTTTGAAGCTTGTTCTTCCTACACATAAGTTTTAAAATGCAAAAATGTGTGTTTGGAAGTACAACAAGCTTTAAAATGCAAGTTCTAATTCCGAAGCCACAAGCGTCAAAGCTCAGTTATAAAAATTATCGTACTTGTGAGATTTTGCCAAGATCAAGAGCTCAATGAAAATTATAAATAGAGAGACAAAATAGATGATAGAAATAAACTGTATTCTATCAAGATGAAAATACTAATCAATTGGATCATCAATTGTTATTACATACAATATAGATGAGCCTTCTTATAAAGGCAAGGCTATATGGATATGTGAGTACACAAACATGACATGTGGCTCAATAAGAAACAAGGGTAGTTAGGAAATAGGTGTGGTAGGTACGAGAAACAATATAATATTTCATATTAGGTGGATCACCCATAGAAGGTGGAATTATCACTCCACAATAAGTGGATATGATAAAGTAGTAACAAGATCACACCACAAAAGGTGGAAATTATCCTACACACACTATCCCAATGTAACACAAACACCCAAGTGTCTCATACCCAAACTACTATGAAATGCATTATCCTAAGTAAACTTAAGTAAGGTGTAATAATATCCAACATGAATAATTAATTACACCAACACCCCCCCCCCCCTTAAGTGAAACTCCCCCCCTTAAGTACAACTTAGGGGAATGCACTTAAGTCTAAAATGCAACTAAGAAATGCAAGATGGGTCTCGACTACATGGCCATGTTAGGTACCCATGTACAAATGCAAATGCATGCAAACCAATGCAATGAAATCTCTTACAAAATGGGGAAAGAGAAAAACCCAATGAGAAAAAAATCCTTCCCCAAAAAGAGAGATGAAAACTATTTACAAAGAACTCTCATAGAAGCATGTGAATGAAAAAACCCCATATGAGGAAAAAGCCCCCCCCATTTGAGAGAAGAAGAAGAGATACTGGGTAGCCCCCCTTCAAAGTAGAATCTATACCAATGATAGAAGCTTGATGATGTATAAAGAAAATTCTCCACGAACATCAAACAATGTTCCTCCGGAAGAAACAAAACCAAAGGTGGTGTATCCATGAAGTGTCCCTAATCATGAAGGGAAGATGTAGGAAAAAAAATCATGATAAATGAAGTCTTTGAAAAACTGCTTAAGTGTCCCCATGTCGATGTTCAAAGATACCCCCTCTAAAGGTGGTAAACTACTCCACACTACTGAAAAAAGAACTTCAAGATCTAGTTGAGAAGAATGTAGAACAATAGCCAAAGACTCACATGTCTCCTCTAAGGATAAAGAGACCCCCTCCAAGTGCTGTACAAAAGTATCCACAATTATGTGAACCTCGAAAGAATGATCATATAGAGAATGCACCAGAGGGTCAGAGTGTTCCTTTGCAACAATCGAAGAAGGGTCATCTTCATCAAAGAGAAGAGGAATTTCATCAATGATGTCTCCCAAATCTACAATGTAGGACTCCACAAAAAAACCTGCAATGTCTGTCAAGTAGGAATCCCAATCAACTTAACCTGGAAGACATGTAATATCTTGTTGCAATGAATCACAAGAAGGAAAAACTATCACACTAGCTGCATCATCAGGTGCAATAGGTGGTGTGATATCAAGAGGAGGAGATGAAATAAAAGGCTTAAGAATGGGGTCACATGTGAGAACACCCAGCTTCAAGTACCAAAAGTTCTCCTCAAAATCTGAATTATCAACATAGGAAGAATCAACCTCATCAATAGAGCCAAAATGTGAAAAAGAGTACAACCGAGATGCATGATCAACCATCCCAATCGCAATGATAGCTTTAGTCTCCAAGCCTCTAATGATAACTGAATCAGTTCTGATTGCCCATCAAAATCTGCGACATGTTGCAAGGCTCAAATGAAGAGAACATAGACTGTGAAGATGCCATATGATGAGAAGCCCCTGAATCTAGAAGCCATCCCCCTAAATCACGACATGTAGTAGCACAAAGAGCTTGCCTTTTCCTTTATCTATCCCAAAAGAGTGATTCTTTCCTTTATCCTTTTCCTTGGAAGAAGAAGTTGATGTATACATTCTAGAAGGTACATTGATTTTGTTCTTCTCAATAAGATTCTTCAACTCATCAATATCCTTCTTGTAACAATATTGTTCATCATGTCCTGACTTCTTGCAATATGCACAAAAATGATTTTCCTTATAAGATTTCCTCTTAGATGAGGATGTAGAATCACCTTGTTGTGGAGAGGATGATTGTGCTCCATCATGTTGTGGTTTAGACTTAGGTTGCTTTTGTTTCTTGTCTTTTCCTTGATTGCTTTGATTCCCCTTATTAGCCACCAAATCTTGTGACTTTGAAGATTTGGGAATCCCCATCTTGGTCAACTTAGATTGCTCAAGTATCAACATCTCTGTGAAGGCATCAAATGAGAGGGAAGTGTATGAGGAACCTTGATCTAACCTATGGATGTGAAAGCTAGATACAAAGGTTGCATACTCTGGAGGAAGCTTGTCCAACAAGTTATAAACCAATTGAGCATCCTTTTTATCAATGCCACAATCCTTTATCTTTGCTCTTAACTCATTTGCTTTTGTGACATGATCCTGGATTGTATCAAAATCCTTAGGATCCAAAGTTGTGAGTTCACTGTCAAGCTTATAGTCCTTAATCTCTTCAACTTGACCATACAATTTCTCATAAATATCCCAAACCTCTTTGATTGTAGTACACTTATCAATGTGAAAAATGAGGTCATCTGATACATACTTTCTAAGAGTTCCAAGTGCCATAGAATTATTAGTGAGACATTCAATTTGAGCATTAGGATCAACCTTAGAATTAGGTGGTATTGTTATAGTTCCATTTACATAATGAATGAGTCCTTTTTCCATTAGTTTACTCCAAGACTTAATCTTCCATGAAGCATAATTATGATGAGTTAAAAGTGGAAATTTAGGAGAACCCATAGCACCAAAATGAAAAAACATAAGATAGAGAGAGGCACAATACACAAGACACCCCCCCAAATTACAATGGGCCACTTGAAAAACAAAGCAAGGTGGACTTCTAATGTCAACTTTACAACTTCAAAAAATGAGATATAAGAGACTTCAACAAATACTGCTAGTGATCTAAACTAAATACTAAAAATGCAATTTATACTCAAAATCACTACAAACTAATGGCATATTGTGAAAATAGACAAAAAATTATGCACTTTCAAAATAAACGACACTTGAAAAGGAGTCCATATGAGCCCAAACGAAGCCTCCAAAGTTGTAAAATCCGGGATTTCATGATTTTAGAAAAACGTGTATCCGAAAAATCAGAAAAATCTAGCACCATTGCATAGATCACGAAATTCTACCCCAAAACAAAAACAATTGCTTGAAAAAGGAGTCCGGATGAATGAGATATCAATATTTGAAAAATTGTCTGCAAAATTATAATTTCTGGAAAATTTGCAACGTAGCTTCAAACTTCAAATGCCTCTAGATTTGGCCTCTGAAGTCCGATTTGGATGAAAAAAAAAAGGCAAAAATGACTTTCTTGGACCTCCTCAATCCAATGGTGACCTCAGATTTGACTCATAAAGCTTCAATAATAACCTGCAATAGAAAGATCCAAAATGCAAACCCCAAATAGCATCAAATTTATTTCAATTAGCAAACCAATGACACTCTAATGGCTCTAATACCATGTGAGATTTTGCCAAGATCTAGAGGCAATGGAAAGCACAAATAAGAGAGAACAAAATAGATGATAGGAATAAACTGTATTCTATCAAGATGCAAAATATGATCAACTGGATCATCAATCGTTATTGTTGTTTACAATGAATATGAGCCTGCTTATATAGGCAAAGCTATATGGATATGTGAGCAGACAATATGACATGTGGCTCAATAATAAATAAAGGTAGGTAGGAAATAGGTGTAGTAGGTAGGAGATACAATATAATATTCCACATGAGGTGGCTCACCCATCGAAGGTGGAATTATCACTCCACAATAAGTGGATATGATAGAGTAGTAACAAGATCACACCATAAAAGGTGGAAATTCTCCTACACACACTATCCTAATGTGGCACAAACACCCAAGTGTCTCATACCCAAAATACTATGATATGCATTTACGTAAGTAAACTTAAGTAAAGTGTAATAATATCCAACATGAATAATTAATTATGCCAATAGTACCCCCAAATCATCATTTTGAAGCTTGTGCTTCCTAAACGAAAGTTATAAAACTTATCGTACTCCCAAATCATCATTTTCAACCTTTCCCTTCCTAAATGCATGTTTTGAAGAATCAAAATGGGTGTTTGGAGGGACGAAACTTGAAAATTCAAGTTTCTATTACAAATCCATGAGCATGAAAGCGCAATTATAAAACTTATCCTACTCCCAAATCATCATTTTGAAGTTTGTGCTTTCTAAACACATGTTTTGAAGCATCAAAAAGGGTGTTTGGAGGCTCAAAAAGATTGAAAATGTAATTTTTGATTCCGAAGCCATGAGTATGAAAGCGCGATTATGAAACTTATCCTACTCCTAAATCATCATTTTGAAACTTGAGCTTCCTAAACATAAGTTTTGAAACATCAAAATGTGTGTTTGGAAGCACAACAAGCTTGAAAATGCTACTTCTAATTCTGAAGCCACGAGCATGAAAGCTTAGTTATGAAACTTATCCTACTCCCAAATCATCATTTTGAAGTTTGTGCTTCCTAAACATAAGTTTTGAAACATCAAAATGTGTGTTGGGAAGCACAACAAGCTTGAAAATGCTAGTTCTAATTCTGAAGCCACGTGCATGAAAGCTCAGTTATGAAACTTATCGTACTCCCAAATCATCATTTTGAAGCTTGTGCTTCCTAAACACAAGTTTTTAAGCATTAACATGTGTGTTTGGTAGTACAATAAGATTGAAAATGCAAATTCTAATTTCAAAGCCACAGGCATGGAAACACAGTTATGAAACTTATCGTACTCCCAAATCATCATTCTGAAGCTTTTTCTTACTAAACGCAAGGTTTGAAAAATCAAAATGTGTGTTTGGAAGCACCATGGGCTAGGTGGTCAGGGTGGATTCGCACATGGGTTGTGGTTTGCTAAGTACACACTACGACAAGCTCATAACAAGTACGATCATAACATGCATTGGACCCCATCAGAACTTTGTAGTTAAGTGTGCTTGGGCCAGAGTAGTACTGGGATGGGTGACCTCCCGGGAAGTCTCGGTGTTGCACCTTTTTTTAGTTTTGTACAAAAAGCTTGAAAATGAAAGGCTTCGAATCCAAAGCCATGAGCATGAAAGCATGATTATGAAACTTATTATACTCCCGAATCATCATTTTGAAGCTTGTGCTAACTAAAGACAAGTTTTGAAGCATCAAAATGGGTGTCTGGAGTTACAACAAGTTTGAAAATGCATGTTCTGATTCCGAAGCCACGAGCATGAAAGTGCAATTTATGAAACTTATCATACTCCCAAATCATCATTTTGAAGGATATGCTTCCTAAATATAAATTTTTAAGTATCAAAATGGTTGTTTGGAGGCACAAGAAGCTTGAAAATGCAAGTTCTGATTCCGAAGCCATAAGCATTATTATGAAACTTATCATACTTTCAAATCATCATTCTAAAGCTTGTGGTTCCTAAACGCAAGTTTTGAAGTATGAAAATGGGTCTTTGGAGGCACAACAAACTTGAAAACGCAAGTTTTGAAGTATGAAAATATGTGTTTGGAGGTACAATAAGCTTGAAAATGCAAGTTATGATTTCACAACCATGAGCATGAAAGTGCGATTGGGAAACTTATCATACTCCCAAATCATCATTTTGAAGCTTGTGCTTCCTAAACGCAAGTTTTGAAGCATTAAAATAGGTCTTTCATGGGACAACAAGTTTGAAAATGCAAGTTCGAATTTTGAAGCCACGAGCATGAAAGTGCAATTGTGAAACTTATCGTACTCCCAAATCATCATTTTGAAGCTTGCATTTCCTAAACGCAAGTTGTAAAAGCATCAAAATGCATGTTTGGAGATACAAAAAGCTTGAAAATAGAAGTTCTGATTCCGAAGCCACGAGCACGAAACCACGATTGTAAAACTTATCGTACTCCCAAATCATCATTTTCAAGCTTGTGCTTCCTAAACGAAAGTTTTGAACTATCAAAATGGGTGTTTACAGGCACAACAAACTTGAAAATGCAAGTTATCATTCTAAAGCCACAAGCATGAAAGCATGATTATGAAATTTATCGTACTACCAAATCAACATTTTGAAGCTTGTGGTTCCTAAATGCACATTTTGAAGCATAAAAATGGGTGTTTGGAGGCAAAACATGCTTGAAAATGTATGTTTTGATTCTGAAGCCACTAGCATATAAGCACGATGATGAAACTTATCATACTCCTAAATCATTATTTTGAAGCTTGTGCTTCCTAAACGCAAGTTTTGAAGCATCAAAATGTGTGTTTGGAGGTACAACAAGCTTGAAAATGAAAGTTCTGATTCTAAAGCCATGAGCATGAAAGCATGATTATGAAACTTACTCGCAAATCATCATTTTGAAGTTGTTCTTCCTAAACTTATGTTTTGAAGCATCAAAATGGGTATGTGGAGGCACAACAAGCTTGAAAATGCAAGTTCTAATTTTGGAGCCACGAGCATGAAAGTGCGATTATGAAACTTATCATACTCCCAAATGATCATTTTGATGCTGACGCTTCTTAAACACAAGTTTTGAAGCATCAAAATGTGTGTTTGGACGCACAAAAAGCTTGAAAATGCATGTTTTGATTCCGAAATCACATGAAAGCGCAATTATAAAACTTATCGTATTCCCAAATCATCATTTTCAAGATTTCCCTTCCTAAACACATGTTTTGAAGCATTAAAATTGGTTTTTGGAGGGACAAGAAGCTTGAAAATGCAAGTTTTTATTACAAAGCCACGAGCATGAAAGTGCAATTATGAAAATTATTGTACTCCCAAATCATTTTTTTGAATTTTATGGTTTCTAAACGCATGTTTTGAAGCATCAAAAATGGTGTTTTGAGGCACAAAATGATTGAAAATGTAACTTTTGATTCCAAAGCCATGAGCATGAAAGCGTGATTATGAAACTTATCCTATTCCCAAATTATCATTTTGAAGCTTGTGCTACCTAAACATAAGTTTTGAAACAACAAAATATTTGTTTAGAAGCACAACAAGCTTGAAAATGCTAGCTCTAATTCCGAAGCCTCAATGAACCTGAAAGCTCAGTTATGAAACTTATCGTACTTCCAAATCATCATTTTGAAGCTTGGGCTACCTAAACGCAAATTTTTAAGCATTAACATGTATATTTGGAGGTACAACAAGCTTGAAAGTGCAAGTTCTAATTTCAAAGCCACGAGCACGGAAATACAGTTATGAAACCTATCGTAATCCCAAATGATCATTTTGAAGATTTTGCTTACTAAACGCAAGGTTTGAAGAATCAAAATGTGTGTTTTGAGGTAAAACAAACTTGAAAATATAAGTTTCAATTCCAAAGCCACGAGCATGAAAGCGCGATTATGAAACTTATCGTATTCCCAAGTCATCATTTTGAAGCTTGTGCTTTCTAAATGTAAGTTTTGAAGCATCAAAATGGGTGTTTAGAGGTACAACAAGATTGAAAAGGTAACTTTTGATTTCATACTTTAAAACTTGCATGTAGGAACCACAAGCTTCAAAATATTGATTTGGAAGGATGATAAGTTTCATAATCATGCTTTCATACTTGTGGCTTCAGAATCAGAACTTGCATTTTCAAGTTGTTTGTGCCTCAAAACAACAATTTTGATGCTTCAAAATTTGCGTTTAGGAGGCATAAGCTTAAAAATGATGAATTGGGAGTACGATAAGTTTCATAAATCACACTTTCATGCTTAGTGGCTTTGTAATCAGAACTTGTATTTTCAAGCTTGTTGTACCTCCAAACAACCATTTTGGTGCTTCAAAACTTGTGTTTAGTTAGCACAAGCTTCAAAATGATGATTTGGGAGTATGATAAGTTTCATAATCGTGCTTTCATACTTGTGGCTTCAAAATCAAAACTTGCCTTTTCAATCTTGTTGTACCTCCAAACACCCATTTGGGTACTTCAAAACTTGAGTTTAGGAAGCACAAGCTTCCAAATGATGATTTGGGGGTACGATTAGTTTCATAATCGTGCTTTCATGCTCGTCGCTTTGGAATTGGAACTTGCACTTTCAAGTTTGTTGTACCTCCAAACACACATTTTGATTCTTGAAACCTTGCGTTTATAAGCAAAAGCTTCAAAATGATGATTTGGGAGTACGATACGTTTCATAACCATGTTTCCATGCTCGTGGCTTTGAAATTAGAAGTTGCATTTTCAATCTTGTTGTACATCCAAAGACACATGTTAATGCTTAAAAACTTGCATTTAGGAAGCGCAAGCTTCAAAATGATTATTTGGGAGTACAGTAAATTTAATAATTGAGCTTTCACGCTCATGGCTTCGGAATTAGAACTAGCATTTTAAAGCTTGTTGTGCTTCCAAACACACATTTTGATGTTTTAAAATTTAAGTTTAGGAAGAACAAGCTTCAAAATGATGATTTGGGAGTAGGATAAGTTTCACAATCGCCCTTTCATGCTCCAGGCATCAAAATCAAAAGTTACTTTTTCAATCTTTTGGTGCCTCCAAACACCCTTTTTGATGCTTCAAAACATGCGTTTAGAAAGCACAAACTTCAAATAGTTGATTTGGGAGTATGGTAAGTCTTATAACTAAGCTTTCATTTGGCTTCGGAATCAAAACTTGCATTTTCAAGCTTTTTGTGCATCCAAACACACATTTTGATACTTCAAAACTTGTGTTTAGGAATCACTAGCTTAAAAATAATCATTTGGGAGTATGATAAGTTTAATAATCATGCTTTTAGGTTCATGGCTCTGAAATCAAAACTTTCATTTTCAAGCTTGTTGTGCCTCCACATACCCATTTTGATGCTAAAAAACATAATTTTAGGAAGAAAATCTTAAAACTGATAACTTGCGAGTATGATAAGTTTCATAATCATGATTTCATGCTCATGGCTTCCGAATTAGAACTTGCATTTTCAAGCTTGTTGTACCTCCAAACACACTTTTTTATGCTTCAAAACTTGCGTTTAGAAAAGCACAAACTTCAAAATCATGATTTTGGGAGTATAATAAGTTTCATAATCACGCTTTCATACTCGTGGCTTCTGAATGAATCACAACTTGCATTTTCAAGTTTGTTGTGCCTCCAAATATCCATTTTTATACTTCAAAAGTTGCTTTTAGGAACCACAAACTTCAAAATGATGATTTGGAAGTATGATAAGTCTCATAATCATGCTTGAGGATTTGGAATCAGAACTTGCATTTTCAAGCTTGGTGTGCCTTCAAAACCCCATTTTGATGCTTCAAAATTTGCGTTTAGGAAGCATAAGCTTCAAAATAATGATTTGGGAGTACGATAAGTTTCATAAATTGCACTTTCATGCTCGTGTGGCTTTGGAATTAGAACTTGCATTTTCAAGCTTGTTGTACCTGAAAACACGCATTTTGATGCTTCAAAACTTGTGTTTAGTTAGCACAAGCTTCAAAATAATGATTTGGGAGTATAATAAGTTTCATAATTGTGCTTTCATACTTGTGGCTTCGAAATCAAAACTTGCCTTTTCAATCTCGTTGTACGTCCAAACACCCATTTTCATACTTCAAAACTTTAGTTTAGGAAGCGCAAGCTTCAAAATGATGTTTTTGTAGTACGATTAGTTTCATAATTGTGCTTGCATGTTTGTGGCTTCGTAATCAGAACATGCATTTTCAACCTTTTCATGCCTCTAAACACCCATTTTGATGCTTCAAAACTTACATTTAGGAAGCACAAGCTTCAAAATGATGACTTCGAACTACGATAAGTTTCGTAATTGCACTTTCATGCTTGTGGCTTTGGAATCAGAACTTGAATTTTCATGCTTGTTGTGCCTCCAAACACACATTTTGATTCTTCAAACCTTGGGTTTCGTAAGCAAAAGCTTCAAAATGATGATTTGGGAGTACAATAAGTTTCATAATGGTGCTTTCATGTTCGTGGCTCCAAAATCAGAACTTGCATTTTCAAGCTTGTTGTGCCTCCACATACACATTTTGATGTTTCAAAACATAAGTTTAGGAAGAAAACCTTGTAAATGATGATTTGCGAGTACGATAAGTTTCATAATCATGCTTTCATGCTCATGGATTCAGCATTAGAACTTGCATTTTCAAGCTTGTTGTACCTCCAAACACACATTTTGATGCTTCAAAACTTGCGTTTAGGAATCACAAGCTTCAAACTGATGATTTGGGAGTATGATAAGTTTCATCATCGTGCTTACTTGCTAGTGGCTTCGGAATCAGAGCATGCATTTTCAAGCTTGTTGTGCCTCTAAACACCCATTTTTATGCTTCAAAACGTGTATTTAGGAAGCACAAGCTTCAAAATGTTGATTTGTTAGTACGATAAGTTTCATAATCAGGCTTTGATGCTTGCGGCTTCAGAATCATCGTTTTCATTTTTAAGCTTGTTGTGTCTTAAAACACCCATTTTGATACTTCAAAACTTCCGTTTAGGAAGCACAAGCTTCAAAATGATGATTTGGGAGTACGATAAGTTTCACAATCATGCTTTCATGCTCGTGGTTTCGGAATCAAAACTTGCATTTTCAACCTTTTTGTATTTCCAAACACACATTTTGATGCTTTTACAACTTGCGTTTAGGAAGCACAAGCTTCAAGATGACAATTTGGGAGTACGATAAGTTTCACAATCACACTTTCATGCTCGTGGCTTCAAAATCCAAACGTGCATTTCCAAACTTGTTGTTCCATGAAACTCCCATTTTGGTGCTTGTAAACTTGCGTTTAGGAAGCACAAGCTTCAAAATTATGATTTGCAAGTACGATATGTTTAATACCTGCACTTTCATGCTCATAGCTTTGAAATCATAACTTGAATTTTCAAGCTTATTGTACCTCTAAACACACATTTTCATACTTCAAAACTTGTGTTTAGGAAGCACAAGCTTCAAATTAATGATTTGGGAGTACAGTAAGTTTCATAATCACACTTTCATGCTCGTAGCCCCTCAATTAGAACTTACATTTCAAGCTTGTTGTGCCTCCAAACACCCATTTTGATACTTGAAAACTTATGTTTAGGAAGCACTTGTTTCAAAATGATGATTTGGGAGTAGGATAAGTTTCACAACGACGCTTTCATGCTCGTGGCTTCAGAATGAAAACTTGCATTTTCAAGCTTCTTGTGCCTCTAAACGCCCTTTTTGATGCTTCAAAACATGCTTTTAGGAAGGACAAATTTCAAAATGATGATTTGGGAGTATGATAAGTTTCGTAATCGCGCTTTCATGGTCGTGGCTTCAAAATCAAAACTTGCATTTTTAATCTTGTTGTGCCTCCAAACACCCTTTTTGATGCTTCAAAACATGTGTTTAGGAAGCACAAACTTCAAAATGATAATTTGGGAGTACGACAGCTTTCATAACCGTGCTTTCATGCTCATGGCTTAGGAATAAAAACTTGCATTTTCAAGCTTGTTGTCCCTCCAAACACCCATTTGGATGCTTCAAAACATACACTTAGGAAGCACAACCTTGAAAATGATGATTTGGAAGTACGATAAGTTTCTTGATCATGCTTTCATGCTCATGGCTTCTGAATCAAAACTTGCATTTTCAAGCTTGTTGTACCTCCAAACACACATTTTGATGCTTCAAAACTTGCATTTAGGAAAGCACAAACTTCAAAATCATGATTTGGGATTACGATAAGTTTGATAATCGCAAATTCATGGCTTCTGAATCAGAACTTTCATTTTCAATTTTGTTTTTCCTCCAAAGATTCATTTTCATAATTCAAAACTTGTGTTTAGGAAGCACAAGCTTCAAAATGATGATTTGGGAATACGATAAGTTTCATAATCGTTCATACTCATGGCTTCAAAATCAAATCTTCCATTTTCAAGCTTCTTGTATCTCCAAACACGCATTTTGATGCTTTTACAAGTTGCGTTTAGGAAGCAAAAGCATCAAAATGATGATTTGGGAATAGCATAAGTTTCATAATCACGCTTTCATGTTTATGGCTTCGGAATCAAAAGTTACATTTTCACTTTTTGTGCCTCCACACCCTTTTTGATGCCTCAAAACATACGTTTAGCAAGCACAAACTTCAAAATGAAGATTTGGGAGTGTAATAAATTTCATAATTGCATTTTCATGCTTGTGTCTTCGAAACAAAAACATGCATTTTCAAGCTTCTTGTTCCTCCTAACACCCATTTTGGCACTTCAAAACATGCATTTAGGAAGAGCAAGCTTGAAAATGATGATTTGGGAGTGCGATAAGTTTTATAACTGTGCTTTCATGTGGTTTCAAAATCAAAAATTGCATTTCAATATTTTTGTGCATCTAAACACACATTTGGATGCTTCAAAACTTGTGTTTAGGAAGCACCAGCTTCAAAATGATCATTTGGGAGTATGATAAGTTTCATAATCATGTTTTCATGCTCGTGGCTCCAAATCAGAACTTGCATTTTCAAGCTTGTTGTGCCTCAAAACAACCATCTTTATGCTTCAAAATAATGATTTGGGAGTATGATAAGTTTCATAAATCGCACTTTCATACTCATGTGGCTTTAGAATCAGGACTTGCATTTTCAAGCTTGTTGTACCTCCAAACACGTATTTTGATGCTTCAAAAATTGTGTTTAGTTAGCACAAGCTTCAAAATGATGATTTGGGAGTACGATAAAAACTTGAAGCGTTTTCATGTTCATGGATTTAGAATAAAAAACTTGCGTTTTCAAGCTTCTTCTTCCTCCAAAAACCCATTTTGATGCTTCAAAACATGCGTTTAGGAAGGGAAAGCTTAAAAATGATGATTTGGGAGTATGGTAAGTTTTATAACTACGATTTCATGTGGCTTCAGAATCAAAACTTGCATTTTCAAGCTTTTTGTGCATCCAAACAAACATTTTGATGCTTCAAAACTTGTGTTTAGGAAGCACAAGCTTCAAAATCATGATTTGGGAGTATGATAAGTTTCATCATCGGGCTTACATGCTAGTGGCTTCGAAATCAGAATATGCATTATCAAGCTTGTTGTGCCTCCATACAACCATTTTTATGCTAAAAACTGTCCATTTAAGAAGCACAAGCTTCAAAATGTTGATGTGCTAATATGATAGGTTTCATAATCATGCTTTCAGGCTCGTGGCTTCAAAATCATAACTTGCATTTTATATCTTGTTGTGCCTCCAAACACCCATTTTGACACTTCAAAACTCTCATTTAAGAAGCACACGCTTCAAAATGATGATTTGGGAGTACAATAAGTTTCATAATCATGCTTTCATGCTCATGGCTACCAAATAAGAACTTGCATTTTCAATCTTGTTGTATCTCCAAACACACATTTTGATGCCTTTACAACTTGCATTTAGGAAGTACAAGGTTCAAAATGATGATTTGGGAGTACGATAAGTTTCACAATCGCACTTTCATTCTCGTGGCTTCAAAATTCAATTGCGCATTTTTAAATTTGGTGTTCCATGAAAAAACCATTTACTTGAATTTAGGAAGCACAAGCTTCAAAATGATGATTTGCGAGTACGATTAGTTTATTAACCGTAGTTTCATGCTTATGGCTTCGAAATCATTACTTGCATTTTCAAGCTTATATTGTACCTCCAAATACACATTTTCATACTTCAAAACTTGCATTTCGGAAGCACAAGTTTCAAAATGATGATCTGGGAGCGCGATAACAATCATGTTGTACATCCAAACACCCATTTTGATTCTTCAAAATTTGAGTTTAAGAAGCACAAACTTCAAAATGATGACTTGGGAGTACAATAAGTTTCATAATCGTGCTTTCATGCTCGTGGCTTTGGAATCAAAACTTGCATTTTCAAGCTTGTTGTACCTCCAAACACACATTTTAATTCTTCAAACCTTGCGTTTAGTAAGAAAAAGATTCAAAATGATTTAGGAGTATGATAAGTTTCATAACCGTGTTTCCATACTCGTCATGGCTTTGAAATTAGAAGTTGCATTTTCAATCTTGTTGTACCTCCAAACACACATGTTAATGCTTAAAAACTTGCGTTTAGGAAGTGTAAGCTTCAAAATTATTGATTTGGGAGTATGATAAGTTTCATAATTGCGCTTTCAAGCTCGTGGCTTTGTAATTAGAACTAGCATTTTCAAGTTTGTTGTGCTTCCAAACAATAAGCTTGAAAATGCAAGTTATGATTTCAAAACCATGAACATGAAAGTGCGAGTGGGAAACTTATCGTACTCCCAGATCATCATTTTGATTCTTGTGCTTCCTAAACGCAAGTTTTGAAGCATCAAAATGGTGTTTCATGGAACAACAAGTTTGAAACTTCACATTTAGATTTTGAAGCCATGAGCATGAAAGTGCGATTGTGAAACTTATCGTACTCCCAAATCATCATTTTGAAGCTTGTACTTCCTAAACGCAAGTTGTAAAAGCATCAAAATGCGTGCTATTGAGGATCTTATGGGTCTGGTGATGTTCTTCATGTTATGAAATATTTTTTGGTGATGTAGCATGTTGCAGATGTTATTGGAGAGATTTTTGGTGGTGTTGCGTGTTCGTGGATTTGATTTGAGTCCATTCTATGTTGTTATGGAATTGTATTGGTCTGGTGGTTGATCTATGTGTCATGTGATGTAATTTTGTAATTAGGTCTCTAGTGTTGAGCCAACCTTGTAGTCAAGGTTGATGGCTTTAATAAATACATGTCATATTCATGTAATTTAAATATCAATTTTGTGTTTTCATTATCAGAGAGTGGTGTATGTGCGAACAAGCAAATTTATCTTTCAGTGAGAAGTGTTGAGCAACGAGTGTTGTAGAGCAAACAAATGAATCAGAACTTGCATTTTCAAGTTTGTTGTGCCTCCAAAGACCCATTTTCATACTTGAAAACTTGTGTTTAGGAACCACACACTTCAAAATGATGATTTGGAAGTATGATAAGTTTCATAATCATGTTTGTGGCTTCAGAATCAGAACTTGCATTTTCAAGCTTGTTGTGCCTCAAAACAACCATTTTTATGCTTCAAAATAATGATTTGGGAGTACGATAAGTTTCATAAATCGCACTTTCATGCTCATGTGGCTTTAGAATCAGAACTTGCATTTTCAAGCTTGTTGTACCTCCAAACACGAAATTTGCCAAGAAGATGTATGCATGAAGTTGTTTATTCAGTCATTAAAAGAAGATGCAAGAGATTGGTTCTCTTTTTTGCCAGTGAATTCTATTACCTCATGGGAAGAATTGGTTTCAGATTTCATGGATCAATTCAATGAGAAGGTGAGTGATTCTGACTTGCTGAAAGAATTCACCTGTATACAAATTAGGGAAGATGAATTGGTACCATTGTTTAATATCAGATTTTCACAAACTTTGTCCAAAATTTCTAGAAAGTATAAACTTGATGATAAAGTATGTCTGGATGTTTATATGAGTGCATTTGATAAGAAGATGGGTTTCCTATTGAGAAACAAAGAACCCAAAACCTTGTATGAAGCCTTTAACATAGCTAGGGATATGGAAAATAACTTGAAATTTGGGATAGCTAAGAGGTTTGTGTCTGCTATGGTTTCTTGTCAAAGCACCTTCAATGGTGAAATACCATGTGAGTCTCAGCAAATCATTCCGCGTCTAGGTGCATCAAGCTCTGCAGTTCCAAATGGCTTTTATGATGCATGTGTTTCAGATTTAAATGAGAGTCAAGAACCTTTGTTGTTAATGCCGGTTGTCTCTCGCAGTAGTGATGGAATGATCAGTGAGAAGCATTGTGAAAATGTTGATACAGAGACAGATATATACAAGGGATATGTACCATTTGATTTGTATGCCGGTTATGCTGATTATGTGACTGGCAATTACCAAGTGAATCATGCATCTCTCCAGGAAAATATTAATGAAAATGATGATGGTGATGACCATCAATCTTTACATGCTGCTGATGTATTTGATGTTGAAATACCAAATACAGAAGGATTACTAAGTGTTGTTGTTTGTGCAAGCGAAAATGTGCCATATGATGAAAATCAGAATTGTTTAGTGCAAACAATAGTTGATCCTCATTTAGATATTGATAATCTTAATTGTGTTGAGGATGAAGTAAATCTATTTTCAGATTTCACTTCAAATTTCACTTCTTGTAATCATGATGATGATCTTTCTATTTTGAAAGTTATGCACAAAGTAAACTCAGAAAATTGTGATGGTATGCGTGATTGCAATGAAGATATAGCACACATGAATGGACAAAATTTTACAGAATCTCAAATGGAACAGCAAAGTGCAATGCAAGTCCAAAAGATTGCAGAACTTAAGAAAGCTCTTGAAGTTGTGGACAAGAAGGTTCAGATATTGGAGAGCCTTCGAGCTGTTGATGAAGACCTTCTGAAATATAGTGAAGAGGATTCTTCAGAAAAGGACTGTGAATTGAATGCGTGTACACTTGATGAACATGCTGATCTAACAAATGGTTTTATGACAGAAAGATTTAGTGAACATGCTAAAAACTTATCTGATGAAGTGAATGGCAGCGATGTTCATGTTCATTCTTTGGCTGATGACGAGTGTTCAATTGGTGAAGAAGATCAGTTGTGGCAAGATAAGTTTGATTATCTTGATTTTCAGAATGATGGTCATAGAATAAAATCTCATGAATATGAAACATGGAACACTGAGGATTGTTCCAGCCAAGTTTCATTTTCTTCTTTGTCTGATGAAGATGATTATGAGGATCGAATGGATGGTGTCTTTAGCAATTTTACTAATGCTTTATTCAATGCTGATATAGATACAGACCAATCACTTCAGTGTCATAATGTTCATAAAGAGATTGTCCATTTTGTTTCTAACCTTTTGTATGAAGAAATAATTGATCAGCCAGATGTTGTAAATGATGAACCAGTCCATAATACTAATGGAATTCCAAACAACAATAGCCTATGTTGTGAAAACTTATTTCATGATGAAAGTAAGAGGCATGGATTATGTGATGATCATTTAAAACCACAAATGAAAGTGTTTCAGGGGGATATAAGTATGGATGAAAAGGATTCAGCTGAGGATTTGCTTCAGCCGGAGGTATGCATTCTTTTCCATGAATGGGATGTTGAGAATGCAGAGGTTTTCAGTTTGATAAGCAAGGATAGTATGAGGTGTGATCAGCATAGTGAAGTATCACATCTGGATGGTAATGTTCATGTTCCTTGTTTGCATCAGTTGGTTAGTAGTGTCCCTCATTCTATTGATTTAAATGATAATAAGGTATGTGCTGATAGGAACTACAATGTTGAAAATGAGTGTTTTATTTTTCAAGTTCAGCATGATGATGTCCTTGCAAATGATAGAGTTGAGTGGGACAGTGAAAGGTATGTCAGCTTGTGGGAATGCCTCTATGGTGATTTGTCTCATGATTTTACTTGTGTTGAAATAGTGTGTGATCACAAAGTTCAAAATCAGACCAAAGGTATGCACACTGTTTGTTTCAGTAATGAGACAAAAGAGGTCGATTATAATGATCATGCTCAGTTGTTACTAGAAGGTGCCTTTGTTTTGATCAACATGTCAGGTGATGAGAATCAGATTTTTGACAGAGGTAAATGTGTGTAAGTGGAGCAGCTTGTATTACTTGTTAGCATGTTTGTATATCTTGTATAGTCCCTTTGCTTCAGTTGTGTGGTTTTCAATAAAGTGCCTTGCTGTTTGGGTAGAATAAGGAAGCCCTGTTTTGGAAGAGAAGAAAATGAGAAGAGAAGAATGATCCGTTTTCGGGTGGTCTGCTTAACCAAAGATATCTGGATTCTTGTGTTGATCTTGCAATCAACCATCTCCAGTCAGAGCCACTGTTGGGAGTATTTAAAAATTGAGTCAAGTTTATAGGCCTATTTCAAAAATTTGCTTTGCATACCTAAATAAGTCAGTTTGAATGGCCTAGTTAGCAAGGGGGTAAAATGGAGCCAGTTGATTTTCAGAGGGTAAGGCTCGGGATTCATGTCCCACACCTTTCATTTGGCCTATTCAGTGATGTGCAACTTTCAGAATTCAGTTTGGATAAGTTTACTAGGTACCCATTTCGAGGGGTGAGCTGAAAGTGCATTTTAGGCACAAATGCAAATTTTATGGAATAGCCTTCTTTGAGCGATTACATCTTTTTCCCTATTGATCGTCATGGAGAAATTCAAAATGGATTCAATTATATGCATAAATGTGAGTCAGCTTGCAAAATTTCAAGTCCTTATGAATCCGTTTGCTCAGTTTTCAAAGCTCAATCTGTTTGTAGTTTGTGATGTTTGCACAAGTGTAAAAATGTTCCGGTGAGCGTCATGTCAGAATGTTTGTTCCGGGCTAATGTTGGTATAAATGGTGAGCTACATTTCAAATTTCAAGCTTTTATCAATCCGTTTGATCGGTTTTCAAAAGGATTCATTTTGCCATCAAATTCAGTTATCCGCACTTCCAGTGTTAGATCAGTTAATGTAGCCGTTTTGGTGAGCGCACCGTTTGCATCCTGTCAGTCAGGTGATCAAAATGAGAATTCAAAGATTTAATATGTACTTAAAGGTACCTATGTTCCGAATTTGAGAGCCTACGGAGGTCATTTGGTATTTTTAAGAAAGGCATCATGTGTTGCCAGAACATTGACTTCATCAGGTCCGCAGTGTCGACAAAGCCAGTTGGGCATTTTCGGAAATTATTATCTCTTCGCTCGGGACTCGTCTTGAGAAACCGTTTGGTAGAAGTCATCCTTGTATATCAGAGTACACACCTGTCAGACGACGAGCTCCAGAAAGGTGTTTTGACCACATTGAAAATTACGTCTTCGCGATTAAATGCGAAAAATGTGGCGTAATTGCCTGAAAGTTGCAAAATGCAATTTTATGATCCGAAAATGATGTCGATCATTCCCAGAGGTATTTTTGAGGTCCGTGAAGCATTCCAGGGGTCAGTTGCATGAAAACGAAAATTTTTTTAGTCGGACCCACTTTGGGGCCCGACCTGGCTCATGCCTGTGCATTGTTATTTTATTGGCGACTTGGCCTTATGAGCATTCCCAAAATAATGTTGACATCCACGGTTGGAGTTGAATACTTATATGTTTCCCACCAAAGGACAGTGCAAAATGAAGATGCCTCTTGTGGTCAAAACAAACCAAGGCAATAAATCTTTTAAACTCTCCAGGCAATTTCAAATTGGCGAGTTTAATGCCGAATCTTCCTTCAGCAACAGAGAAGGGAAATTTAGAAAAAAATGCAAATGTACCTAGCAGATGATGTTGAATGGAGAAGTGATTGATCATTTAGCAAATATAATTGGCATGTGAAGTGCCAGCCATATTCCCTCCCCCTCCGTGAAGTGTGGTGTAGCAGATCAAAGGCCAGTGAAAATTCCAAATTAATGCAATGTCCTCCCTGTGTGGTATGAGTCTGAGGGGAATTAAAATTCAAATAAATTACAATTGGCAGGCCCAGAGCTACCATCTCCCTCACTGCACATGAATTGTTTTTATTTGAAGTACATATTGTAAATGAAATGCATGGCTGGGAAAGGTTTGATAAACCTTAAACTTAATGCAATTAGCATGTACAGCCAGCAATCCTCCCTGCATGGAATAAAATGGTGAAAAGGCTGTAGAAACTTTCTAAGCAAATGCATAATAGCAGGTTAAAACCAAATGTTTCTCCTTCCTTCCACGTGAATGTTGGAGAGGCAGCAATAAACTTTAAAGAAATGCCATTTTAACATTCAGCACAATGCAATTGGTATAAACTCTAGCTAATCTTCCCTGAAGCATGTGGAAATGGAGTTTGAAGGGCAGCGATAAACCATGAAGCAAATGCAAATTTGGCAAGTGTAAAACTTGAAGTCCTTCAGCCTGCTGTGAGTATGGTGTTGAAGGAGTGGAAAGGAAAAATAAAATTCCAAGCAAGTGCCAAATCCTTCCATGGAGGTCACTTGGAAAAGGCTGTAGAAAGCTTTCAGCCATAACAAATCCTCTCCCCAATGTGAAAACCAACAAAGCCCCTGTGTGTGGTGAATGAGGAAGGGGAGGCATTACCAGCAGGCAATATGTAACATTAATAGCAAATTCATTTGGCTGGTGTAAAGCCCAGGTGCCATGACCTTTTCCAGCATCCTCTCAGGCGCAGTGGAGAAGGGAGTTTAAAGTTTTTTTAATCAAATGCATTGGCAGCCATGAAGTCTCAGAAATTGCTTCAAAAAAAAAAAAAATGCACAGTCCCAGGCAAATAGCTTTATCCCACATTGGCTGGGAAGTGGGATATTTTAATGTTTATATGCAAATCCTCGCTGTAGTATAATGTCTAAGCCATAAAGGCTTTTGACACAAGGTGCCCATGGGCGCCCAAGGCGGGCCCACACGTGAGCACGTTTCCCGAGGCGATGGAAGAGTTGACTGGACGAAGACCAAGTGGACCCCACGCAGGCACGCTTCCCGAGGCAAACAAGCAAAATTTTGCAGACGAAGGTCGGGTTAACGAGTGAGCAGGTTCGAGATGGATCGACGGTGCGCGCTATTTCACAAAGGGAAGATGCACGCGAGTTAAGGCTGCGAAATAGCGAAAGTGAACGAGATCCATCCACGTGGCACGTAGGTGGCGGGTACAGTCGGCAGTCCAGCAAGCGGGTCCCGGTGAGGTGGCGATGACGTGGCATACAAGCAAGCTGCCAAGTGGCAGTGACGAAGCAGATGACGTGGCGATGATGAGGTGTCATCCCAGGTGGCATCCGGTCAACCCCATCAGCCAATCAGAGGCCGCCACGTGGCAAGGCGTCAGAGCACAAATGGAGGCAAAAATCAAATTTTAAATGAATAAATGATATAGTTTAGACTATATTGAAATTCGAAATATTTAAATGATGGATCCATGATGAGAATTAATTCGCCCAGGGTCCAATTTTTGGCCAAAGTATAAAGTATTATATATCGCCAAAAAGCTCTCGGAGCGAGGAATCTGATTATGAAGTTAATTTGGACAAATGTGAAGTATTTTAGAAGCAGTTTCCACGGGAACATAATTCAGTTAGAGAGGAGACACTTGGCAATTCAGTTGCAGATTTGATTTTCTTCTCTCCTCTTTTTATTCCGAATTCTTCTCAGTTGTAAGGGTTCCAGAAATTTGGAGAATGGCTCCAGTTTTCATGGCTTCCAATTTTGAGCATTCTTGAAGATTGTACAGGGCAGGGCTTTTCCTTCAGTAATGGAGTTCAATTCTTGCTATAGGTGTTTTTAGTTGCAGGGTCTTATGTATGTAAGGCATACATAAATTCACACAGGATTGTCTCTAGATTTGTATTTCCATTTTATCAAATCAGATCCTCAAGGAGGATGAAATTTGTTATCTCAAGGAGATAGTTATGATTGTTTGCAGGGATTCTTCAAGGAAGGATTTAAATTCTACAATAAATCATAAAAATGGAATATAGTTTCAAGATCTGATGATTTTGTGAATGATCTTAGTAATGCATTTATGCAAGGCATTAATGCATGAATATTTAATAATGAAGATGGATTTGCAATCAAAGCTTTCATTCATAGTTTGATGTATGACTCTGTTTCCCTTGGATAAGGCACTGATCTTGCAATTAAAGGGGTTCTCAAACCAATTTAAAATCCAATCAGAATACCTTTAGTTTGTGTTATGTTTTGAAATGTTTCATCTATCTCATGCTCAAGTATAGTTGAGTTTTATGTGTAGATCTAGCCCATCTGCAATAAACTACTTGTTTTGGAGCTTTAGTGAGATCTATCTGTTTATGTTGATGCTGTCATAGGTGTGTAATAGGTTTAATTCTAAGCATCAAAGGTATACCCGCCTAGGTTTTGCAGAGCCTGAAGAGTAGAAGGATTCATATCCTTGTCATGTTGTCCAAGCCCTGAAGTTCTTCATAGATTGAATTGGCTACTTCATAGATCAATTGCAGGTGTTCTTGGGTTATCACTTTTGGTGAACAACACATGCGTTTAGGAAGGGAAAGCTTAAAAATGATGATTTGGGAGTATGGTAAGTTTTATAACTACGATTTCATGTGGCTTCAGAATCAAAACTTGCATTTTCAAGCTTTTTGTGCATCCAAACAAACATTTTAATGCTTCAAAACCTACGTTTAGGAAGCACCATCTTCAAAATGATCATTTGGGAGTATGATAAGTTCCATAATCACGGTTTCATGTTCGTGGCTCCAAAATCAAAACTTGCATTTTCAAGCTTGTTGTGCCTCCACATACCCATTTTGATGTTTCAAAACATAAGTTTAGGAAGAAAAACTTGAAAATGATGGTTTGCGAGTACTGTAAGTTTCATAACCATGCTTTCATGCTCATGTCTTCGGAATCATAACTTGCATTTTCAAGCTTGTTGTACCTCCAAACACACATTTTGATACTTCAAAAATTACATTTAGGAAACACAAGCTTCAAAATGATGATTTGGGAGTATGACAAGTTTCAACATCATGCTTACTTGCTAGTGGCTTCGGAATCAGAAAATGCATTTTCAAGATTGTTGTGCCTCTAAACACCTATTTTTATGCTTCAAAATGTGCATTTAGGAAGCACAAGATTCAAAATGTTGATTTGGTAGTACGATAAGTTTCATAATCAGGCTTTCATGCTTGTGGCTTCATAATCATCGTTTTCATTTTTAATCTTGTTGTGTCTCCAAACACCCAATTTGACACTTCAAAACTTAAGTTTAGGAAGCACAAGCTTCAAAATGATGATTTGGGAGTACGATAAGTTTCATAATCATTCTTTCATGGTCGTGGCTTCAGAATCATAACTTGAATTTTCAAGTTTATTGTACTTCCAAACACACTTTTTCATAATTCAAAACTTGTGTTTAGGAATCACAAGCTTCAAATTGATGATTTGGGAGTACGATAAGTTTCATAATCACACTTTCATACTCAGGGGCCCTCAATTAGAACTTACATTTCAAGCTTGTTGTGCCTCCAAACACCCATTTTGATACTTGAAAACTTGTGTTTAGGAAGCACATGTTTCAAAATGATGATTTGGGATTAGGATAAGTTCACAACGACGCTTTCATGCTCATGGCTTCGAAATCAAAATTTGTATTTTCAAGCTTATTGTGCCTCCAAACACCCTTTTTGATGCTTCAAAACATTCTTTTAGTAAGCGTAAATGTCAAAATGATGATTTGGGAGTACGATAACTTCAAAATCGTACTTTCATGCTCGTGGCTTTGTTATAAAACTTACATTTTCAAGCTTTTTGTCCCTCCAAACACCCATTTTGATGTTTCAAAACATGCATTTAAGAAGCATAACCTTCAAAATGATGATTTGGAAGTACGATAAGTTTCTTAATCATGCTTTCATGCTCATGGCTTCTGAATCAAAACTTGCATTTTCAAGCTTGTTGTACCTCCAAACACACATTTTGATGCTTCAAAACTTGCGTTTATGAAATCACAAACTTCAAAATCATGATTTGGGAGTACGATAAGTTTCATAATCACGCTTTCATGGCTTCTGAATCAGAACTTGCATTTTCAAGTTTGTTGTGCCTCTAAAGACCCATTTTCATAATTCAAAACTCGCGTTTAGGAAGCATAGGCTTCAAAATGATGATTTGGGAATATGATAAGTTTCATAATCGTTCTTTCATGCTGATGGCTTCAGAATCAAAACTTCCATTTTCAAGCTTCTTGTATCTCCAAGCTTGAAAATGATGTTTTGGGAGTACGATAAGATTTATAACTATTCTTTCATGTGGTTTCAAAATCAAAAACTGCATTTCAATCTTTTTGTATGTCCAAACACACATTTTGATGCTTCAAAACTTGTGTTTAGGAAGCACCAACTTCAAAACGATCATTTGGGAGTATGATAAGTTTCATAATCACATTTTCAAGCTCGTGGCTCCAAAATCAGAACTTGCATTTTCAAGCTTGTTGTGCCTCCACATACCCATTTTGATGCTTCAAAACATAAGTTTAGGAAGAGAAACTTCAAAATGATGATTTGTGAGTATGATAAGTTTCATAATCATGTTTTCATGCTCATGGATTGAGAATCATAACTTGCATTTTCAAGCTTGTTGTACCTCCAAACATATATTTCAATGCTTCAAAACTTACATCTAGGAAGCATAGGATTCAAAATGACAATTTGGGAGTATGATAAGTTTCATCATCGCGCTTACATGCTAGTGGCTTTCGAATCAAAACATGCATTTTCAAGCTTGTTGTGCCTCCAAACACCCATTTCTATGCTTCAAAATGTGCGTTTAGGAAGCACAAGCTTCAAATTATTGATTTGGTAGTATGACAAGTTTCATAATCACGCTTTCATGCTCATGGCTTCAGAATCATAACTTGCATTTTCAATCTTTTTGTGCCTCCAAAAACCCATTTTGACACTTCAAAACTTTCATTTAGGAAGAAGAAGCTTCAAAATGATGATTTGGGAGTGGGATAAGTTTTATAATCATGCTTTCATGCTCGTGGCTTCGGAATCAGAACTTCCATTTTCAAGTTTGCTGTATCTCCAAACACGCATTTTGATGCTTTTACAACTTGCATGTAGGAAGCACAAGCTTCAAAATGATGATTTGGGAGTACAATAAGCTTCAAAATGTTGTGCCTCCAAACACCTATTTTTATGCTTCAAAACGTGCATTTAGGTAGCACAAGCTTCAAAATGTTGATTTGTTTGTACGATAAGTTTCATAATCATGCTTTCATGCTCGTGGATTCAGAATTATAACTTGCATTTACAATCTTGCTGTGCCTCCAAACACCCATTTTGACACTTTAAAACTTTTGTTTAAGAAGCACAAGATTTCATGCTCGTGGCTTTGGAATCAAAACTTGCAATTTCAATCTTGTTGTATCTCCAAAGATAGATTTTGATGCTTTTACAACTTTTGTTTAGGAAGCACAAGCTTCAAATTGATTCTTTGCGAGTACGATAAGTTTAATAACTGCAGTTTCATACTCATGGCTTCGAGATCATAACTTGCATTTTCAAGCTTATTGTACCTCCAAACACACATTTTCATACTTCAAAACTTGCATTTAGGAAGCATTTTCAGTCTTGTTATGCCTCCAAACACACTTTTTGATGCTTCAAAATATGCATTTAGGAAGCACAAACTTCAAAATGATGATTTGGGAGTACGATAACTTTCATAATCGCACTTTCATGCTTGTGGCTTCCGAATAAAAACTTGCATTTTCAAGCTTATTGTCCCTCCAAACACCCGTGTTGATGCTTCAAAACATATATTTAGGAAGCACAACCTTGAAAATGATGATTTGGGAGTATCATAAGTTTCTTCATCATGTTTTCATGCTAATGGCTTTTGAATCAAAACTTGCATTTTCAAGCTTGTTGTACTGCCAAACACACATTTTGATGCTTCAAAACTTGCGTTTAGGAAAGCAAAAACTTCAAAATCATGATTTGGGAGTACGATAAGTTTCATAATACTGCTTGCATACTTGTGGCTTTTGAATAGGAACTTGCATTTTCAAGTTCATTGTGCCTCCAAAGACCCATTTTCATAATTCAAAACTTGTGTTTAGGAACCACAAGCTTCAAAATGATGATTTGGAAGTATGATAAGTTTCATAATCATGCTTTGATGCTTGTGGCTTCAGAATCAAAACTTGCATTTTCAAGCTTGTTGTGCATCCAAACACCCTTTTTGATGTTTCAAAACATGCTTTTAGGAAGCATAAGTTTAAAAATGATGATTTGGGAGTATGATAAGTTTCATAATAGCGATTTCATGGTCATGGCTTCAGAATTAAAACTTGCATTTTCAATCTTCTTGTGCCTCCAAATACCCTTTTTGATGCTTCAAAAAATGTGTTTAGGAAGCACAAACTTCAAAATGATGATTTGGGAGTACGATAACTTTCAAAATCACGCTTTAATGCTCGTGGCTTCATAACAAAAACTTGCATTTTCAAGCTTGTTGTCCCTCCAACAACCCATGTTGATGCTTTCATACAAACATTTATGAAGCACAACCTTGAAAATGATGATTTTGGAGTACGATAAGTTTCTTAATCATGCAATCATGCTCATGGCTTCTAAATTAAAACCTGTATTTTCAAGCTTTTTGTACCTCCAAAGACACATTTTGATGCTTCAAAACTTGCATTTAGTTTCGAAAGCACAAACTTTGAAATCGTGATTTGGGATTACGATAAGTTTCATAATTGTGTTTTCATACTCATGGCTTCTGAATCAGAACTTGCATTTTCAAGTTTGTTGTGCCTCCAAAGACCCATTTTCATACTTCAAAATGATGATTTGGAAGTATGATGAGTTTCATAGTCATGCTTTCATGCTTGTGGCTTCAGAATCAAAACTTGTATTTTAAAGCTTGTTGTGCCTCCAAACAACCATTTTGATGCTTCAAAATTTGCATTTAGGAATCATAAGCTTCAAAATGATGATTCGGGATTACAATAAGTTTCATAAACGCACTTTCATGCTCGTGGCTTTGGAATCAAAACTTGTATTTTAAAGCTTGTTGTACCTGCAAAGACCATTTTGAAGCTTCAAAACTTGTGTTTAGTTAGCACAAGCTTCAAAATGATGACTTAGGAGTATGATAAGTTTCATAATCATGTTTTCATACTTGTCGCTCGAAAATTAGAACTTGCATTTTCAAGCTTGTTGTGCCTCCACATACACATTTTGATGCTCCAAAACATAAGTTTAGGAAGGAAAACTTAAAAATGATGATTTGAGTACGATAAGTTTCATAATCATGCTCACAGATTTAGAATGAGAACTTGCATTTTCAAGCTTCTTGTGCCTCCAAACACCATTTTTGATGCTTCAAAAACATGCTTTCAAGAAGCATAAATTTTAAAATGTTGATTTGGGAGTATGATAAGTTTCATAATCACGCTTTCGTGGTTTTGGCTTCAGAATCAAAACTTGAATTTTCAATCTTGTTCTGCCTCCAAACACCCTTTCTGATGCTTCAAAACATGTGTTTGGGAAGAACAAACTTCAAAATGATGATTTTGTAGTACGATAACTTTCATAATGCGCTTTCATGCTTGTGGGTTCAGAATATAAACTTGCATTTTCAAGCTTGTTGTCCCTCCAAACACCCATGTTGATGCTTCAAAACATACATTTAGGAAGCACGGCCTTGGAAATGATGATTTGGGAGTATGATAAGTTTTTAATCATGCTTTCATGCTCATGGTTTCAAAATCAAAACTTGCATTTTCAAAATTGTTTTACCTCGATACACACACTTTGATGCTTTAAAAATTACATTTAGGAAAGCACAAACTTCAAAATCATGGCTTGGGAGTATGATAATTTTAATAATTGCGCTTTCATACTCCTGACTTCTGAATCAGAGCCTACATTATTAAGTTTTTTGTGCCTCCAAAGACCCATTTTCATATTTCAAAACTTGTGTTTAGGGACCACAAGCTTCAAAATGATGATTTGGAAGTATGATAAGTTTCATAATCATGCTTGTGGCTTCGGAATCAGAACTTGCATTTTCAAGCTTCTTGTGCCTCCAAACACCCTTTTTGATGTTTCAAAACATGCTTTTAGGAAGCATAAATTTAAAAATGATGATTTGGGAGTATGATAAGTTTCATGGTCATGGCTTCAAATTCAAAACTTGCATTTTCAATCTTCTTGTACCTCCAAACACCCTTTTTGATGCTTCAAAACATGTGTTGAGGAAGCACAAACTTCAAAATGATGATTTGGGAGTATGATAACTTTCATAATCGTTCTTTAATTCTCGTGGCTTCAAAATAAAATAAATGCATTTTCAAGCTTGTTGTCCCTCTAAACACCCATGTTGACGATTCAAAAGATACATTTAGGAAGCACAACCTTGAAAATGATGATTTGGGAGTACGATAAGTTTCTTAATCGTGCTTTCATGCTCAAGGCTTCTGAGTTGAAACTTGCATTTTCAAGCTTGTTATACCTCCAAACACATATTTTGATGCTTCAAAACTTGCATTTAGGAAAGCACAAACTTCAAAATCATGATTTGGGAGTATGATAAGTTTCATAATCACGCTTTCATACTCGTGGCTTCTGAATCATAACTTGCATTTTCAATTTTTTTGTGCCTCCAAAGACCCATTTTCATACTTCAAAACTTCTATTTAGGAACCACAAGCTTCAAATTGATGATTTGGAAGTATGATAAGCTTCATAATAATTCTTTCATGCTTGTGGCTTTGGAATAACAACTTGCATTTTCAAGCTTGTTGTGCCTCCAAACAAGCATTTTGATGCTCCCAAATTTACTTTTAGGAAGCATAAGCTTCAAAATGATGATTTTGGACTGCGATAAGTTTCATAATCGTACTTTCATGCTCCTAGCTTTGTAATCAAAACTTGCATTTTCAACCTTGTTGTATCTCCAAACAAAATTTTGATGCTTCAAAATGATGACTTGGGAGTACGATAAGTTTCATAATCGTGCTTTAATACTTGTGGCTTCGAAATCAAAACTTGCATTTTGAATCTTGTTGTACTTCCAAACACCCATTTTTATACTTCAAAACTTGAGTTTAGGAAGCACAAGCTTCAAAATGATGATTTGGAAGTACGATTAGTTTCATAATCAAGCTTACATGTTTGTGGCTTCTTAATCAGAACATGCATTTTCAAACTTTTCATGCCTCTAAACACCCATTTTGATGCTTCAAAACTTACGTTTAGGAAGCACAAGCTTCAAAATGATGACTTGGGAGTACGATGAGTTTCATAACCGTGTTTCCATGCTCATGGCTTTAAAATGAGAAATTGCATTTTCAAGCTTGTTGTACCTCCAAACACACATGTTAATGCTTAAAAACGTTTTTTTAGGAAGCACACATTTCAAAATGATGATTTAGGATTTCGATAAGTTTCATAACTGAGCTTTCACGCTCGTGGCTTCGGAAGTAGAACTTGCATTTTCAAGCTTGTTGTGATTCCAAACACTTATTTTTGATGTTTCAAAACTTATGTTTAGGAAGAACAAGCTTCAAAATGATGATTTGGGAGTAGGATAAGTTTCATAATCGCACTTTCATGGTCATGGCTTCGGAATCAAAAGGTACATTTTCAATCTTTTTGTGCCTCCAAACACCCTTTTTGATGCTTCAAAACATGCATTTAGAAAACACAAACTTTAAAAAAATGATTTGGGAGTAGGATAAGTTTCATAATTGTGCTTTCATGCTCATGGCTTTGAAATAAAAACTTGCATTTTCAAGCTTTTTGTGCATCCAAAGACAAATTTTGATGATTCAAAATGATCATCTAAGAGTATGATAAGTTTCATAATTGCGCTTTCATGCTCGTGGTTCCGAATTCAGAACTTGCATGTTCAAGCTTGATGATTTGTGAGTACAATAAGTTTCATAATCATGATTTCATGCTCATGCCTTTAGAATCAAAACTTGCATTTTCAAGCTTATTGTACCTCCAAACACACACTTTGATGCTTCAAAACTTGCATTTAGGGAGCACAAGCTTCAAAATCATGATTTGGGAGTATGATATGTTTCATCATCCTGCTTACATGCTAGTGGCTTCGGAATCAGAACATGCATTTTCAAGCTTTTTGTGCCTCCATACACCCATTTTTATGCTTCAAAACGTGTATTTAGGAAGCACCAGATTCAAAAAGTTGATTTGGTTGTATGATAAGTTTCATAATCACGCTTTCATGCTCATGGCTTCGAAATCTTAACTTGCATTTTCAAGCCTTTTGTGCCTCCAAACACCCATTTTGACAGTTTAAAACTTTGGTTTGAGAAGCACAAGCTTGAAAATAATGATTTGGGAGTACGATAAGTTTCATAATCATCCTTTCATGCTCATGGCTTCGGATTCAAAACTTGCATTTTCAATATTTTTGTATCTCCAAACACATGTTTTGATGCTTTTACAACTTGAGTTTAGGAAAAACAAGCTTCAAAATGATGATTTGGGAGTACAATAAGTTTCACAATTGCACTTGCATTCTCTTGGCTTCAAAATTCAATTGTGCATTTTCAAACTTGGTGTTCGATGAAACAACCATTTTGATGCTTCAAAACTTGCATTTAGGAAGCACATGATTCAAAATGATGATTTGCGAGTACGATAAGTTTAATAACCGCACTTTCATGCTTGTGGCCCCTCATTAGAACTTATATTTTCAAGCTTTTTGTGCCTCCAAACACCCATTTTGATACTTCAAAACTTGAGTTTAGGAAGCACATGTTTCGAACTGATGATTTGGGAATATGATAAGTTTCACAACAATGCTTTCATGTTGGTGGCTTCAGAAGCAAAACCTGTATTTTCAAGCTTCTTGTGCCTCCAAACCCCATTTTCATACTTCAGAACTTGCGTTTACGAACCACGAGCTTCAAATTGATGATTTGGAAGTATGATAAGTTTCATAATCATGCTTTCATGCTTGTGGTTTTAGAATCAGAACTTGCATTTTCAAGCTTCTTGTGCCTCCAAACACCCTTTTTGATTCTTCAAAACATGCTTTTAGGAAGGATAAATTTAAAAATGATGATTTGGGAGTATGATGTTTCATAATAGCGCTTTCATGGTCATGGCTTCATAATCAAAACTTGCATTTTCAATCTTCGTGTGCCTCCAAACACCCTTTTTGATGCTTCTAAACAATTGTTTAGGAAGCAGAAACTTCAAAATGATGATTTGAGAGTACGATAACTTTCATTATCATGCGTTCATGCTCATGGCTTCAAAATAAAAACGTGCATTTTCAAGCTTGTTGTCCCTCGAAACACCCATGTTGATGCTCAAAAACATACATTTAGGAAGCACAACCTTGAAAATGATGATTTGGGAGTACGATAAGTTTCTTAATCATGCTTTCATGCTCATGAATTCTGAGTCAAAACTTGCATTTTCAAGCTTGTTGTACCTCCAAACACATATTTTGATGCTTCAAAACTTGCATTTAGGATAGCACAAACTTCAAATTCATGATTTGGGAGTACGATAAGTTTCATAATCGCGCTTTCATAATCATGGCTTCTGAATCAGAACTTACATTTTCGAGTTTGGTGTGCCTCCAAAGACCCATTTTCATTCTTCAAAACTTGCTTTTAGTAACCACAAGCTTCAAAATGATGATTTGGAAGTATGATAAGTTTCATAATCATGCTTTCATGCTTGTGGCTTCGGAATCAGAACTTGCATTTTCAAGCTTCTTGTGCCTCCAAACAACCATTTTGATGCTTCAAAATTTGCGTTTAGGAAGCATAAGCTTCAAAATGATGATTTGGGAGTAAATGTTGCCTTGATTAATAAATTAGTAAATTTCCATTCAAATATATATATCGAATTTATTTGAAATCATATTAAATTCATGTTCTAAATTTGTTTGTAGATTTAAGTTTACTTTTTTTTTTTAAATTAGTTTTTTTTAAGATTAAATAAATATAATTTATTATATTATTAAAAGATTTTGAGTTAATTACTAATTATTAAACACACACACACATACACACACACACAAACATATTGAGTTAGGAATTGTTTTATGAAAATTGAATTATACTTTAGAGTTTGTAATTAAATTTTATATATTATTCAAATAATTAAAAAATTTATTTATATTCTAAGTTGTCTAAGTAATTGAAATTTATTTGTATAATTAAAATAAGTAGTTCAAATTTATTATTTGTATTTTTTTTATTTTAATTTAAAATTAAAAATATTTTAGAATATTGAAAGTTATTTTGAATGATTAAAATTAATAAGCTTATTGTTCTTTGAAATGTAATTATGCACTTGGTGATTGAAAAAATCATTTAGGATTAGTTTATAATTATAAATTTTAATAGTTGAAAATTAATCGAATTTAGTGAGAAATGGATTTATTTATTGAGGTTTGTTTAATGAAAAATGGTTTTATTTATTGAGATCTATTTAAAAATTATTAATGAGACCTATTTATAATCTAACCTTATTGAAATTAATGGAAATGTATTTAAAATATCATCTCTAGTTTTGGGTATTAGATTATTAAAATATTAAAGAAACATTTAAGCGAAAATGGTCTAACTCATATTAATGGATATCTTATTGGATTTTTAATATGGAAATTAAGTTGAAAATTTGAATTTTTTTTTAAATTCTAAAGAGTTAGTATCTCCTCAATGATGGGAAAATAGTCCCTTGGTTTTTGAAAAGATAAATATTTGAAATTAGTACCTTTCAAGTATTCGGATTCACATTTAAAGTAGTTGTAGACACCTAAAATTGTCTCGTCTAATTAAATAAATATATCTATTTATTTAATTATTTTTATCCTAATTCTTTTATTAATTAAATAATTTTTTTTTTTTTTAATTAATTCATTTATCCTCTTCTAGTCTTATTTCTCATTTAAATAAATACATTTATTTATTTAAATTATCCTTTTCCTAAATTAAATAAATACTTATTTATTTAATTGATCCCACTTCTTCTGTTAATTAAATAAATCTTTATTTATTTAATTAATTCATTAACCTTTTCTACCTATGACACATGCCATTCATCTCTTAATTCCTACACTACCTACCCTCTCATTATTTTCTTATTTTCTCTACCTACCCTCTAATCATAGCCGACCATTTCTTATAGTGTCTTGTATATAACGAGATGCTTCCTTCATTATCAACCCCTGACTACTCTACGCTTTCGAACTTTCATATGTGATCAAGCCTACTTGCAACCACATTTCCGTTCTTTGTTGAGCTCTTGTGCACACATAAAATCTGAGAGCAAATATATCAAGTAAGATCAATGGAGATAGGAAGAATGGAGATCCAAACCCTATTGGACATGTGATGGTATAATCTTTGTGATTTCATTTGATTTGCATTGTCTTAGGTAATCTTCATATGTTATGGTAAATCTTTGTTGTTGTTAGGCTAGGGTTTTGGGGTTGAATTCATTTAGTCTTTCAATATTGTTGTTTCCACTTTTCACCATAAAAATTTTGGCATGCCCTGTGGGACATGGATTTTTGTTATATTTATGTTTTTTTTTCATATTTTTCTAACCCTATATTGTGGGTTTCTAAAAAAATTTGGAGAATAACCTTGTGCAACTAAGGTTTTGCATACAAAATCAAGATCTTGGAGACATTTGATCTGATCTCACAAAAGGCTTGGAATTTTTGCACCAAATTTTGTTGATAGGTTGAAGACAGTATTAAGAGCTCTCAATCCAAAATTCAAAATTTTTGAAGTACATTTACATTTTCCATGAATATTTTATGAATTTTTCATAAAAAATTAATTTTGAGAGCAAATGAGAGAAATTTTTGGATTTTCTTACATTTTTTGAAATCTCTCAGAATTATACATAGGATCTATTGTTTGTGATTTTAATTTTGATGCAAAATATTTCCTAAAAAATCGGATCTTTAAAAATTAGGGTTTTTCATTATTTTGATTAGATCTCACAAACGACTTTACATTTTGGCATCAAATTTTTTTCCTGGTCAAAAACATTATCAGAGGTGCTTAGTAAAAATATCAGATTTTTTGGAGCATATTTGAATTTTCTATGAATTTTTTATGTATTTTAATTAAAATTAATTTTGAGAGACAATGAGTGAATTTTTTGGATTTTCTTACATTTTTAGAAACCTCTCAGAATTATACAAAAAATTTCGAATTTGTTCTTTGTGATTTTAATTTTGATGCAAAATATTTCCTAAAAATCGGATCTTTAAAAGTTAGGATTTTGCATTATTTTGATCATATCGCACAAACTGCTTGGAATTTTTGCAGGATTTTTTTTTATGCAGGTTTGGAAGACCATCAGGAGTGTCCAATAAAAATTTCATATTTTTTCGGTCAATTTTCCATTTAATATGATTTTTCATAAAAAAATTAATTTTGGAGAAAATTAGCAAATTTTTTGGATTTTCTTACATTTCTGGAAATTTCTTGAATTTTATAGGTAGTCTTTTTTTTATGATGAATCAGATCTTTGAATTGGTCAAAAAAATGCATTGTTGAAGGCCCCTATTTCACAAAGTCTTTTGGATCTAAAATTTACCTAACTTGTGTGCTTGCAAGAGGGGTATTATTGCAAAACTACTAACAAATATTTGTTGTAGAATTTTGGCAAGGGTTTCTTTTGCTTTTCATTGTGTGCCTTGTTTTCATAGATTACCAAACACTTCAATTGGTGCACTAAAATTGAACCAGTGTCTTTTGTGTCTTGGGCAATAGGCTCTTTTGTGTTAATCTCTAGAGGACCTATCTCCTCGTGTGGTCATTAGAACTACTAGTGAGGAGAGAATGACCCATGTGGTAGTGAGGAAAACCCACCTCTTCCGAACAACTATAAATAACTATATCCATGGTGAAAGCCATGGGTAACGTGTACTGATTAGTTCATACTGACACTATGTCTCCCCATAAACCCGTTTGATCAAATTTATTTGATTAGTTGTAAGGCGTAACCCCTACCGGCTGGGAGCCTTCTATATTTACAGAGCTAAAAGTGCCGCATGTATGACCACATGAGTGGATGCCCTTACTAGCACCTTTTGTTTTAGAAAGCCAAAATCCTTCTAGTTGTTGGGGCAGGAGGTTGGACCTCTGGAGCGGCCCACACACATACGGTTCTTAGTAGAGATACAAAGTTTGACATGGGGAGTTTTTGTGGGGACTGATGCTTGGTTGCCCTGGAGAAGTGAGTTCCGAGGGTGGAGCCAATGGGGTCAAGCATCTAAGTATCCGCTCTGAATAGCGTAGCCTCAGGGAAAACCCCGTGTGGGATCAACAACTATTGTCATGGCCAGCCATAATAATTGTGCTTGTCTTCTTTTGAATATTCAAACATTGAAGACCAAACATTATAACATTGTGTCTTTTGTGTCTTCAAGTGTATGCAAAACATTTTAACATCAAACAACACACTTTTCTTTGAGTCATTTTGAGTCTAAACACTTGCAAAGATTGAGTCCTCATCAACATTGTGTCATCTTGTCACGAAAAACAGTCAAAAAATTCTGATTTGGTCACAACAAATAACTTCACAAATTGGAAAAATTTATAGTCCAACAAACAAGAGCAATCAATTTCACAATTCTTGAGCTTCCTAAGTTATTTCTCTAGATTTTCATCTAGCATTCAACCTACCTTTCATCTAGCATTCAACCTACCTTTGGGTCTCACAAAGTTCATCATTGATTTACACCTTACATTACATTCATGCATTTGTCTAAACTTGAGTCCAAAGGTCGCTTTCTTGTCCTCATCTTTCTTTGTCAACACACTACATACAACAACATTTTTCTAAGTGGTCCCTCATCAAGATCTATCACCTTTGGGTCTCATTTGGTCTGACTTAGAGTCAAGGTCAACTTACCTCATCAAGAGAAACTATCATCTCTTTGGAAGCCACACCTTATTCACTTGTCTACGGCACTGAAGCTATCTTGCCTATAGAGGTCGAGTTACCCTCTTTATGAGTCTCTTTGCACAACATTATCAGTGATGAAGACTACGGGGTCTCTCGCTTACAAGAACTAGAACTATTGGATGAACGAAGACAAATTGCTTTTAATCATCTCAAGGCTTATCAACAATGAATGAGTCGCAGTTACAATCATAAAGTCAAGCCTTGCACATTTGAGGTGGGTGACTTAGTTCTCAGAGAAAATCCTAAAAATCAGCAATATAGAGAGAAGAAGGGAAAATTTGAACCAAATTGGCTTAGGCCTTACATCATCACAACAGTCTATGGATCAGGTGCATATCAACTTTCGACACCAGAGGGAGAACCTTTGGAGGATCCTATCAACAACATGCACCTTCGTAGGTTTTACACATAGCTCTTCAGAATATCCTAATTCAAAAATACAAAAAAATCAAAAAATTCAAAAAATACAAAAAATTCAAAAAATTCAAAAATACAAAAAAATCAAAAAATTCAAAAATACAAAAAAATCAAAAAATTCAAAAATATAAAAAAATCATAAAAATAAAAAATCGTTACTTGGTGAAAACCTGGCAAACAGGTGCCTTGTGACACAAAAAATAATTGAAAAATAAAAAAAGTAAAGAAAAACATTTCATCCAACGGTGAAAACCACTTCGGTTGCGCCCTGGGCAAGTACCATGGTGAAAACCGGGTCACCGGCGCCATGTGTAGAGACATTGCTCCTCCCTCCTTCAGGATTCAATTTCATCCTTTCACTTTTGCACACATTCACAACCTTTCCATCCATAATAAATCAGCTCCTATATGTGGTTAAGGCAAATCCTAAGTCTAGTGATGGTTGTGGAACTGAGCGCATCACACGTTATGAGGAGTACAATTTCTTCCATCTTTCTTCAGTCTATCGATGCACAATCCACAATAAAGTAACATTCACATCACCAATCCATAATAAAGTTTCATCTTCTCTGCAATAAAGTATCAGTTGCATGGATTCAGTCAGTTTCAGATGAGACATAAGCAGCAATGGGCCTCAACAAATGAAATCTTTCAACAGACTCAGACAATATTATGGTTCAGTGCTATCTATCCTTTTGTGAAAGTAAACATTGTGACTATAATCAAATAAGACTTATACAAGTGACAAGAGACACTAAACTTGAGGACTACAGTGGATGTTGGTATCGAGTCTTGGTTTTCTTTTGATTTTATCTTTTTGGTGACATGTCTTTTAGCTTTTCCAGGATGTCTTTGACTAGAGATTTTATCTCCAGGACATCTTTGAATATAAAGGCGAGGATAGGGTATCATCACCTATTTTTCTTTTGTTGTCTGTGGATTGTCTCTTAGTAATGCTATGACTTGTCCAAGGATATGAGGACACTGTGAGTCTAGTATGAACTAGGGCATTCTTTGTTTGCATCTGTCTGATCTCCATGCAAATGGGTACAATGACTTTCTGGATCAAACATATGCCTCGATTGTCATAACCTATTTTGCCATAATAAAGCTCAATGATGATAATGTACAAGAATCTCTTTCACTTTCATATCTTCTATCTTCCTTTCTTGATTGACCTCCATCATCCTTCCCGAGCCCGTGTAGCCTATTATCACATGACTGAGTATAATGACACACCAAAAAAAAATGTGTTTCATGTAGTTGCACCTGCATTACCACATATTAGCATTTCATACATACATATAGATATTACAATTGCATCACATCCTGCACACAACACATGTTAGCACATTTTATATTTTCATCATGTAAATAGTTATTTGCATTATTATATTCATATGCATTTCATACATTCACATTTGCATCATGCATGACATATAGAACATAAAAGAACAAAAAAATATTGCATTTCATCATGTACATATTTACATGCATATCATAGGCATCACATAGAAACATACATCACATAGGTACACATGCATATAACTACCACAAGGATGAATCGTCTCATATATATAATCATAAGTGTCATGATACAATGATGTCAAAATCATATGGCTACAATCACCCGAAGGTGTCATCATACAAAATGGTACAAAACTGATATATAAGAAGCCCTCTAAGGCTATGATGAACTCCCTCCCTCAGAGCCAGCTAGCCTCAATGGAGTCTGAGTCCTAGAAGGACCCGCCCTAGGATCATCTCTCCTGTCCCCTCTATCTGGTGGTGGTGGAGGACCCATAACCCCACCGCTAGACTCTGTCTCCTATGTCTCCCTCTAGTGGTCGTCGCAGTCCGCGATGGTCTACGAAAACTCCTCGCCCGCTACTCTGGTGGCACCGCTCCATAGTATAGGTCTCTCCAGTATCCTATCTTCTCCTTGGCTCGCAAAACATAGGCGTATCCATCTCCTATGTCCTCTATTGCCTGTCTCCCTACCCTCAGTGCCGTCTCAACCTCTGTATAGCACTGAATAGCCTGATGCCTCTCCCGCTTAGTATCCCTCAGCTGTCTCTTGAGCCTAGTTGTCTCCCTCTCCAAATCCTCGATCTCATCTACCTATCCCTAGTAGATCTCCCTCAAAGCTATTAACTCATCCTCCTCTCCCCCTCACCCTATCCCTATCCCTATGGCTACTCCTGTGGCTGCTCCTATCCCTGCTCCTGTCCCTATGGCTTCTCCTATGGCTCCTCTTGTCCTTGTCCCTGTACCTATTTGGGAAACTGTGATGCTAGCCCCTGTAAAGGTAATCCACCTCTGCCCCTCACTATGTGAGCCTGCTGAGCCTATCTCTCCTCTCCACCCTCTCTCCTCGGAGCCACTCTCCTCTCTACTACTACACCCTGCCTCCTCCATAGGCCTCTACCTCCACCATCTCCATCACCTCCATCATCTCCATCTATCGGCTCCCTTGGATCCGTCAGCCGTGGAAATGGATGCTCTACCCAATATGCAGTATACTCTGCATCCATCCCTGCATCCTCTATATCTGCCCACATATCCCAAGGCAAGGGAATCATCTCTACTAGCTGTGTCACTTCCTGATCATAAGACAATAATAGACCCAAGTGCACCTGATCTCTCACCATTCGTGCATACATCCATGACCCCCGTGGCATCCGTTGTATCCTACCAAATTGCTTGCCCACCCTATCTACCAACTGCCTCTTAATAACATACGATATCTGACCAATCAAATACCTGCTCCTGAATACATATGGAAGCTCCACTGCATCATCCTCCCACTCCTCATAGTCCTGGTACGACCTCCATACCACACTATCTATCTCATCAATCACTCAGTGCCAATACTCCAGTCTCCCAATCCGTGGCTGAGACGTAACCATACCATACAAGTGTACATAACTGCGCCCATGTCCCTTGCCTCTGAAATGCATCAGTCATGTCACCGACAGATGCTCATATGCCCACACCTGCAGCAGTGTCACTCAGCATCCTAATCATGCTGATCCATAGTATACAAACTGATGCAACTCAAAGTACAAGTGTGCCAGCAGACACGGTTCCCATGCAAACCTGGTGTTCTCTGTCACCAATGTCTCTAGTGTACTCCCCCATCCCATAGCCAACACTACTAGTAGCGCTAATCCTGTCCATGTCATGGTAACCCAAGCCACGTGTCCAACCCTCATCTCCAGTCCTAGATCCTGAAACACTCATCTCAGTGCATCCTTGTCTCCCTCTCAATCATAAGGAACTAACTCCCCATTGATTGGTATCCGCAGTATCCTATATACATCCTCTAAGGTGACTGTCATCTCACCCATCAGCAAATGAAAAGTACAAGTCTTTGAGTGTCATCTCTTAGCTAGTGTAGTCAGCAATCCCATGTTTGCTCGAAACTCAGGCACACATAATATATCGCAAACCCATAGCCTAAACTGCTTCTCTATCCTCAAATGTTAGCTCTGCTCACAAAATTTGAGTCGAAGGGAATCTCTCCCATGACTCCAACATAGGTAGGTCCTCCTATAGTCAAGAAAATCACTTGTGTCAGTCCTAGTGGTACTCCTTGTTCATCACAAAGTGTTGCTTCCTATCCTAGTGGTACTCCCCGTTCATCACAAAGTAGTGCTCTCTATCCTAGTGGCATTCCCTATTTATCACAAAGTGCTGCTCTTTTTAGTACTCCTTGTTCATCACAAAGTACTACCTTTTGGCATTCCATGTTCATCACAAAGTGCTACTCTTTTTAGTACTCCATGTTCATCACAAAGTACTACCTTTTGGCATTCCCTGTTCATCACAAAGTGCTGCTCTTTTTAGTACTCCCTGTTCATCACAAAGTACTACTTTTTTTTTTTTTATCTTAGTAGCATTCCCTGTTCATCACAAAGTGTTTCTTTGATCCTATTCTAGGGCCTCTGCTTGATTTTATCCTCTTGAGTCATTTCCTGATTGGCAACGTATGTTCTATCGTAGAATTGTCCATCCTAGCCCTATCTGCTATTCTAGTCTTCCCTAGAGGACCTTCTTGAGTGTATCCTCTCAGCAGCTTATCCAATCAATAGCGTATGTTTATCACAGAACTGTCGATTTGACCTTGAAGACATAAGCATGCATTCTTGACACAAACGCACTTGCATACAATCATAGACGTGCCTGGCACCAATGCAGATGCGCCTAGCCTACCCAGATGCGCCTAGCACCAACGCAGATGCGCCTTTGCATTTTGCCCCCCGCTTGACATTTTTTTTGATATACTTAGAGTGCATTTATTACATTACCTAGCATGCATTTATGACAACAATTAATGTAGCAAAGTACAAGAAGGTTTTGTGGTACTTATCAGCTCTCTGGCATCTGCTGGGCTCTGAAATTGGTGAGTTCGATTGAATCTATGCACCAATGCCATCACTATTGACTCCTCTCTGCTCTCTCTGCACTCTAATCTCTTGGAGGTGTGGATGACAATGAGGATGTTTTCCCTCGTAGTCTATCATATAGACTACCCTAGCCCTAGTCTCCCAAGTCAGTCTTCTTTATCCCGTGACTTTGTCACTCTATCCTTTCAGGTCAGTCCATTCTAGCCTTTGTTTCTTATCGAGAGATTTTCTGTGATCTTTTTAGACATTTTCATCCAATCTCTCGAGGGGGCATATCATTCCCATCTTGGGGAAACTTTGTATCAGTTTATCTTATCTTCTTTGAAACAATGCGACAAGCAGCATTGTATCAAAGAGGGGCAAAATGTAGACACCTAAAATTGTCCCGTCTAATTAAATAAATATCTTTATTTATTTAATTATTTTTATCCTAATTATTCTATTAATTAAATAAATCTATATTTATTTAATTAATTCATTTATCATCTTCTAGCCTTATTTCTCATTTAAATAAATACATTTATTTATTTAAATTATCCTTTTCCTAAATTAAATAAGTACTTATTTATTTAATTGATCCCACTTCTTCTGTTAATTAAATAAATCTTTATTTATTTAATTAATTCATTAACCTTTTCTACCTATGACACATGTCATTCATCTCTTAATTCCTACACTACTTACCCTCTCATTATTTTCTTATTTTCTCTACCTACCCTCTAATCATAGCTGACCAATTATCTTTTACACCTCTCAATCTTATCCCTCCATTTCTTATAGTGTCTTCTATATAAGGAGACACTTCCTTCATTATCAACCCCTGACTACTCTATGCTTTCGAACTTTCATATGCGATCAAGCCTACTTGCAACCACATTTCCATTCTTTGTTGAGCTCTTGTGCACAAATAAAATCTGAGAGCAAATATATCAAGCAAGATCAATGGAGATAGGAAGAATGGAGATCCAAACCCTGTTGGACATGTGATGGTATAATCTTTGTGATTTCATTTGATTTGCATTGCCTTAGGTAATCTTCATATGTTATGGTGGATCTTTATTGTTGTTAGCCTAGGGTTTTGTGGTTGAATTCATTTAGTCTTTCAATATTGTTGTTTCCACTTTTCCCCATAAATAGTAGTGTTATCATTTTTAGATGAAATTTATGTTACTTCGAATGGAGGAATTAGTTGGGCTTATTAAATACTTTTCACTTCAAACAAATTCGTTTCATTTCCAAAGTCTTACTATTCAAACATTTAATTTTCTTTCAAGCAAATCAGTACTAGGATTCATACTTATTGTGTAATGGTTTGTCCAAAATAATTATATATCTTGCAAGTAATTCAAATAATTTAGTTCAAGTTTTCAAATTTTTAATTATTATCATAATTTTCCTTCGGAGAAAATACTATTCCCAAGGATTTGTTTATGTTCCTTTCAATTACAGAATCAAAAGTTACATTTTCAATCTTTTTGTGCCTCCAAACACCCTTTTTGATGCTTCAAAACATGCGTTTAGAAAGCACAAACTTCAAAACAATGATTTGGGAGTACAATAAGTTTCATAATTGTACTTTCATGCTCATGGCTTCAGAATAAAAACTTGAATTTTCAAGCTTCTTGTCACTCCAAACACCCATTTTGATACTTCAAAACATGTGTTTAGGAAGGGCAAGCTTGAAAATGATGATTTGGGAGTACGATAAGTTTTAGAACTACGCTTTAATGTGGTTCGGAATCAAAAATTGCATTTTCAAGCTTTTTTTGCATCCAAACACATATTTTGATGATTCAAAATGATCATTTGGGAGAATGATAAGTTTCATAATCGCACTTTCGTGCTTGTGGCTCTGAAATTAGAAATTGCATTTTCAACTTTGTTGTGCCTCCACATACTCATTTTGATGCTTCAAAACATAAGTTTAGGAAGAAAAACTTCAAAATGATGATTTGTGAGTGTTGGCATATGGACACTCCAATGAGACATTGTGTGTGATTGAAGGTTTTGTCATTGATGGCAACCTTGCAATCCTATGGCACCGGCAAGACATTATACTGGCAAAGCATTACATAGGCAACCTTGCAATCCTATGGCACCGGCAAGACATTATACCGGCAAAGTTTTAATAAAATAGTGCACCGACATCAACAAAATCAATCTACACTGGCACCGGCACAGAAGATGTACACCGGCATAGAAGATGTACACTAGCATAGAAGATGTACAGCGGCACAAAAGGAAATATGTATACCGACACAGAGGCCGACAGGACTTTTGATATGTAATATTTTGTTTATCATTGTAAGCCGACTTAGCAAATTGTAAAATGGCTCTTGTATATAAAAGAGATCATTGTAGGCATTTGTAGGATATGGATAGAATGAAATAAATAGATTATAAGGCAGACCTAATGTGCGAATTGTAGGTCAAGGGTATATGTAAAGAACAGAGCAAGAACCGGTACTGAATCTGGCATTGAAGATGCTATTGTAAAGCAGTACAGAATATTGGATTTGTGTAAATCCTCATTGTAAGTCAGTGTGACTTCTTGTTGAGCAGTGAGCTCTAGGCAGTTGGCCTTCCTGCATGTGCAGGCCCCTATTGTAAGTAATATTCTCTTATTGGCTAGTAAGTGAATATTGTGGGTCACAAATCCCACTGAGGTTTTTCCCACACCGGGTTTCCTCATTAAACATCTTGTGTTATGGTGTTCTTTTCATGTGGATGCTTTTGATTTTGTTATTTGCATTAATTCTTGCATACCGGTATACTGTTACTTTATATTCTGCATATTCAATTTTAAGAAAATTTCATTACCGGTCAGATACTGAATCACCCCCCCCCTCTCAGTATCTATGGGAACCCTAACAATTGGTATCAGAGCCTGGTCCTCTATTTTTGAAAGCCTAACAGCTTGAGGAAGATCTTGACACCGGTAAAGATGGAAAATCTGATGAAGCAATTTGAAGGAGCTCTTACTGACTATGATGCAAAGAAGTTGAAAAATATCAAATTAGAAGATGATTTAAAAGCAGCTCAAGACATTATTCAGGCACTTCAAGAAAATCTTACTGTTACAAGAAACAAGAGAAGAGAACTTTGTGAAAAATTGCAAAATGAAAATGATGAAAAGGAATCATTAAATGATATGATAAGCAAATTGAAACAAGAGATCATGACAACAAAAAATGAAATGCAGGATATGACTATGAGATTCTGCAAAGAGATTGAGGACAGAAAGAAGAATGAAGAAGAATTGACCAGAAGACTAAGTGATGCAGCAAATGAGAACACAAGACTTAGCTATGAAAATGATATGTTGAAGACAGATCTGATGCATACTCAAAATGACTCGAATGAACTAATGAGACAAAAAGAGATCTTGGAAAGGGAATTGGAAACTGCAAATCAACACAAAGAAAAATTCAAGAAAAGCTCAGACGAACTTGGTACCTTATTGAAGAATCAAAAACCCAAAGGTGACACTTCTGGAGTTGGATTTGAAGTTGGAGAAAGCTCTGGTACTGCAAATACCCAGGATCAAAGAAAACCAGTAAGACCCTCTAATACTTACAAATTCAATGGAAAATGCTTTAACTGTAATAAATATGGTCATAAGGCAAATGAATGTAGATCTAGGAATTATTAGAACATCAATCCTGCCATCGGTCAATGCAACAAATGCAACAAAATTGGTCATAACTCTGAAAATTGCAGAATGAATGTAAGATGTTATGTTTGTGGAAGATTTGGTCATTTATCAAATAAATGCAGAACACAAACTGGCATAGGTTATGGGAAAGCTATTCAAAAAAATAATGTAACTTGTTATGCATGTAACAAAATTGGTCATATTGCTAAATTCTGTAGAAGTAAAGGTACACCGGTAGATAACAAAAGTACTAGCTTGAAAGGTAAAGAAAAGGTTGAAGAGGTTAAGCAAGAATTTTCAAAGCAATGGATTAGAAAAGGTGATCTAAATATTGGGGTTACCCCTCCACTGGTAGAACCAACAAATGCTTCACCGGCAGGACAATATGATGCTCCACCGGCAAGATAGAGTAACGCTCCACCGACAGGATGTTCTTCATCAAATTGAAGAAAATTATTTTGAGAGTTTGGCAATTTAATGACACGTGCTATTATTCCCTTGGTTAGAGAAAAGAAGTTGAAAATCCTTCATTACCAGCAAATAAAGTTGAGTTAATACATTACCGACAAACAATTAATGTGGTAGGTGGCAGAAAAGACTTTATAAATTAAGTTTTTGGCTCCATTTCATTTCACCATGAATTCAAACCTTCAGAGAGCGCGAAGATTTCCGAGCTAAGGCATTTCGAGCAAAGAGGCAAAGCACTTCAGCAATCAATCCATCCAAAGGCAGAAAAAAGGTATTTATCATCATGGCATGCTCCTCTGCACCTGAATTCATAGCAAACCCTACAGTAGTCGAGGTTATAAAATGACCTAGGCCCGTGTTTGAGCTAGTTCCCGAGGTAGCTAAGAAAGATGACAACACAGGTGCTTTTTCCCAAATTCCAAAGGGTGTTGTTTATGCAGAAGACCCTAGAATGTATATTCATTGCAACATAGAGGAATTAGGTGATGAAGAGATCAAAGACATGTACAAATCCGTTATATGTGACAATGTCGGAAATGTGAAACCTGAACATAAAATTGTTGAAACCCTAGGATTCACTGAAATCCTCTGCATTCCTGAATTTCCCAAGGAAGTGATTAGGATAGTTCTCAGCAGGGTACATGGCTCATTCTTTTGGCTTGACTCAGTGCACAAAATTACAAAGGTAGCTGTGAAAGTAGTAACAAGGTTACCTTCCACCGGTACCAGACCCGACAAAACCAAGGTCTCCAATGACCTAGTAATGAAACTAATTGGTGCAACATCCAACAAAAGATCATTGAGGGTTAATGATGTGACTGATACAAATGTGAGATTCATTAGCATGATTATAGGTTACAAAGCAACTCATGCAAATAGGCTTAACTCTGTTTCCAGTTTATGCATAAAAAGTGCTTATGACATGGTTAAGAACAATGTAAAAATTGATATCTGTGAATGGTTAAAAGATGAGTTAATTGATAACTTAGCAAAGATCAAGAAGGATAAGAAAGGAACCTTTAGATTTTGAAATTTGCTTGTATGCTTAATGCTACATATAACCAAACAGGCTCCCAGTATAGGCAACAAGGATTTTGGATTTGACATACCGGTAGGAAAACAATTGTTTGACTTGTTCAACAACATGGGTGAAAACAAAGAAAAGAATATCCATGAGTATTTTCAAGCACTAAAGGCCAAAATGAATAAGAGGATCAGACTATCATAGGAAATTGTCAACAAATATAAGGATGACATATGTTTTGTAATAAAAAAGGATGAGATCTGGATGGAAGCAGTCATCCCAAGAACAATCTGGGTTACAGAAATGGGGTATGAAACAGATGACCACATAGTGGAAACTTATGCCAAAGCACTTCTGGAAGCTCCCAATGAACCAAAGGAAGAAGTATTTGGTAGTGTTGAGCACATTGAAAGTCAAATTCAATCCAAAAAGAGAGTAAAGAAATTTGAGGCATTTGTGAGGAAAGGAAGCCGACAAGCAAAAGCCTTAAAAGATGATGTATTAAAGAAAACTGGAATAACAGAAGAAGAGTTGGCAACCCAATAGCCTGAAACTCATCTATCACCGGTAGATACCTCCTTAGAAGGAGATATGCTAGCAAATTTCAAAAGAGTTGTTAGGAAAAGAGACCCCTCACCGGTATCCACTCCTTCACCTAGAACGACAAGACAAAAGCAACAAGCTGTAAGGTCTCCAGTCAAGAAAGCCACACCTAAGAAAAAGCTAAACCCCAAAAGGAAGAAGAAGACAGACACTGACTTGGCCCCTTTCGACATATTACTAGATGAAATCACAGAGGAAGGTAAATTGAAAAACATAGGGAAAATGTATGAGACCCTATCAGAAGATGAGAAAGGACAAATTGAGGAAAGTGTTATACTACACATGGACATGTATAAAAAGTTTTTGATGCCAGTCCTAAATGAAATTCTTGATGAATTATATAAAAGACTTGAGGCCAGAAGGCAAGGAATAATTGAGTTGGATAAGAAAATAAAAATAGAGAAATTACTTGTAGTATACCTAGCCAACTCACCTAAGGAAATTGATGATTTGATAGCTCAGGCCAACTGAACAGTCTTTTCCACTGCACACCGGCAAATATCATTAATGGCAGGTACTGAAACAGAAGATGGTTGGGATAGATTCTTGGTTGAAAAAGAAAAACAAGAAGAATATATGAATCCCAAGCCCATTCTGGTATATCAAAAGGACAAAGGGAAAGGTAAAGTTGGTGGACCGCCAAGTATCAAGATTAGAGACAACTTACCCCCACCTCCTTTAAATACTCCACCGGTAAAAACAACTGCAGAAGATCAACCGACAGCTGAGAGCATGGACACAGAGGATAACAATCCTAATCTTGAAGTCCTATATACTGTGAACGTTGATACTCAAAAAATCAACATAGTGGTAGATAAGGATACCACAGATAAATCTGATAATAAAGAGCAACCGGCAACAGGAAACCAAGAGCAACTGGCAGCAGCTTCAGAGAAAAAGAAGGAATCTGGAACACAAACAGAGCAACCAACAGAGCTAAAGGCTCTAGAACACATGCCACCGGTAAGAAATGATGCAAGGAAAACTATGGAGACACAAACAGACCTACCAGAGGTCAATACCAGCATGGTCCCTTCTACCGGCACTTAGTTTACTGGGTCACCATCAAATGTAACAGAGGTATTGCTTGATTCTATCAAGAAAATAACTGATTATAGCTCACAAGCCTATAAAGCAATAGATGATTCAATTCCAGTTTTGAAATTAATAGCTCCAAATTGTAATATAGCCAACAAAGATTCTTTAGGCCAGTTGGATACACTTTGTAAATATATTTCTGGAAATTTTGAGCAAACAAAGGTAGAAACTGTAAAGGAAAGTGTAGAAAAAGAGAAACATAAATTCTTTGAGGAAGGAATAAAGAAGTGTAACAGGGAATTTGACACACTTCTACCGGAACTGTGCAATTTATTGAAAGAGTACAAAACTTTGTATAAAGACACCTGTAAGATAAACTTTTTGACCACGGATGTAGACAAAAAGATAAGCAAGGTACAGGAAGAGATCAATAAACTTGCTGATAATTTTGTTAACTCACCCGATACATTATCAGTTTTTGAGGAAAAGATAACAAATTTTGAGGAAGAATTGCTCAAATTAGAAAGAGAAAAAGAGAAAATAATAAACAAGGCAAAATTTTTGAGATCTAAACTAAGTCCAAGATTGGACTATTTAGCATCTCTATGTAAGGAAATCTCAGAGGCACTAAAATAGGGTAGCAAAACATTGGCAGAGCTCTTGCAGCATCTCACCGGTACAGTACACAGAACTGAGATAGCAATAAAGGAGAGCAAGAAGTTTATGGATGGTATAAACTTAATTTTGGGAGATATTCTTCAAATAATAACTACCCAACTACAAGGTTGAGGTTATGTATTGGTACAACTACAAATATACTAACCTTTGTCATTGATGCCAAAGGGGGAGTAGTAGATGAGAAAATTCAAAACATAGGGATCACATGCTCAGGGGGAGCCCTCATATTTTTTGGTAACATTTTTTTTGGTATACACATTTTTGATATCTTTTTGAAATTTCTCATGAGTGTTGCCATCAATGCCAAAGGGGGAGATTGTTGGCATATGGACACTCCAATGAGACATTGTGTGTGATTGAAGGTTTTGTCATTGATGGCAACCTTGCAATCCTATGGCACCGGCAAGACATTATACCGGCAAAGCATTACACAGGCAACCTTGCAATCCTATGGCACCGGCAAGACATTATATTGGCAAAGCATTACACAGGCAACCTTGCAATCCTATGGCACCGACAAGACATTATACCGGCAAAGCTTTAATAAAACAGTGCACCGGCATCAACAAAATCAATCTACACCGGCACCGGCACAGAAGATGTACACCGACACAGAAGGAAATATGTATATCAGCACAGAGGCCGATAGGACTTTTGATATGTAATATTTTGTTTATCATTGTAAACCAACTTGGCAAATTGTAAAATGGCTCTTGTATATAAAAGAGATCATTGTAGGCATTTGTAGGATATGGATAGAATGAAATAAATAAATTATAAGGCAGACCTAATGTGCGAATTGTAGGTCAAGGGTATATGTAAAGAAAAGAGCAAGAACCAGTACTGAATCTGGCATTGAAGATGCTATTGTAAAGCATTATAGAATATTGGATTTGTGTAAATCCTCATTGTCAGTTAGTGTGACTTCTTGTTGAGCAGTGAGCTCTAGGCAGTTGGCCTTCCTGCATGTGCAGGCCCCTATTATAAGTAATATTCTCTTATTGGCCAGTAAGTGAATATTGTGGGTCACAAATCCCACCGAGGTTTTTCCCACACCAGTTTTCCTCGTTAAACATCTTGTGTTATGGTGTTCTTTTCATGTGGATGCTTTTGATTTTGTTATTTGCATTAATTCTTGCATACCGGTATACTATTACTTTATATTCTGCATATTTAGTTTTAAGAAAATTTCATTACCGGTCAAATACTGATTCACCCCCCCCTCTCAGTAACTGTGGGAACCCTAACAGTGAGTACGACAAGTTTCATAATCATGCTTTCATGCTCATGGCTTCAGAATGAGAACTTCCATTTTCAAGCTTGTTGTACCTCGAAACACACGTTTTGATGCTTCAAAACTTGCATTTAGGAAGCACAAGTTTCAGAATGATGATTTGGGAGTATGGTAAGTTTCATCATCGAGCTTACATGCTAGTGGCTTCAGAATCAGAACATGCATTTTCAAGCTTGTTGTGCCTCCATACACCATTTTTTATTCTAAAAAATGTCCATTTAGGAAGCACAAGCTTCAAAAGGTTGATGTGTCAATACAATAAGTTTCATAATCATGCTTTCATGCTCATGGCTATGGAATCATAACTTGCATTTTCAATCTTGTTGTGCCTCCAAACACCCATTTTGACCCTTCAAAACTCTTGTTTAAGAAGCACAAGCTTCAAAATGATGATTTGAGAGTACAATAAGTTTCATAATCATGATTTCATGCTCGTGGCTTCCAAATCAGAACTTGCATTTTCAATCTTGGTGTATCTCCAAACACACATTTTAATGCTTTTACAACTTGTTTTTATGAAGCACAAGGTTCAAACTGATGATTTGGGAGTACGATTAAGTCACAATCGCACTTTCATTCTCATGGCTTCAAAATTCAATTGTGCATTTTCAAACTTGGTGTTCCATGAAACAACCATTTACTTGCGTTTAGGAAGCACAAGCTTCAAAATGATGATTTGCGAGTACGATAAGTTTAATAACTGCATTTTCATGCTCATGGCTTCAAAATCATAACTTGAATTTTCAAGCTTATTGTACCTCCAAACACATATTTTCATACTTCAAAACTTTCGTTTAGGAAGCACAAGTTTCAAAATAATGATTTGGGAGTACAATAACAATCCTGTTGTACCTTCAAACACCCATTTTGATGCTTCAGAACTTGAGTTTAAGAAGAACAAGCTTCAAAATGATGACTTGGGAGTACGATAAGTTTCATAATCGCGCTTTCATGCTCGTGGCTTTGGAATCAAAACTTGCATTTTCAAGATTGTTCTACCTCCAAACACACATTTTAATTCTTCAAACCTTGCCTTTAGTAAGCAAAAGCTTCAAAATGATTTGGGAGTACAATAAGTTTCATAACCGTGTTTCCATACTTGTGGCTTTGAAATTAGAAGTTACATTTATTTTAATTCTTCAAACCTTGCTTTTAGTAAGCAAAAGCTTTAGAATGATTTGGGAGTATGATAAGTTTCATAACCATGTTTCGATACTTGTGTCTTTGAAATTAGAAGTTACATTTTCAAGCTTGTTGTACCCCCAAACACACATGTTAATGCTTAAAAACTTGCGTTTAGGAAGCACAAGCTTCAAAATGATGATTTGGGAGTACGATAAGTTTCATAATTGAGCTTTCAGGCTCATGGCTTTGGAATTAGATCTAGTATTTTCAAGCTTGTTGTGCTTCCAAACAATAAGCTTGAAAATTCGAGTTATAATTTGGAAGCCATGAGCATGAAAGTGTGATTGGGAAACTTATCGTACTCCCAGATCATCATTTTGATGCTTGTGCTTCCTAAACACAAGTTTTGAAGCATCAAAATGGGTGCTTCATGGAACAACAAGTTCGAAAATGCACATTTAGATTTGTAAACCATGAGCATGACACTTATCGTACTCCAAATTCATCATTTTGAAGCTTGTGCTTCTTAAACACAAGTTTTACAAGCATCAAAGTGTGTTTTATTGAGGATCTTATGGGTCTGGTGATGTTCTTCGTGTTATGAAATATTTTTCGGTGTTGTAGCATGTTGCAGATGTTATTGGTGAGATTTTTGGTAGTGTTGTGTGTTTGTGGATTTGATTTGAGTCCATTCTATGTTGTTATGGAATTTTATTGGTTTGGTGGTTGATCTATGTATCGTGTGATGTAATTTTGTAATTAGGTCTCAAGTGTTGAGTCGACCTTGTAGTCAAGGTTGATGGTTTTAATAAATATGTGTCATATTCATGTAATTTAAATATCGATGTTGTGTTTTCATTATCAGAGAGTGGTGTATGTGTGAACAAGCAAATTCATCTTTCGGTGAGAAGTGTTGAGCAGAGAGTGTTGCAGAGCAAACAAATGTGCTTAGCTAGAACTGTCATTAGGTATTATGAGATGATATTCTTTTAGTTCATGTAATCTATATTGTTGTCCTATTTTAATGCTTCAAAATGATGATTTGGGAGTACGATAAGTTTCCTAATTGTGCTTTCATACTTGTGGCTTCAAAATCAAAACTTGCCTTCTCAATCTTGTTGTACCTCCAAACACCCATCTTGTTGTACCTCCAAACACCCATTTTGATACTTCAAAACTTGAGTTTAGGAAGCACAAGCTTCAAAATGATGATTTGGGAGTATGATTCGGTTCATAATCTCGCTTACATGTTTGTGGCTTCATAATTAGAACATGCATTTTCAAGCTTTTTGTGCCTCTAAACACCCATTTTGATGCTTCAAAACTTATGGCTAGGAAGCACAAGCTTCAAAATGATGACTTGGGAGTACGATAAGTTTCATAATCATGCTTTCATGCTCATGGCTTTGGAATCAAAGTTTTCATTTTCAATCTTGTTGTACAAAACTAAAAAAGGGTGCAACAACGGGACTTCCTGGGAGGTCACCCATCCCAGTACTACTCCATCCCAAGCACACCTAACTGCGGTGTTCTGATGGGATCCAATGCATGGTATTATCGCATGTTTTATGAGCTTGTCGTAGTGTGTACTTAGGAAACCATGACCCATGTGCAAACCCACCCTGGCCACCCAGCCCATGGTGCCTCCAAACACACATTTTGACTTTTTAAACCTTGCGTTTAGTAATCAAAAGCTTCAAAATGATGATTTGGGAGTACGATAAGTGTCATAACTGTGTTTCTATGCTTGTGGCTTTGAAATTAGAACTTGCATTTTCAAGCTTGTTGTACCTCCAAACACACATTTTAATTCTTAAAAACTTGCATTTAGGAAGCACAAGCTTCAAAATGATGATTTTGGAGTACGATAAGTTTCATAATTGAGCTTTCACGCTCGTGGCTTCAGAATTAGTACGATAAGTTTCATAATCACGCTTTCATGCTTGTGGTTTCAGAATCGTAACTTGCATTTTGAAGCTTATTGTTCCTCCAAACACCCATTTTGACACTTCAAAACTTTCATTTATGAAGCACAAGCTTCAAAATGATGATTTGAGAGTATGCTAATTTTTCATAATTGTACTTTCATGCTCGTGGCTTTGGAATCAGACCTTCTATTTTAATTTTTGTTGCATCTCCAAACACACATTTTGATGCTTTTACAACTTGCGTTTAGGATGAACAAGCTTCAAAATGATGATTGAGGAGTACGATAAGTTTCACAATCGCATTTTCATGCTCGTGGCTTCAAAATCCAAACGTGCATTTCCAAACTTGTTGTTCCATGAAACACCAAACATGATGCTTCAAAACTTGCGTTTAAGAAGCACATGTTTCGAAATGATGATTTGTTAGTACGGTAAGTTTCACAATGACGCTTTCATGCTTGTGGCTTCAGAATCAAAACTTGCATTTTCAAGATTCTAGTGCCTCCAAACACCCTTTTTGATGCTTCAAAATTTGCATTTAGGAAGCATAAGCTTCAAAATGATGATTTGGGAGTACGAAAAGTTTCATAAATCGCACTTTCATACTCATGGCTTTGGAATCAAAACTTGCATTTTCAAGCTTGTTGAAACTCCAGACACCCATTTTGATGCTTAAAAACTTGTTTTTAGTTAGCACAAGCTTCAAAATGATTATTTCGGATTATGATAAGTTTCATAATCGTGCTTTCATAGTTATGGCTTTGAAATCAAAACTTGCCTTTTCAATCTTGTTGTACCTCCAAACACGCATTTTGATACTTCAAAACTTGAGTTTAGGAATCCCAAGCTTCAAAATAATGATTTAGGAGTATGGTTAGTTTCATAATCATGCTTACATGTTTTTGACTTTGTAATCAGAACATGCATTTTGAAGTTTTTCGTGCCTCTAAACACTCATTTTGATGCTTCAAAACTTATGTTTAGGAAGCACAGGCTTGAAAATGATGACTTGGGAGTATGATAAGTTTCATAATCATGTTTCCAAAAGCTTCAAAACTTGCGTTCAGGAAGCACAAGCTTCAAAATGATAATTTGCGAGTACGATAAGTTTAATAAATGCACTTTCATGCTCACTTCGAAATCATAACTTGCATTTTCATGTTTATCGTACCTCCAAACACACATTTTCAAGCTTTTTGTACCTCCAAACACCCATTTTGATGTTTCAAAACTTGTGTTTAGTTAGCACAAGCTTCAAAATGATGATTTGGGAGTTTGATAAGTTTCATAATCGTGCTTTCATACTTGTGGCTATGAAATCAAAACTTGCCTTTTCAATCTTGTTGTACCTCCAAACACCCATTTTGATACTTCAAAACTTGAGTTTAGGAAGCACAAGCTTGTAAATGATGATTTTGGAGTACGATAAGTTTCATAATTGTGCTTACATGTTTGTGCCTTTGTAATCAGAACATGCATTTTCAAGCTTTTCTTGCCTCTAAACACCAATTTTGATGCTTCAAAACTTACATTTAGGAAGCACAAGCTTCAAAATGATTACTAGGGAGTACGATAAGTTTCAAAACCGTGTTTCGATGCTCATGGCTTTGAAATTAGAACTTTCATTTTCAAGCTTGTTCTACCTCCAAACACACATGTTAATGCTTAAAAACTTGTGTTTAGGAAGTGCAAGCTTCAAAACGATAATTTGGGAGTACGATAAGTTTTATAACCGAGCTTTCATGATCGTGGCTTCGAAATTAGAACTTGCATTTTCAATCTTGTTGTGCTTCCAAACACACCTTTTTTATGTTTCAAAACTTATGTTTAGGAACCACAAGCTTCAAAATGATTATTTGGGAGTACGAAAAAACTACGATATCATGTGGCTTTGGAATTAAAACATGCATTTTCAATCTTTTTGTACATCCAAACACACATTTTGATGCTTCAAAAGAATAATTTGGGAGTATGATAAGTTTCATAATCACGCTTTCATGCTCGTGGCTCCCAAATCATAACTTGCATTTTCAAGCTTGTTGTGCCTCCACATACCCATTTTGATGCTTCAAAGCATAAGTTTAGGAAGAAAAACTTCAAAATGGTGATTTGCGAGTACGATAAGTTTCATAATCATGCTTTCATGCTCATGGCTTCAGAATCAGAACTTGCATTTTCAAGCTTGTTCTACCTCCAAACATACATTTTGATGCTTCAAAACATCATTTTGGGAGTATGATAAGTTTCATCATTGCGCTTAAATGCTAGTGGCTTCAGAATCAAAACATGCATTTTCAAGCTCGTTTTGCCTTAAAACACCCATTTTTATCTTCAAAACGTGCATTTAGGAAGCACAAGCTTCAAAAAGTTGATTTGGTAGTACGATAAGTTTCAGAATCATAACTTGCATTTTCAAGCTTGTTGTGCTTCCAAATACCCATTTTGACACTTCAAAACTTTCGTTTAGGAAGCACAAGCTTAAAAATGATGATTTGGGAGTACGATAAGTTTCATAATCGTGTTTCTATGCTTGTGAATTTGAAATTAGAACTTGCATTTTTAAGATTGTTGTACCTCCAAACACACTTGTAATGCTTAAAAAATTGTGTTTAGGAAGCACAAGATTTAAAATGATGATTTGGGAGTACGATAACTTTCATAACTGAGCTTTCACGCTCGTGGATTCAGAATTAGAACTAGCATTTTCAAGCTTGTTGTGCTTCCAAACACACATTTTGATATTTTGAAACTTATGTATAGGAAGCACAAGCTTCAAATGATGATTTGGAAGTAAAAATGGTTCATAATCACGCTTTCATGCTCATGGCTTCAGAATCAAAAGTTACATTTTCAATCTTTGTGTGCCTCCAAACACCCTTTTTGATGCTTCAAAACATGCGTTTAGAAAGCACAAACTTCAAAATGATGATTTGGGAGTACGATAAGTTTCATAATTTCACTTTCATGCTCGCTGCTTCGAAATAGAAACTTGCATTTTCAAGCTTCTTGTCCCTCCAAACACCCATTTTGATCCTTCAAAACATGTGTTTAGGAAGGGCAAGCTTGAAAATGATGATTTGGGAGTACGATAAGTTTTATAACTGCGCTTTCATGTGGGTTCGGAATCAAAACTTTCATTTTCAAGCTTTTTGTGCATCCAAACACACATTTGATTCTTCAAACCTTGTGTTTAGGAAGCACCGGCTTCAAAATGATCATTTGGGAGTATGATATGTTTCATAATCGCGCTTTCATGCTCGTGGCTCCCAAATCAGAACTTGCATTTTCAAGATTTTTGTGCCTCCACATACCCATTTTGATGATTCAAAACATTTTTAGAAAGAAAAACTTTAAAATGATGATTTGCGAGTAGGATAAGTTTCATAATCATGCTTTCATGCTCATGGCTTCAAAATTAGAACTTTCATTTTCAAGCTTGTTGTACCTCCAAACACACATTTTGATGCTTCAAAACTTGAGTTTAGGAAGCACAAGCTTCAAAATGATGATTTGGGAGTATGAAAAGTTTCATCATCGTGCTAATATGCTAGTGTCTTTGGAATTAGAATATGTATTTTGAAGCTTATTGTGCTCAAAACACCCATTTTTATGCTTCAAAACATGCATTTAGGAAGGACAAGCTTCAAAATGTTGATTTGGTAGTACGATAAGTTTCATAATCACGCTTTCATGCTCGTGGCTTCAGAACCATAACTTGGATTTTCAAGCGTGTTGTGCCTCTAAACACCCATTTTGACACTTCAAAACTTTCGTTTAGGAAGCACAAGCTTCAAAATGATGATTTGGGAATACAATAAGTTTCATAATTGTGCTTTCATGCTCGTGGCTTCAGAATCAGAGCTTGAATTTTTTTATTTATTGTATGTCCAAACACACATTTTGATGCTTTTACAACATGTGTTTAGGAAGCACAAGCTTCAAAATGATTATTTGGGAGTACGATAAGTTTCACAATCTCACTTTCATGCTCGTGGCTTCAAAATCCAAACGTGCATTTCCAAACTTGTTGTTCCATGAAACACCCATTTTCATACTTCAAAACTTGCGTTTAGGAAGCACAAGCTTCAAAATGATGATTTGGGAGTACAATAAGTTTTATAATCACGATTTCATGCTCTCAGCCCTTCAATTAGAACTTGCATTTTCAAGCTTGTTGTGCCTCCGAACACCCATTTTGATACTTGAAAACTTATGTTTAGGAAGCACATGTTTCGAAATGGCTTCAAAATGATGATTTGGAAGTAGGATAAGTTTCATAATCATGCTTTCATGCTCATGGCTTCAAAATCAAAAGTTACATTTTCAATCTTTTTCTGCCTCCAAACACCCTTGTTGATGCTTCAAAACATGCATTTAGAAAGCACAAAATTCAAAATGATTATTTGGGAGTACGATAAGTTTCATAATCACGCTTTCATACTCATTAAACTCAAAGCCACAAGAATGATTTCAAAGCCACAAGAATGATTATTAAACTCATTGTACTCCCAAATCATCATTTTGAAGCTTGTGCGAACCAAACACAAGTTTTGAAGCATCAAAATCGGTGTCTGGAGTTACAACAAGCTTGAAAATGCAAGTTCTGATTTCAAAGCCACGAGCATGAAAGTTTGTTTATGAAACTTATCATACTCCCAAATCATCATTTTGAAGCTTATGCTTGGTAAACACAAATTTTGAAGCATCAAAATGGTTGTTTGGAGGCACAATAAGCTTGAAAATGCAAGTTCTGATTCCGAAACCACGGGCATAAAAGCATGATTATGAAACTTATCCTACTGCCAAATCATCATTTTGAAGCTTGTGGTTTCCCAAACGCAAGTTTTGAAGTATAAAAATGGGTCTTTGGAGGCACAACAAACTTGAAAATACAAGTTTTGATTTAGAAGCCATGATTATGAAACTTATCGTACTCCAAAATCATGATTTTGAAGTTTGTGCTTTCCTAAACACAAGTTTTGACGCATCAAAATGTTTGTTTGGAGGTACAACAAGCTTGAAAATGCAAGTTTTGATTCAGAAGCAATGAGCATGAAACCATGATTAAGAAACTTATCGTACTCCCAAATCATCATTTTCTAGGTTGTGCTTCCTAAATGTATGTTTTGAAGCATCAACATGGGTGTTTGGAGGGACGACAAGATTGAAAATGCAAGTTTCTATTTTGAAGCCACGAGCATGAAAGCATGATTACGAAAGTTATTGTACTCCCAAATCATCATTTTGAAGTTTTTGCTTCCTAAACATATGTTTCAAAGCATCAAAAAGGATGTTTGGAGGCATAAAAAGATTGAAAATACAAGTTTTGATTCTTAAGCCACGACCATGAATGCGCGATTATGAAATTTATCATACTCCCAAATCATCATTTTGAAATTTATGCTTCCTAAAGCATGCATTGAAGCATCAAAAAGGGTGTTTGAAGGCACAAGAATCTTGGAAATGCAAATTCTGATTCTGAAGCCACAATCATTAAAGCATCGTTGTGAAGCTTATCGTACTCCTAAATCATTGTTTTGAAACATCTGCTTCCTAAACACAAGTTTTGAAGTATCAAAATGGGTGTTTGGAGGCACACCAGGCTTTAAAATGCAAGGTCTAATTGAGGGGAGATGAACATGAAAGCATGATTATGAAACTTATCGTACTCCCAAATCATATTTTTGAAGCTTATGCTTCCTAAACGCAAGTTTTTGTAGTATGAAAATGTTTGTTTGGAGGTACAATAAGCTTGAAAATGTAAGATATGATTTCGAAGCCATGAGCATGAAAGTGTGATCAAGAAACTTATCGTGCTCCTTAGGTAGTGTTCTTGAATGTGCATTCCCCATTATAATATTTTCACATACTACTGTAGGGTATATATTCTCCCTTAACTAGATTTTCCATGTCAAATTCTTGGAGTTATGTGTGTTGTTGTTATTGATTTTATCTTTGTTCTTATTGCAAATGATCAGATATGAAGTTGTGATTAATTATTATATCTAGTGAATACTGATTCACCCCCCTCTTAGTTTTCCTTCATTATTGTTGCCAACTTGATTTTGATGCTCAGAAACTAGGGTTTTTGAGGCACAAGTTCCAAAATGAGGTTATAAGAGAACAATGACCGTCAAAATCATGTTTTGATGCTACTAGCTCTGGAATTAGGACTTGCATCTTCAAACCTTTTTTTGCCTCCAAAAACTAATTTTGATGCTCTGAATAAGAGGCTTTCGAGTGAAAAGATCCAAATGAAGGTTCTAAGGGCATGATGTGTGTCAAAATCAAATTTTGACACTACCAGCTCTGGAATCAGGACTTGCCTCTTGAAACCTTGTTGTGCCTCTGAACATCAATTTTGATGCTCCAAAACTGGGGATTTTGAGGCACAATTTCTAAAACAAGGTTCTAAGAGCACAATGTGCATTAAAATTGATATTTGATGCTACTAGCTCTAGAATTGGGACTTGCGTCTTGAAACCTTGTTGTGCCTCAAAACACTAATTTTGATGCTCTGAAACTGGGGCTTTCAAGGCACAAGGTTTGAATTGAGGTTCGAAGAGCACGATGTGTGCCAAAATTAGATTTTGACGCTATTGACTCTACAATCGAGACTTGCATCTTGAAACCTTGTTGTGCCTCCAAACATTGATTTTAATGCTCCAAAACTGGGTCTTTCGAGGCACAAGCTTCGAAATCAGCTTCTAAGAGAATGATGTGCATCAAAATTAAATTTTGACGCTATAGGCTCCAGATAGGGACTTGCTTTTTGAAACCTTGTTGTGCCTCCAAACACTGATTTCGATGTTTCAAAATTGGGGCTTTCGAGGCACAAGCTCTGCAAACGAGGTTCTAAGAGCATGATGTGCGTCAAAATCATGTTTTGACGCTACCGGCTCCGAAATCGTAACTTGTGTCTTAAAACCTTGTGCCTCCAAACACCAATTTTGATGCTTCGAAACTAGGGTTTTCAAGGCACAAACTCCTAAATAGGTTCTAAAAGCACAATGTGCTTCAAAATCGCATTTTGACACTACCGGCTCTAGAATCAGGACTTGCCTCCTAAAACCTTGTTGTGCCTCCAAACACCAATTTTGATGCTTGAAAACCTGGGCTTTCAAGGTGCAAGCTCCAAAACAAGGTTCTAAGAGAACGAAAAAGCATCAAAATTCAATTTTGATGCTACCAACACGCGAATCAGGAATTGTATCTTGAAACCTTATTGTGCCTCCAAACATTGATTTTGATGTTCCCAAATCAGGGCTTTGAAGGCACAAGCTCTGAAATGAGGTTCTAAGAGCACGTTGTACATCAAAATTGCATTTTGACGCTACCAACTCTGGAATTAGGACTTGTGCCTTGAAACCTTGTTGTACCTCCAAACACTAATTTTTATGCTCCAAAAATGAGTCTTTTGAAGCACAACCTCCAAAATGAGGTTCTAAGAACACCATGTTTATCAAAATCATGTTTTGACGCTATCAGCTTAAGAATCAGGACTTGTGCCTTTAAACATTGATTTTGATGTTTTGAAACTAGAGCTTTCGAGCCACACGCTCTGAAATGAGGTTCTAAGAGCACGATGTGCATCAAAATCACGTTTTGATACTACAGGCTCCGGAATAGGGACTAGCGTCTTGAAAGCTTGTTGTGCCTCCAAACACCAATTTTGATGCTTCGAAACTAAATATTTTGAGGCATAAGATCCAAAAGAAGGTTCTACAAATTTTGATGCTAGCGGCTCCAGAATTAGGACTTGTGTCTTCAAACCTTGTTGTGCCTCCAAAATCCGATTTTGATGCTCCAAAATCGAGGCTTTTGATGCACAAGCTCTGAAACAAGGTTCTAAAAGAATGATATTTGTCTAAATCAAATTTTGATAGTACCAACTCTTGAATTGGGACTTGCATCTTGAAAGCTTTTTGTACCTCCAAACACCAATTTTTATGCTCCAAAAATGGTACTTTCAATGCACAAGCTCTTAAAGGAGGTTTTAAGAGCACAATGTGCATCAAAATTGAATTTTGATGCTATCAGCTCCGAAATCAAGACTTGTGCCTTGAAACCTTGTTGTACCTCCAAACACTAATTTTCATTCTCTAAAACAGGGGCTTTCAATGCACAAGCTCCAAAATGAGGTTCTAAGAGCACGATGTGCATTAAGATCGCGCTTTGATGCTATCGGTTGAGGAATCGAGACTTGTGTCTTGAAACCTTCTTGTGCCTCCAAACATTGATTTTGATGCTACTCCTAGATGAGGTTCTAAGAGCACAATGTGTCAAAATCATGTTTTAAAGCTACCGACTCTGTAATCTAGACTTGCATCTTGAAACTATGTTTTTCCTCAAAACAATGATTTTGATGCTCTGAAACCGGGGCTTTCGAGGCATATGTTGGCATTTTTGATGAAGTTGTTGTGATTGTCATTAATGGACACACACTTGCTTTGAGTTCACTTTTTGTATGTATGAGTTATGCTCAACCGATATTTGTTCCAACTGGTATTATGTATTATAGTCTTTAGACTATCGATGTTTTGCAGAAAGTGTTTACCAATCTCAAGCAGTATGAAGATTCAAGCGGGTTGAAGATCCCAAAGCGGTACAAAGGAACATAGCGGTTGTTATCATTTTTCCTAGTCTTCATTTTAATAAACCGATAATTAGTAAATGTATGAATCGGTATAACTCTGTGATGAGTTACCAACCGGTATTATTTTTGTGAGGAGTTATCATCCACCGACACTTTGGTGGTGATTCTGTGTCATGTTACCAAATGTGTCCAGATGCACTGAACCTAGGAACTTGCAATGTAATCCTAATGGATTGACTTGAAATCGGATTCCTTTATAAGGACATCATGTCTAGGGTTTTAAGTGGTGTTAGGGTTTGAGGTGATTGATAAGGTTTTTGTATGTGCGATCATAGAAGATGATTAGGTCTGTGTGAAGAAACAGAGTGTGGAAATATTGAAGAATGAAGTACTACTGAAATGCATTAACAATGAGTTATCAAGGATCTAACCAAGCATACTGTGCTAGTATTTAGATCACTAACTTGTTGATTACTCACATCTTCGACAAGTCTGAAATCCTTAACCGGGTAGGCCTGGCAAAGCCTTTGTAAATCCTCTAACAAGGCTATTCACAACTGTGGATCTGAAATCCTCTCACAAGGTAGTCTTTAATCGGACTTATCTCCTAACAAAGATTGAGAATCCTAACAGGATCTATTCTGGTGAAGAACATTTTATGACCTTAACCGGCCTGACCTTAACCGGTCTGGTTACTATTCTGCAAATAGTTACTTGTGAGTTGCATCTCACCGTGGTTTTTCCCATTTGGGTTTCTGCGTCAAAATATCTTGTGTTATGGTGATTGTGCTCCTGTGGGTGAATGCCTTATTTTCTATTTGGTTTGCATTTGGGTTAATCAGTTTGTTAGTAAAACTGTTATACTGGTTTACTATTAAACTATTTAAGTGTTTGAGTTCAGTAGTTTTTGGTATACTAATTCACCCCCCTCTTAGTATTCATCAATTGGTATCAGAGCCAACCTTTCTATAAGTTTAACCACTTGGAAGGAGATATGGGGGAATACACTATGAGGGAGCTTACTTATCATCTCACTCAGACTAAGAAAGCCTTTGATGAACTTAAAGTCAAATATAAGGCCTCTCTAGCAAAGAGAAGAGAGCATGCTAAGAAACTGATGGAGCTTACTGAAAATAGTTCTTCTGATGAAGCAGACATGGAAGCCCTAGTTGAGGAAGTTGAAAAATTGAATGAGTCCAATGCCAACCTAAGAAGGGAACTGGAAGGACTGACTATTAGAATGTGTCAAGATCTTGAGAACCGGAGGAATACTGAAAATATGGTAAAAGACAAAGATCATGAGATCTCCAAGCTGAAGCAAGAAATCAGTGCACTTACCGCTCATCTCCAAGAGAGTAAAGTGGAAAAAGAAGAAATGCAAGGTGAACTTAAGGTGGCTATTTCTGAGAATGCAATCTTGAAGGAATCCAATGCTTCTATTACCAAGAAACTCACTGAGACAAAGGAGATACAAGCCAAATTCAACCAGAGTGCTGCTAAGTTAGAGCAAAAGCTTGAATCTACAAAATGGGTAAAGAATACTAATGGACTTGGTTTCTCTGGGTATGAGGAAGGTGAGACCTCTAGAACAAAAGATAAAGAAACAAAGAAGAAACCGACACCTAAGGATAAAGGTAAGCAAAAGTTCAAACCTATTTGCTTTAATTGTCTCAAGGAAGGACACACTGTCAATGTATGTAGAAGTAAGGCTTACAATAATTTTCCCTACTTTCTAAACAATAAGCCTAGTTCCAATAGATTCAATGGTAACTGTTATGCATGCAACAAGTTTGGGCATAGAGAATTTGAATGCATGTCTATTATACACAACACTGGAAGATATCCTCAAAGGATTCAAGGATTTTTTCCTGAATCGTCTGTGAACCAGAATCCAAACTAGTATAGTGCCTATGACCACTAGTCAGTTGGTGGTGGCTATCAAGCAGCAACCGATTAGAGAGCAACCTATTTGATCTATCATGGTAGTGGTCACACTACTGCAACATGCAGAAGGAAGAATGGAAACATGAATAAAGGACCATGGAGAGCACTTGGAATGGTGTGCTATCATTGCAACAAACCGGGTCACACAGCCAGAGTCTGCAGGATGAGAAAGAACATATCGGATGATATACCAGTTACTCTGGAAGGAAAGATTGATGTTGAAGTTGTTCAAGAAGATATGAAGAAAACCTAGAAAAAGAAACCAGAAGGAGTGTCACAAGAGGAACAAGTTTCTACACCTAGTGTAGAAGTCACTGAACCGACAAACTAAGCTTCAGAAAAGCTTAGGGGGAACAAATCAGTGAAATGTTTCGAACCCCCAGTTTACACTGGTAAAAGACCTTAACCGGTATGTGTTACCTGTCGATCGGCAGAAGACCGAAAATGGTAAAAGGAAAAATTAGGGTTTATAACCTAATGGTGAAGCATTTGTTATGGTAGGTGAAGAATCTATTTAAAAGGGATGTTCAAGTCATTTTCACTTATTAGTTTGCGAGCGAAGAATTTTTCAAGTGCGGAGTGACAAAGGGCAATTCGTTTTATGATTCAGTCATTTCAAATCTTTGCAGTTGAATCCGAAGATAGTTTAAATTAGTCAAGTGAAGAACACAAAGCAGTAATCTAGCAATCAAAGTTGTGTGTGGTGAAGCTGAGCTTGCAAACCCGAATATGACATTCTGGAGAAGAAGAAGCTTCACAATGCGGTGTATTTTCTTGAAGAATTTACAAACGATCACATTCGCATCATTCTAAGCAAAGTTCATCGTGACAAAATGTATCTTGAGAGAACACATGACATAACGCCTGAAGCTATTCATGCCATCATCGGTTTTTGCAACACTGGTGAAGTACCAGCCCTAAGAAAAGTCATCAAGATGGAAATGACCAAGCTCACTGGTTCAGTGAGTGACCAACGAGGAATGAGAGTCAATACCATCAAGGATGAGTTGGTCAAGTATGCTTGTATGGTGATAGGTTACGAGACGTTCTACGCTAGCAGAATTAACTCTGTCTCTACTGCAACGGTAAATACCGCCTATCGGATGATCATGGAAGATGCCTCATTTGATTTATGCACCTGTATGCAAAGGCAACTCCTGGTAAACCTGAAATCTATCAAACAGGACAATGCCTTGAAATTTAAATTTGGACAACTGTTGGTAGGATTGTTTTTCTACTTTCAAGGGTATTTCCCAGTAGTCGGTGATATCCAATGGTCTGCTGACCAACCGGTTACCAAGCAAATCAGAGAAAGCCTCCAAGTGGTGGGAACTGGTTACCCTAAAGTATTGAACAAATACTTTGATGAGTTTAAGTGGAAGATGAGCCAGTAGATGAGAATATATGGCAACATTGTCAAGAAGTATGAAGAAGACATCTAATTTATCATCAGAGTAGATTAGTGCATAATGGAGGCGGTTGAGCCCAGAAAGGAAGAAGTGGAACCCATGGGATATGAGGTAATGTATGGCATGCTAGATGGGTATGCCTCTACCCTACTTTCCTCACCCCTTGATCCTAAGAAGAAGATAACTGATACCTATCTGGAAAGGATAACACCAATTGAAGAACCTTCAGTGAAGAAGGGAAAGGCAGTGCCATTTGTATCGGCACCGGTTACTTCAGCTAGTCCTAAAGTGACCAAGCGGTCACCGGTGAAGAAGAAACTGAAAGTTGCACCCACCAAGGTGTTTGAGAGGAAGCGGAAGACCAAAGGAAACACACCAAACTTGGAGGACACAGAGCCTGAAGTGCATCCTATAAATACTAGGTAATCGAGGAAGAAGTCAAAGACAACTGGCATCGTCAGCACCAGTAAATATTGACATTTCGTCTTACAAACCATTGACACATTGTCAAAGGACCATCAAGAATATTAGGAGGAAAGTGCTGAGTGATTTAATAGATTATTTTGATGACTTCAATGACAATGAGAAAGAGGAAGTTGAAAAGGAACTTATTCAATATTTATGTATTAATGACCGGTCGCCATCAGAAATTAAATCTGTGACACCGGATTCTTTATATAATTCTTTAGATAACAAATGGCGCATTGCCATAGAGAAGGAATAGGAAATAAGAGAGGAAATATTTGCACAATATTTTCTTGATGTATCAAATTCAGAACTTTATGAAGTTATGGATAAATACAAAGGCCTCTTCTTCATGAGAAGAAGGAGACTCTTGTTACTAGAAGGGAAAGTTCCTAAAGTGATAAAAGATACCCACTCTCATGCCCAAGCTGCTCTGAGGTTGCACCAAGTGGCTGAAGCCAACAAGAAGGCTGAGCAAGAACTAGACACCAAAAAACCAGATGAGGTATATAGTGAAGGGGAACCGGTCACTAAACAAATGGACCCTATTGATGTTGATGCTTTGGATGATGCAAATATCACTTCGGATGCACCTCAGGAAAAGGCTGATAAAGAGAGAGTGGAAAAGGAGAGATAGGACAAAGAAATGTCTGACAAAGAGAAAGCAGAGAAAGAGAAGAAGAAACAGGAGGAAGAGGAGAAGAGAAATGAAGAAGAAAAGAGGAAAAAGGAAGAGGAGAAAAGGAAATAGGAAGAGGAGAAGAAGAAAGAAGAAGAAAAGTGGAAAGAAGAAGACCGAAAGAAGGAAGAAGAGAAGAGAAAGAAGGAAGTAGAGGAGCAAAAGAAGGCATAAGAGGACAAGATAAGAGCCAAAGAGAAGGAGGAAGTGACAAAGAGCACACAAGTGGAGACCCCAAAGGCAACCGGTGGTCAAGCCAAACCGACTGACATCACCAGTCCTATTGACCTCCAATCTGCAAATGAATCGGAGCTGCTGCAAAGCATTAAGCTTTTCCAAGAATGACTAGAAGAGCTAAGAAGGAAAAAGGAGCAAGATGTTATCCAAACTGCGGTTGAAACTCTTACCAATTTAATTCCTGGTACAAACCTCCCTAGTACCGATTCTGCTTTGGCACAACTGAAACTTTTATGCACGGTTGTAGAGGACTAGGTACAATGCCTGGAAGATGTGGTTGAAGCAAGCGCATAGAAGAAGCATCAAAAGGCACTAAACACTGCCTTAGTAAAGAAACTAAACGATCTCTGGTCTTAACTTTAAAAAGAGCAAAAGGACATCAGAGATGCTATGGATGAGGGGAAATTACTGCTCAGTAAGATAAGCCAACCCCATCTATTTTGTGATGATGTACTTGCACAGAAAGAAAAACTGCAATCTAATTTGTAGGCATTCATCAGCACCTTCAAGATGCCCTATGATTCCTTTACTACATATGGGCAAACTGTTCACCGGTTCTAGATCCAGTCTGCCAAAATCGAGCTAGAGATCAACAACTAGACCAGAGATTTGTAGGAACTTCAACTGGTTCTCTTACCCAGACTGCAAATATTTCAGAAATGCTATCTCAATCTGGATGCCTTAACGGTCACTCATGAGATGAGCACTATTGATGCCATGGAAGAATAGGTATCCCAGATGCAAACAGAAAGAGAGGTGGCTACCTCACTACTCAAGTCATGGTCTTTATCCATGAAGACATTTATGTAGGATTTTAAATTAGTTTTCGATAAGTTTCATTCTTTATTGTCATGAACACATTATTTTTATGAGAAACAAGGGTTATTCTACAGTGCTTTGTCATTGTTGGCAAAGGGGGAGTAGTATTTTGTATTTAAAATTATGATGCATGTTATGTATACTTTCATGTTTATCTCTGTAAGGGAGTAGTATACATTGTATTTTTTGCAAAAGGGGTAGTGTATATGCTTAGGGGGAGTAATTTTTGATTATGGCATATTTTTTGTAAAATAATTAGATGTCAAAAATTCTCCTAAGTGTTGCCATCAATGCCAAAGGGGGAGGTTGTTGGCATTTTTGATGAAGTTGTTGTGATTGTCATTGATGGACACACACTTGCTTTGAGATCACTTTTTGTATGTATGAGTTATGCTCAACTGGGATTTGTTCCAACCGGTATTATGTATTATAGTCTTTAGACTATCGGTGTTTTGTAGAAAGTGTTTACCGATCTCAAGCGGTATGAAGATTCAAGCGGTTCGAAGATCCCAAAGTGGTACAAAGGAACATAGTAGTTGTTATCATTTTTCCCAGTCTTCATTTTGACAAACCGGTAATCAGTAAATGTATGAACCGGTATTACTCTGTGATGAGTTACCAACCGGTATTATTTTGTGATGAGTTATCATCCACCGACACTTTGGTGGTGATTCTGTGTCGTATTATCAAATGTGTCCAGATGCACAGAACCTAGGAACTTGCAATGTAATCCTATTGGACCGACATGGAATCAGATTCCTTTATAAGGAAATCATGTCTAGGGTTTTAAGTGGTGTTAGGGTTTGAGGTGATTGATAAGGTTTTTGTATGTGCGATCATATAAGATGATTAGGTCTGTGTGAAGAAATAGAGTGTGGAAATATTGAAGACTAAAGTAATGCTGAAATGCATTAACAATGAGTTATCAAGGATCTAACCAAGCATACTGTGCTAGTATTTAGATCACTAACTTGTTGATTACTCACATCTTCGACAAGTCTAAAACCCTTAACCGGGTAGGCTTGTCAAAGCCTTTGTAAATCCTCTAACAAGGTGATTCAAAATTGTGGATCTAAAATCCTCTCACAAGGTAGTCTCTAATCGAACTTATCTCCTAACATAGATTGAGATTCCTAACAAGATCTGTTCTGGTGAAGAACATTGTATGACGTTAACCAGTCTGACCTTAACCGGTCTGGTTGCTATTCTGCAGATAATTACTTGTGAGTTGCATCTCACCATGGTTTTTCCCATTTGGATTTCCACGTCAAAATCTCTTGTGTTATGGTGATTGTGCTCCTACGGGTGAATGCCTTATTTGCCGTTTGGTTTGCATTTGGGTTAACCGGTTTGTTAGTAAAACTATTATATTGGTTTACTATTAAAATGTTTAAGTGTTTGAGTTTAGTAGTTTTTGGTATACTAATTCACCCCCCCCCCCTCTTAGTATTCATCAGCATAAGCTCCAAAATGAGGTTATAAGAGAATGATGTGCATAAATGTAAAATTTTGATGCTACCGGCTCCAAAATCGAGACTTCAATCTTGAAACCTTGTTGTGCCTCCTAACACTTATTTTGATTCTTCAAAATCAAGGCTTTCAAGACACAATTTCAAAAACGACGTTCTAAAAGCACGGTGTGCACCAAAATAGCATTTTGACACTACTAGCTTCGAAATCGGGACTTGCATCTTGAAACCTTGTTATGCCGACAAACATCGATTTTGATACTTTGAAACCGAGGCTTTCAAGGTACAAGCTCCAAAAAAGGGTTCTAAGAGAACAATGTGCATCAAATTCAAATTTTAATGCTATGGGCTCTAAAACTGGGACTTATGTCTTGAAACCTTGTTGTGCCTCAAAACAACAATTTTGATGCTCTGAAACTGGGGCTTTCGATGCACAAGCTTTGAAATGAAGTTCTAAGTGCATAATGTGCGCCAAAATTGCATTTTGACACTACCAGCTCTAGAATCAGTACTTGCGACTTGAAACCTTGTTGTGCCTCCAAACACTAATTTTGATGCTCCGAAACTAGGGCTTTTAGGGCACAAGCCCCAAAATGAGCTTCTAAAAGAATGATGTGCGTCAAAATTGAATTTTGATGTTACCGGTTCCAAAATAGAGACTTGCATCATGCTCATGGCTTTGGAATCGAAACTTGCATTTTCAAGCTTGTTGTAGCTCCAAAAACACATTTTGATTCTTCAAACCTTGCATTTAGTAACCAAAAGATTCAAAATGATGATTTCAGAGTACGATAACTTTCATAACCGTGTTTCCATGCTCGTGGCTCAGGAATTAGAACTTGCATTTTCAAGCTTGTTGTACCTCCAAACACACATGTTAATGATCAAAAACTTGAGTTTAGGAAGCACAAGCTTCAAAATGATGATTTCAGATTCCGATAAGTTTCATAACTGAGCTTTCACGCTCATGGCTTTAGAATTAGAAATTGCATTTTTAAGCTTGTTGTGCTCCCAAACACACATTTTGATGTTTCAAAACTTATGTCTAGGAAGCACAAGCTTCAAAATGATGATTTCAGAGTAGGATAAGCTTTGTGAACGTGCTTTCATGCAAAGATTGTGCTTCCTAAATGCAACTTGTAAAACCATCAAAATGTGTGTTTGGAGATACAACAATCTTGAAAATGCAAATTTCTATTCCGAACCCACAAGAATGAAAGAGCGATTATGAAAGTTATCGTACTCCCAAATCATCATTTTAAAGTTTGTGCTTCCTAAAACACATGTTTTGAAGCATCAAAAAGGGTGTTTGGAGGGACAACAAGATCGAAAATGCAAGTTTTGATTCCGAAGCCATGACCATGATTATGAAACTTATCATACTCCCAAATCATCATTTTGAAATTTATGCTTCCTAAAAGCATGTATTCAAGCATCAAAAAGGGTGTTTGGAGGCACAAGAAGCTTGAAAATGCAAGTTCTAATTCTGAAGCCATGAGCATGAAAGCATCGTTGTGAAACTTATTGCACTCCCAAATCATCATTTTGAAATGTGTACTTCCTAAATACAAGTTTTGAAGTATCAAAATGGGTGTTTGGAGGCACACCAAGATTGAACATGTAAGTTTTAATTGAGGTGTGATGAGCATGAAAGCGTGATTATGAAACTTATAGTACTCCCAAATCACCATTTTGAAGCTTGTGCTTCCTAAACGCAATTTTTTGATGTAAGAAAATGTGTGTTTGGAGGTAAAATAAGCTTGAAAATGCAAGTTATGATTTCGACGCCATGAGCATGAAAGTGCGATTGGGAAACTTATCGTACTCCCTAGGCAGTGTTTCTAAATGCATGTGCATTCCCCATTATAGTATTTTCACATACTACTCTAGGGTATGATTTTATTGTGGGTAGGTTCCCACCGTAGTTTTTCCCTTAACTAGGTTTTCCACGTCAAACACTTAGTGTTATGTGTCTTATTGTTATTTATTTTATCTTTGTTCTTATTGCAATTTCTCAAATATGAAGTTGTGATTAAATTGTTATATCCAGTGAAAAATGATTCACCCCCCTCTTAGTTTTCCTTCATTATTATTCCCGACTCGATTTTGATGCTCTGAAACTAGGGTTTTTGAGGCACAAGCTCCAAAATGAGGTTCTAAGAGAACAATGACTGTCAAAAATCATGTTTTGAAGATGTTGACTCTGGAATTAGGACTTGCATCTTCAAACCTTGTTTTGCCTCCAAACACTAATTTTGATGCTCTGAAACTAAGGCTTTCGAGTGACAAGTTCCAAAGCAAGGTTCTAAGAGCATGATGTGTGTCAAAATCAAAATCAAATTTTGACACTACCAACTCCAGAATCAGGACTTACATCTTGGAACCTTGTTGTGCCTCCAAACATCAATTTTAATGCTCCAAAACTGGGGCTTTTGAGGCACAATTTCTAAAATAAGGTTCTAAGAGCACAATGTGCATCAAAATTGAATTTTTATGCTACTGGTTCTAGAATCGGGGCTTGCATCTTGAAACCTTGTTGTGCCTCAAAACACTAATTTTGATGCTCCAAAACTGGGTCTTTCAAGGCACAAGCTTTGAAATGAGCTTCTAAGAGAATGATGTGCGTCAAAATCAAATTTTGATGCTACAGGCTCCGAAATAGGGAATTGCTTCTTCAAACCTTGTTGTGCCTCCAAACACTAATTTTTATGTTTCAAAATCGGGGCTTTCGATGAACAAGCTCCACAAACGAGGTTCTAAGAGCACGATGTGCATCAAAATCATGTTTTGACGCTACCGGCTCCGAAATCGTGACTTGCATCTTGCAACCTTGTGCCTACAAAGACCAATTTTGATGCTTTGAAATCGGGGCGTTCGAGGCACAAGCTCCTAAACAAGGTTCTAAGAGCACAATGTGCTTCAAAATCACATTTTGACACTACCAGCTCTAGAATTGGGACTTGTGTCTTGAAACCTTGTTGTGCCTCCAAATACCAATTTTGATGCTCCGAAATCAGGGCTTTCGAGGTGCAAGCTCCAAAACAAGGTTCTAAGAGAATGATGTGTATCAAAATTGAATTTTGATGCTACCAGCATGGGAATCGGGACTTGCATCTTTAAACCTTGTTGTGCCTCCAAACATTGATTTTGATGTTTCAAAATCAGGGCTTTCAAGGCACAAGCTCCGAAATGAGGCTCTAAGAGTACGATGTACATCAAAATTTCATTTTGATGCTACTGACTTTGGAATTGGGACTTGTGTCTTGAAACCTTGTTGTGCCTCCAAGCACTAATTTTTATGCTCCAAAAATGAGGCTTTTGAGGCACAACCTATGAAAGGAGGTTATAAGTGTTACCCCTATATTTGTGCTCATGCTTAAAGTCTCATAATCAGCTAAAATCAGTTATTGTTAATGTTTTAATGCTGAAGTTTTTATGGCCAAACTCCATGTCGGCTGAGAGATTTTAATTGTTTTATTTTTGGCTTACCCATATACTCAAACAATTAAATCTCAAGTCTTATGTCTTCTATGCAAAAATGATTTCTAGGTTATGCTCTACTAGGCCCATTTATTCTATAGTTAAAATTTCATAAAAAATGGAGCTCTCAGTAAAATGTTATGCAAGTTTTTCTATGGCATCCGAAAAGAACAACTGTCATTGAACTTGAACCTTGAACCTTTTCAAAGTTCAAAGTTTGGGTTCAAGTTCAAAGTTTGAATTTAACTGGAGCAAGCTTTATAATTTTTGGTCATTGAACTTGAACCATTGAACCTTTTTGGTTCAGGTTCAAGGTTCAAAGTTCAAGGTTCAAAGTTTGAGGTTCAATTTCAGAGGTTCAAATTCAGAATTCAGAGATTCATCAGATGCAAGTTCAGAGTGTGTGAGTTCAAAATTTCAGCAATTTCAATAATCCATTAACATTGGCATGTCTAATGTTTGTAATTTTTAATGTAATCCAAAACCACGGATTTTCTAAGACAGAAAAATCAGTCTCGGTGCGGGGGTCATAACTTTTAATTGCACCGTTGGATCGGGCTGAAATTTTGACAAGTTTTAGAAAACCTAGTTTTCTAAAACCTCACCAAAGAGATTAGACAAATGTTATTCCATTCAAAATTTATTAATCTCTGAGTATGGGTCTATTAAAAATTCTCAGATAAAAGATTCGAAGCAAAAAAAAAGAGATGAAAGATAAAAGAAAAGATTAATTAATAATCTTTTCAAGAATCAGTTATTGATAACTGAAATTATTAGTTATATATATGTAATGAAAGAAAGGAGAGGGGGTTCTTTTATTTTCTTTCTCTTTCTACTGTAAAAAGGGAAGAGGCAGCATTATTTTCTAGACTGCATAGTTTTTGTTTCTCAAAAGTGTTGAGTCTGTGAGCTCACATTTTTTTTGGCATTGATAGAATAAAGAAGATTTTGTTGATCTATGGATTTGTCAATATTTTCTTTTGATTACAATGAGATTTGTCTCTCTCATAATTTCCTTTCATTGTCATTTATGTTACATCAAACTGTGTATATGCATTTGATTCTGAAACTTTGTTTTCAGAAATAATTTGTATTTGGAAAGAAATCTGCTGTTAACTCTTTTTCTGGGTATTCTGATCCCCCTTGTCCTTTGAGGCATGAAAGAGAATCGATCAGAGTCTGGAGCATTTTTACTTATTGGAAAGGGTATTTTCCTGGGTGTGGATAATTAAACTGTGTTTTAATTGTCTTCATTCACTTCATTATAAATCTGCTATTTGCATTTGTGTCATGGCTATGAGCAGATGTTAGCGGCCTTTATTGCTTTCTGGTTAAAAGCATATTTAGAAAATATACATTTTTATCCAATGAAGGGAGTTGTACCTTCATATCAAAATTTGGAGAGCACTTGCACTCACCATTGCAAGTGACTCAACTGTTGGTTCTAGTTTTTGTCTTTCAATTTGGGCATTCGGGAGTCATTGTTGAAAGGTATTTAAGAAGGACAAATCTATTTACCAACAATAAGAACACCATGTTTGTCAAAATCGTGTTTTGACGCTATCAGCTTGAGAATTGGGACTTGTGTCTTGAAACCTTGTTGTTCCTTTAAACATTGATTTTGATGTTTTGAAATTGGAGCTTTCCAGCCACACGCTCCGATACAAGGTTCTAAGAGCATGATTTGCATCAAAATCAAATTTTGACACTACCAGCTCCAGAATCAAGACTTGTGTCTTGAAACCTTGTTGTGCCTCCAATCATGGATTTTGATGCTCTGAAACCACAGATTTTCAGGCACAAGTGCTGAAATGAGGTTCTAAGAGACGTGTGTCAAAATCACATTTTGATGCTATCGGCTCTAGAATCAACACTTGCATTTTGAAAGCTTGTTGTGCCTCCAAACACCGATTTTGATGCACAAGCTCCAAAATGAGGCTCTAAGAGCATGATGTGTGTTAAAATCACTTTTTGATGCTACCGGCTTAGAAATCGAGAGTTGTGTCTTGAAACCTTCTTGTGCCTCCAAACATTGATTTTGATGCTCTGAAATCAGGGCTTTTGAGGGAGAAGCTCCTAGATGAGGTTCTAAGAGCACAAATGTGAATCAGAATCATGTTTTAACGCTACCGACTCTGGAATCTGGACTTGCATCTTGAAACTGTGTTGTGCCTCCAAACAACGATTTTGATGCTCTAAAATCAGGGCTTTCGAGGCATAAGCTCCAAAATGAGGTTATAAGAGAATGATGTGCATAAAAATAAAATTTTGACCCTATTGGCTCCAAATCGGGACTTGTATCTTGAAACCTTGTTGTGCCTCCAAACATTGATTTTAATTCTTCAAAAGCGAGGCTTTTGAGACACAATTTCAAAAACGATGTTCTAAAAGCATGATGTGCACCAAAATGGTGTTTTGACACTATCATCTTCAAAATCGGGACTTGCATCTTAAAACCTTGTTACGCCACCAAACATTGATTTTGATACTTTGAAACCGGGGCTTTCGAGGCACAAGCTCCAAAAAAGGGTTCTAAGAGCACAATGTGTATCAAAGTCGAATTTTAATGCTACAAGTTCTAAAATCGGGACTTGCGTCTTGAAACCTTGTTGTTCCTCAAAAGACCAATTTTGATGCTCTGAAACTGGGGCTTTTGATGCACAAGCTTCGAAATGAAGTTCTAAGAGCATGATGTGTGCCAAAATTACCTTTTGACGCTACTGGCTCTAGAATCAGGTTTTCAGACTTGAAACCTTGTTGTGCCTCCAAACACTAATTTTGATGCTCTGAAACTAGGGCTTTCGAGGCACAAGCCCCAAAATGAGCTCTTAAGAGAATGATGTGTGTCAAAATTGAATTTTGATGCTACCGGCTCCAGAATCGAGACTTGCATCATGCTTGTGGCTTTGGAATCGAAACTTGCATTTTCAAGCTTGTTGTACCTCCAAACACACATTTTGATTCTTCAAACCTTGCATTTAGTAACTGTATACACCTAAAAACGGTCTGAAGATAATTAATTGAATACGAAATTATTTAATTAATCCTCCTTAACAATTTAATTGAATTCATTAAGCAATTTGATAAAATTCTTCCACTCATCTACTTTAAAAAATCTAAGGATTTATTTAATAGGTTCATTTCAATAATCCCCTTTGATTAATTAAATCAAATTAATTAATCCCTCATTTAAATTCATTTCTTCTAATCTTCTAATTAATTAAAACAAATCAATTTATGAGTTGTTGAAAGTAAATTAGTCTTTTCCTATTATTTGAATTTTTAAATTCAGATTACCCACATGCCTCCTAAATTCTAACCACCTAACCTAACCACTTCTAAACCTAACCCATTCCATCTAACCTTGGGTTTAATTAAACCTATCTTATCTTGCACATCCTAACCTCCTTAGTCTAACCTCCTATGGTGTGGATACTCTTTCTTCCCTTGAGACACATGGCATTCTTGGGCCACATGTCCCCTTTCCTTAGACACTTACCCTCTCATAAGCAAAGCTTCTTGACACTTGTCACCATAGAGATGACAAATGTTCCCTTTCCTCCAACCTCTTTTCCAACCTCCTCCAATTTCACCATTGATATCTTCAGACTCAATCTTGACTGTTGATTCCTGCCACATCACCCCTGGCCTTGGAAATCCTATAAATATCCCCCATTTTGGAGCAATAATCATCCCATCTCATTTGCATTTTAGGCATTGTTACTATAGGCATATAACTCTTAGCATATCATTTGAGCATTGTTATTATAGGCAATTGCATCTTAGATCTATCTTAATTTGATCATTTTCTAGCATAATTGTTGAATCATGTATCTTAATCATTCTCTTTTCTAGCTTAATTGCATCATTATCATTTCAAATCCTCCATCTAGGTGTAGTCAAGTCGTTGGAATTTGCTTATCCAGATCTGAGAGCAAATCCACACTCGCATCTCTTAGGAGGTGATAGATCTCTTTGCTATGGTTTTATCTTTCTTTGTTTTAAATTTTCTAACCATGCTTGTAATGATCTATTGAGTGTTTTGTCTTCCAGCTACAGGTATCACACTTCACAGGCATGACAGTAACCAAAAGTTTTAAAATGATGATTTGGGAGTACGATAACTTTCATAACCATGTTTCCATGCTCCTGGCTTTGAAATTAGAATAATAATTTTCAAGCTTGTTGTACCTCCAAACATACATGTTAATGATTAAAAACTTGTGTTTAGGAAGCGTAAGCTTCAAAATAATGATTTAAGATTCTGATAAGTTTCATAACTGAGCTTTCACGCTCGTGGCTTCAGAATTAGAACTTGCATTTTTAAGCTTATTGTGCTTCTAAACACACTTTTTGATGTTTCAAAACTTATGACTAGGAAGCACAAGCTTCAAAATGATGATTTGGGAATAGGATAAGTTTCATAATCGCGCTTTCATGCAAAGCTTGTGCTTACTAAACGCAAGTTGTAAAACCATCAAAATGTGTGTTTGGAGATACAACAAGCTTGAAAATGCAAGTTTTTATTCCGATACCATGAGCATGAAAACGGGATTATGAAAGTTATCGTACTCCCAAATCATCATTTTGAAGTTTGTTCTTCCTAAAACACATGTTTTGAAGCATCAAAAAGGGTGTTTGGAGGCACAACAAGATTGAAAATACAAATTTTGATTCTGAAGTCATGACCATGATTATGAAACTTATCATATTCCCAAATCATCATTTTGAAATTTATGCTTCCTAAAAGCATGTATTGAAGAATCAAAAATGGTGTTTGGAGGCCCAAGAAGCTTGCAAATGCAAGTTCTAATTCCAAAGCCACCAGCATGAAAGTGTTGTTGTGAAACTTATCGCACTCCCAAATCATCATTTCGAAACATGTGCTTCCTAAACACAAGTTTTGAAGTATCAAAATGGGTGTTTGGAGGCACACCATGCTTGAAAATCTAAGTTCTAATTGAGGGGCGATGACCATGAAAGAATCATTATGAAACTTATCGTACTCCCAAATCATCATTTTCAAGCTTGTGCTTCCTAAATGCAATTTTTTTGAATTTTGACGCTACAGGCTCTAGAATAGGGACTTGCTTCTTGAAACCTTTTTGTGCCTCCAAACACTGATTTTGATGTTTTAAAATTGGGGCTTTCAAGGTAGAAGCTCTATAAACAAGGTTCTAAGAGCACGATGTGCATCAAAATCATGGTTTGACGCTACCGCCTCCAAAATCGTGACTTGCGTCTTGCAACCTTGTCCCTCCAAACACCAAATTTGATGCTCTGAAACTGGGGCTTTCGAGGCACAAGATCCTAAACAAGGTTATAAGAACACAATGTGCTTCAAAATTGCATTTTGACACTACCGGCTCTGGAATCGACACTTGCATCTTGAAACCTTGTTGTGCCTTCACACACCAATTTTGATGTTCTGAAACCGGATCTTTCGAGGAGCAAGCTCCGAAACAAGGTTCTAAGAGAAAGATGTGTATCAAAATTGAATTTTGATGCTACCAACATGGGAATCGGGACTTGCATCTTGAAACCTTGTTGTGCCTCCAAACATTCATTTTGATGTTCCCAAATCAGGGCTTTCAAGGCACAAGCTCCAAAATGAGGTTCTAAGAGCATGATGCACATCAACACAACCTCCGAAATGAGGTTCTAAGAAGACCATGTTTGTCAAAATCATGTTTTGATGCTATTGCTTGAGAATTGACTTATCATACTCCCAAATGATCATTTTGAAGGTGGTGCTTCCTAAACACAAGTTTTAAAGCATCAAAATGTGTGTTTCGATGCATAAAAAGCTTGAAAATACAAGTTTTGATTCTGACGCCAGGTGAAATCGTAGTTATAAAACTTACCATACTCCCAAACCATCATTTTCAAGCTTTCCCTTCTTAAACGCATGTTTTGAAGCATCAAAATGGGTTTTTGGAGGGAGAAGAAGCTTGAAAATGCAAGTTTCTATTCTAAAGCCACGAGCATGAAAGCGTAATTATGAATTTTATCGTACTCCCAAATCATCAGTTTGAAGTTTGTGCTTTCTAAACGCATCTTTTGAAGCATCAAAAAGGGTGTTTGGAGGCATAAAATGATTGAAAATGTAACTTTTGATTCCGAAGCCATGAGCATGGAAGCGCGATTATGAAACTTATCCTACTCCCAATTCATCATTTTGAAGTTTGTGCTTCCTAAACATAAGTTTTGAAACATCAAAATATGTGTTTGGAAGCACAACATGCTTGAAAATGGAAGTTCTAATTCTGAAGCCATGAGCATGAAAGCTTAATTATGAAACTTATCATACTCCCAAATCATCATTTTGAAGCTTGTGCTTCCTAAATGCAAGTTTATAGGCATTAACATGTTTGTTTGGAGGTACAACAAGCTTGAAAATGCAAGTTCTAATTTCAAAGTCATGAGCATGGAAACATGGTTATGAAACTTATCGTACTCCCAAATCATCATTTTGAAACTTTTGGTTACTAAACACAAGGTTTGAAGAATCAAAATATGTGTTTGGAGGTACAACAAGCTTGAAAATGCAAGTTCCAATTCCATAGCCACAAGCATGAAAGCGCGATTATGAAACTTATCATGCTACCAAGTCATCATTTTGAAGCTTGTGCTTTCTAAACGTAAGTTTTGAAGCATCAAAATGGGTGTTTAGAGGCACAAAAAGCTTTACAATGCATGTTCTAATTAAGAAGCCACAACATGTCAGCACGATTATGAAACTAATCGTACTCCCAAATCATCATTTTGAAGCTTGTGCTTCCTAAACTCAAGTTTTGAAGTATCAAAATAGATGTTTGGAGGTACAACAAGATTGAAAAGGCAAGTTTTGATTTCAAAGCCACAAGAATGAAAGCACGATTATGAAACTTCTCGTACTCCCAAGTCATCATTTTGAGGCTTGTGCTAACTGAACACAAGCTTTTAAGCATCAAAATGGGTGTTTGAAGGTACAACAAGCTTGAAAATGTAAGTTCTGATTCCGAAGCCACAAGAATGAAAGTGCGAATATGAAACTTATCATACTTCAAAATCATCATTTTGAAGCTTATGCTTCCTAAATGCAAATTTTGAAGCATCAAAATGGTTGTTTGGAGGCACAACAAGCTTGAAAATGCAAATTCCGATTCTGAAGCCACAGGGGTGAAAGCATGATTATGAAACTTATCATACTTCCAAATCATCATTTTGAAGCTTGTAGTTTCCCTAAACACAAGTTTTGAAGTATAAAAATGGGAGGCACAACAAACTTGAAAATGCAAGTTCTGATTTAGAAGCCACAAGTATGAAAGCGAGATTATGAAACTTATCATACTCCCAAATCATGATTTTTTTGTTTTTGCTTTCCTAAATGCAAGTTTTGAAGCATCAAAATGTGTGTTTGGAGATACAACAAGCTTGAAAATGCAAGTTTTGATTCAGAAGCCATGAGCATGAAAGCATGATTAAGAAACTTATCGTTCTTCCAAATCATCATTTTCAAGGTTGTGCTTCCTAAATGTATGTTTTGAAGCATCAAAATGGATGTTTGGAGGGACAACAACCTTGAAAATGTAAGTTTTTATTCCGAAGCCATAGGCATGAAAGCACGATTATGCTTATCATACTCCCAAATCATCATTTTGAAGTTTGTGCTTCCTAAACACATGATTTGAAGCATCAAAAAGGGTGTTTGGAGGCACAAATAGATTGAAAATGTAAGTTTTGATTCTGAAGCCATGACCATGAAAGCACGATTACGAAACTTACCATACTCCCAAATCATCATGTTGAAATTTATACTTCCTAAAAGCATGTTTTGAAGCACCAAAAAGGGTGTTTGGAGGCACAAGAAGCTTGAAAATGCAAGTTTTGATTTTGAAGCCATGAGCATGAAAGGGTCACTATGAAACTTATCCTACTCCCAAATCATCATTTCGAAACATATACTTCCTAAACACAAGTTTTGAAGTATCAAAATGGGTGTTTGCAGATGCAACAAGCTTGAAAATATAAGTTCTAATAGAGGGGCCACAAGCATGAAAGCATGATTATGAAACTTATCATACTCCTAAATCATCGTTTTGAAGCTTGTGCTTCCTAAATACAAGTTTTGAATATGAAAATGTGTGTTTGGAGGTACAATAAGCTTGAAAATTCAAGCTATGATTTCAAAGCCATGAGCATGAAAGTGCAGTTATTAAACTTATCGTACTCGCAAATCATCATTTTGAATCTTGTGCTTCCTAAACGCAAGTTTTGAAGCATCAAAATGGGTGTTTCATGGAACAAAAAGTTTGGAAATGCACGTTTGGATTCTGAAGCCATGAGCATTAAGAACATTAAGAGATTTGTCATCTTGAATTAATCCTTCTTAGGATGTAAAAATAATAGTTAAATCTCCTTAGTAAACAAATTAGTTACTAGGTTGCGGAGTGGGGAGCATGGGTGCAGAGCGACAAGGAGTAGGAATCCCAAATTTCAAATCTGGGAATGGTGGACTTCTTGGGTAAGGCGGATTTCTTGGGGAAGGTAGTTTTTCTGGCGTCAGAACTGGCAATTAGGCAAGAGGACAAGCATCTCAAGGTACAGAAGAGGACAAGGAAATAGTCAAATCAGTGGAGGATAAAGATTCCAAAACTAGGGACCCACATGATAGAGGTAAAGGTGAAAAATGGTCTTCGCTCTTTGGAGTGAAGCCGTTGGCTAAATCAGGGCTCCCGGAAGTTACAAATATCTCTGATCTAGTTTCAGGGTTGGTTGTTATTTCTGTTCTGGATAAACTGGTAGATCTGACTGTTGCTAGTTTAACCATGACTTTAGTTGGAAGATTTACTGGCTTTAGGCCTAATATTGATGTTGTCAGGAATTTCATAAGGAGGAAATGGGTTTTAAAAGGTCAAGTGGATGTGGCAATGCTGCCTAGGGGTTTTTTTTCCTTTGCTTTTAACTCTGAAGAAGATATGAACAAAGATCCATGTGAAGGTCCATGGATGTTCGGCAACTCAACTTTGGCTCTTCAGAAATGGGTCCTGAACCTCGCCCTTGATGAATCCTTCTTTGTTTCGGCACCAGTCTGGACACGCCTCCCGGGTCTCCTGCTGGAATTTTGAAATGAGGAAGTCGGGTATTGCGAATTCTTTTGGAGAACTTCTTTTGATTGATCCAATGACGGTGGCTAAATCAAGGTTAGTCTTTTCTCGCATCTGTGTAAATGTTAATCAAATGATGGATATGCCCCAATCCATAGAGATTATTTCTAAACTAGGGAAATGGACCCAAGCTATTGAATATGAATCACTCCCGTTTGCCTATTTCCATTGCAAGAAATCAGGGCATTGGGCAAAATCATGTCCTCTTAAGAAGAGTAAGGAAAGCAAGACTGATAGCAATGTAAAGTATAAAAAGATTTGGCAAATGATTGATAGAAAAGGAGACTCATCAGCTGAGTGTGATCAAAATAAGGAAGTAATGGAGCTAGTAAATGAGGTTAATAAGGGTGAGAACAGTAATAATGAAAAATAGGATTGTGTCTGCTCTAATAACCAAATAGAGAGTACTAAAGAGGGGGAGAAAGGTAGAGAGTTGAACAACAAAAATAACTCAGAGGACCAGGAGGTTGGATCTGTAAGTCAGGAGAAGGAAGAGGTAAGTCCCAATGAAGTTGTGCCTATTTCTTCTTTCTCAAAATCAAATAATGGAAGCCCATATTACTTTTAACTAATGGAAGCCCAAAGCCTCCTCAATGTAAAACCCCATCACATAGTGCGGTAATGGATATCCTAGAAGAAAATCTCAGGATTCTTGGTTCAAAAGAGGGAAAATTGAATAAGGAGGAACTCAATGGAGGTATCTCAACTAGAAGAAGGAATAAGAAAAACGTAGATGTTGTAAGCCAAAACAAAAAGCAGGGGAGGCCATCTCTAAAACATCAAAGGGAACAGGAAAGTTGGAAGAATTGTGCTGATGGAACACAGTGTTCCATCGAGTCAGCCCTATCTCCGGTTAAAGTATGAAGATAATCTCCTAGAATATTTGAGGGTAGAATGCTCCTCATAAGAAGGATGTGTTATGAAACATCATAAGAGATTATAAACCAGATGTGGTCCTTGTTCAGGAAACCAAGATGTCTAAGGATAAAGTGGAAAAGATTAGAATTTTTAAAAATAATGGTGTCATAGGATCTAGCTCGAAGGGAGCTTCTGGAGGAGCTATGATTTTTTGGAACCAAAAAACCATTAAAGGTAAGGAAATCATCTCTACTTTTAATAGGAAATTTGTACAGCTTGAGCATATCAAGGATAACTTTGTATGGGTGTTAACCAATGTCTATGCACGTAATACCAAAACTGGGAGAGCTAAATATTGGAGAAGCCTTGCTGATGACAGACTTAAGTTTGCTAATCAAAGCTGGATAATAATGGGAGATTTCAATACTTCGCTAAAAGAGGAAGAGAAGATGGGAGGTCTCCCCTTGTAGCTTGATGGGAAACAAGACCTTATGGAGTTCATTAATGATCAAGCTCTTATGGATGTGGATCTTCAAGGGATTAACTATACCTAGACTAATAGAAGAACTGGAGCTAACCTAATTCAAGTGAAGTTAGATAAAACTTTAATTTCTCCTAAGTGGTTAGCCAAGTATAGCCGTTCTCTTGCTTCTATTATCAAAATTGGGTCAGACCATTATCCTATCTCTTTTACTGCCAACTCTTTTTTGGCTAAGAGAAACTTACCTTTTAGATTTGAAAAAGTGTGGTTATCCCATCCATCCTTGGAAGCTTGTGTTGCTGATTGGTGGAATTTTGAGGTTGAGGGTATGGCTCTCTTTAGAATAGCTAAAAAGCTCAATATTATAAAGGCTCAAATTAAAATCTGGAATAAAGAGATTTTTGGGGACGTCTTTAAGAGTAAAATTCAAATTAAAAATGATATAAAAGAAGTTTAGGATAGAATCCAAGAGAATGGGTTGTCTGATGAACTGAGGGAGGTGGAAAATGTTCTATTGTCTAAATACCACACCATTATTTCTAATGAAGAGACGTTGTGGAGACAAAGATCTAGAGCCCTGTTCTTGAAGGAAGGTGATAAAAATACCCAGTTTTTCACCTAACTGCTCTTAAGCATAGGGCAGCTAATAGGATATCCAAATTATCCTGTAATAAAGGGATTTTAACGGAGGATAATGATATTAGAAAGGAAGCTCTGGAGTATTTTGGAACCCTATTGGGAGAAGTGGATAACTTAGATATCAGTAATCAAAACCTCCTGTTGTAAGTTATTCCATCTACCCTGACTGTGGAAGACAATAACTACTTATCCCGTATTCCCTCTAATCAGGAAATCAAAAAGGCGGTGTTTTCATTTCAAGGAGATAAATCTCCTCGACCGGACGGGTTTCCAATGTTTTTCTTCCAATTTTTTTGGCAAATTGTGGAGACTGACAGAGCAAAGGTGTTAAAGAATTATTTGTCTCTAGAAGGCTTCTTAAAGAATTGAATGCTACCTTCATTGTCCTAATCCTGAAGATCCCAGGAGTTGATTCTCTCAATAAGTTTAGACCCATTAGTCTCTGTAACTTTGTTTACAAGATTTTATCCAAGGTTCTGACTTCCAAGCTACTGGAAATTCTTCCAAGAATTATCTCTGTCCAGTAGAATGGTTTTGTCCTTGGTAGATAGATTCTAGACTCCATAATATCTATTCATGAAAATATCCATTCCCTGAAAGTGGCTAATAATCAGGGTTTCTTTTTGAAGTTAGACATGGCTAAAGCTTATGATAGAGTGAACTGGCAGTTTCTCCTAAGGATTATGAGAGCGTTTGGTTTTAGTGAAAAAGTTATTCAGCTTTGCTCTCAACTTATGGAAACTTCCTCTTTTGATGTTATCATCAATGGATCCCCGCCAAGTTTCTTCAAAAGCTCTAGAGGTCTTAGACAGGGGGACCCCATATCCCCTATCTTGTTTACTATTTTAGCTGAAAGTCTGGGTAGATTTATTTTTAAAAATGTGAAAGAAGGCAATCTTAGAGGCCTGAAACCATCTTCATCCAATTTTACTTGTACTCATGAACAGTTTGTTGATGATTCTATCACTATGGGGGAAGCTACCATTACGAAAGCTAAAAATATGAAGAATGTGTTGAATATTTATGAATCTGCCTCTAGTCAAAAAATTAATTGGGATAAGAGTTCTTTGTTCTTCATCAATACCCCTGTTCAAAGGCAATTAAGGATTGAAAGAATTCTTGGCTACAAAATAACTGAGATTCCCTCTTCTTATCTGGGGCTTCCTCTGTGTATGAAGCCTGAGGATTTTTTCTGGAATAAGTTGGTTGATAGATTTAACTCAAAACTGGCTGGTTGAAAAGGGGCAGTCCTTAGTGAAGCAGACAAAGTTACTCTGCTCAAAGCCACTCTCCAAAACTTGCATGTTTATGCTCTCAGTTTGTTCAAAATCCCCAGAAAGTTTGCGGAAGCAATTGAAAGAATCCAAAAAAAGTTTCTTTGGTCGGGGGTGGAAGTCAAAAACAGAATTCCCCTTATTGCTTGGAATAAAATTTGTTCTCCTAAGGCCTCAGGGGGGTTGGGTTTAAGGAATATTAGCTCTATGAATAAGGATTTAATAGCTAAACAAATTTGGAGAATGGAAGGGGAGGAAAGAGAATCGAATTTAATCTAGAAAAACAAATATCTATATATGCAACCTTCTGAGGAAGAATTTTTAGATGAATCTTTTATTGTTAAAGGTTCTGCTATATGGAATGCAGTCCAATCAGCTAAAAGTTGGGCTGCTGCTGGTTGAATTTGGATCATTGGGGATGGTAGGAAAATAAGATTTTGGGAAATAGGTGGATATTGGATAAACCTCTGGAGGAAGTTCCAATCCTTAATAAATGGAAAGACTGGTTCAAAAATAGGTTTGGGGAACTGGTCAAAGACTACTGGAGAAATGGGAAATGGATTGATTTTAGCTAGCAGTGTCCGGGGCTTAAGTTCCTTCAGATTGCTCTCTTTGCTAAAGTTCTTAGAGACAACAAAGATGACAGATTGATATGGAGGGAAACCCCGGATGGGAAATATTCGGTGTCCTTAGCTATGGCTATCCATAATGAATCTGTGGAAGAAATTCATATTTGGGCTAAAGTCTGGAACAAGAAGTTAGTTCCTAAGGTTAATATCTTTTTTTGGATTTTCATCCAAAACAAGGTTTTAACTCTGGACAACCTTCAAAAGAGAGGTTTTGTTTTTCCTAACATGTGTTCTCTTTGCTGCAGGGAAGAAGAGACTGCTTGCCATATTCCTAATCAGTGTACATTTAGTCAGGAAATTTGGAAAATTATCTTAAGCAGGTGGAATTTGAGCTGGGTTTTTCTGAATTCACTAGGGGAATCTTGGTAGCAATGGCACTGCCCTAGTTCTAATCCAAAGATTGTGGAGACTTAGAAACTAACTTTCTCGAATGTTATCTGGAATATATGGAAAGAGCGCAACAATAGGATTTTTAGGGATAAAAGTGCTATTCCTGAAGTGGTGGTGGATAAAATTTACAGGAGCATATTTTAATGTATCTATGGTACTGATAATGGACCAACTGTTAAAGAAGAGTTCAATGACAGGTGGAACCTCTCTACTACTACAACTAGTAAGGAGAAGGGAAGAGAAGGTCTAGTTTTGTGTTTTCCTCCTCAGGGGTGGATTAAGGCTAACTTTGATGGGGCCTCTAAGGGGAATCTGGGTAAAGCTGGATATGGGGGCATTGTCAGGAATTTTGCTAGAAGTTGCTTAGTGGCAGTGGCTGGTCCTTTGGGGAGTCAAACTAGTCATTTTGTTGAGGCCTCAACTGCCCTAAATACCCTAATTATAGCTAAGAATCTTAATCATGATAAATTATGGCTCGAGGGAGATTCACTTAATATTATTAAGTGTTTGAAGGGGGAATTAGAGCCATCATGGTCAATTGAAAACATTAGCCTGAAAGCTAGGGAAATCATCGCTAGTTTTAAAGAAATAATTATTCAACATGCCTTTAGAGAGAAAAATATGGTGGCGGACTGTCTGGCGAACCTAGGAGTTAATTCTGATTCTCAAATGATTTGGCATGGGGAAGATATTAATATGAACATTAAAGAGCTCCTTAGAAAGGACAGATTTACGAGGAGGGAAGGACCACATAATCATGATAGGGTATATGAATAATTTACGCTTTGATGGAAAGGTAATGATTACCTGGCAAAGCGGCAGAACCCCAACCATTTTTAATATTACGTCACACACTTTCTGGGTCATCCTTTTCAAAATCCCGAGTAACTACGGGAAACAAGTGTTGAGTTTGCAGAGGAATAGAGCTGAGAATCCGAATTCGAATATGGGAGGAGATTTAAGGAGGGAGGAACCAGATAATACATCAAGATGGAAGGCGATGCCAAAAGTGTGGGTGAAGCTGGAAAAAGGGTCCCTCACAAGCTTTATGGAGAAGCTGGTGGATTATGACAAAGGTAGGGCGAATCTCGTCGTTTCCAAAATTTCTGAAAATTGGTGTAATGGGTCCTTTAAAATCTATGGGGTTAAGTTCAAATTGGACGCGAGACTCATAGCTACTATGACTGGCATGCCCCATTCTGGGATTAATTTTTTTAGAGACCTCAAAGTCTCCAATAACGCGGTTAATCTATTCCTGCGTAAGGAAAAAGAGAGGGCTAGAATTGGCAAAGCCATAGGGGGTTACTATGAAGCTTCTAATATCAAGAAAATCTGGAGCTGGGTTTTGAATGCCATAATGGAATATATCACTGTTGAGGGCTGATTTTCCAGGGCCCACACTTACCACTTTGTTCTTTTAAACCATTTCAGATATGACAAAAGGGTCTCCCTGCCTTACTACCTTTTCAGGTCCCTTTCAAGGTCCCTCAATAAACATAGTAAGAATCCCTCAAATCCGGTTCTCCATTGTAGGCTTTTGCTGCTCATTTATGAGCATTGTAAAACCCTCACCATTCTAGAAAACAAGAGGTTATCCACCTTTCCAGGGAAGAGAAAGCTGGAGGGAGGCAATTCCAGCAAGGAGATGGCGTCTTCTAGCAAAAAAAGTAAGAGTGTCTCTGAGACGAAAACCCATGAACAAAAGATCGAAACAGAGGAAATTGGAAAAGAAGGCAGCAAAATGGATACAGATGATTCTGATGGTGAAGACAACTAGAAAGATGAGGAGGTGGGTATTGAGGAAGAAGGTGGTGATAATGAGTCTAACAATGAAAGCCCTATCCACAGTGATTGCCCTGGCAAGGACAACAGCCACCCTATGGAGGATGTGGAGTACAAGGATAATGAGGAAAAAGATGTGAATTCTGAGAGGGAGGAGAACAAGGATCCTGAGAAGGATATGGCTAAGGACAATTTAAGTGAGGATAAGGAAAGTTCAGGTAAAGGGTTATTCCTGGATAACCTTAAAAAACTCTGTGAGGCGAGACTGGATTATGATAGATGGACCTATGAACTCTTGAAGAACCTGGAAAAAAATGGGAAACAGATGGACGAGAAGAGGAAGGATGATGACAGGGATCAGATAAAATGGAAGCAGGATATGGAGGAGAAGGTCAAATCGCTGGAAGAAGGGAGTGTGGCGATGAAAAATTTGTTGGGCATTATCCCGAATATCCTGTCAGTTGTCACTAAAAAACTTGAAGGATATTGCTAAGATCTTTGATAATTCCACCTAAACCAGTTGTGGACCTTTACATGAATGAAGATACCATCCAGATTGGCAGTGGTGAAGCTACTCTAGCTGGTGCTGCTAAGAGGACCAGGGCAAGTGTCAAGAAAGTTGTGGCTGCTTCTGTTGGCATTATAATAGACAATGGGAAATTGTTGGCATTTCAATAAGGATATTGAGAAGGTTGTTGATGATTATGGATATAACTGATTAAGGATGTTTACTATCTTGATATTATTATTTTGTCATTGATGTCAAGAAATTGATTTTCTAATTCAGTATGATGTTGCCATATCTTGAGAAGTATGATTTGATGAGTATAAAGATGTCGGTAAAAGACACAGAAAGAATATGATGAATAAGGGGAGAAATAAGTTATTCAATGGGCAACTATTACCAAGTTAGACAATGATGAGATCATGATGTTTAGATTGTTTTGGTATCCTACATATGTTGTAAATTGTAAGGTTAATACTATACTATGTTACTGAGAAAAGAACCTAGTTGGTAAACCCTAAGGAACCTAGTTGGTAAACCCTAAGGTTATCGCTATCGGTTAATGAAGACATAATGTCTACCGAGTGAAGTTTAGTATTTACCGAGTTGTAACCGAGCTGTAACAGAATACATTAAATGATTACATGTGTTATTTAATGAAGGAAGCTTATGAGCTGGAACTTATTAATTGATTGGTATGTCATGAATGAAGTTTGTTAAAGAATCTATGGCAAAGGAAAATCTGCATGAAGATCTACAACGCAGATTAAACCGCATTACCCTAGCACAAGTTCCAAGAAATATATGCAAGTTCCAAGGCGGGGTAAAACATTTTTCAGATCGAAGGATACATTGAACCTGGACAAGATTGAAGATCTGATGGCTATGATTGATCATGGGAAATGTGATCAAGGAGATTAAGCGGTTGGTGAATTGTTTATAAATAGGGAATTGTTGATAAACAATGTATGCAGGCAAGTGTATGCACAAGGATGCTACATAGTGATTACTGAGCATAGAAGCTTGAAGACCTATTTAAATAATAGAGTATAGAAGCCCAACAGATGGACTAGATTAGTTCTATGTCTAGATTGTATTGAGCAAATAAGAATCTGCTTTAGCATTTTAGATGTGAAGTTGCAGATAGATTTTTATTACTGTTATTTTGTGAAGTGACAGAAAATCTCTTAACCGAGTGGACTTAACAGTCTTATTTGTAAAACCCTCTAGTAAGGTGACATTCTGATTGAGTGTTTGAAATCCTTTAACAAGGTCACCTCTAACAAGGTGAAGATCCTAACAGATCTGAGGGAAATCCCTTAACCGGGTCATGTCTAACAATGTGTTTGTAATCTTTAATAGGATTTGCTTTTAACCGAGCATACTCTAGAAGAGTATATTTCTTAGTGGGTCCGAAGTCCCACAATGGTTTTTCCCTATTTGGGTTTCCATGTTAAATTTGGTGTTATGAGGTTTATGATGTTTATATGCTTTTGAGTTTGCATGTTTACCAGTTTTGGTTATATTACTGAAGTATATGTTACTAAGGTTGAATCTGATGTTTTTATGGAAGATTAAGTTTGTATGATTCACCCCCCCCCTCTCATCTTGTTGGCTATTGGATCTGTACTTACTTTAAGTATTAGAACTATCAATTGGTATCAGAGCTTTGGACTCCGAAAGAAAAGTTTAAAGGTACTTGAGGCAAAGATCCAAAGATGTATAAGAGGGATGCACTGAAGCTGAACAAGTCAAGTTTCTCTACATGGCATAAAAGGATGAAGCTGCACCTATCAGGAGTTGGAGAATATGTTGTATATTATTTGGAGAATGATTTCATCACACCGAGCACCTATCCATTGACAATGGAAGAGATAAAGGCAAAGCAAGAACATATCCAAGCAATGATTGAAATAACATTTACAATGACCGATTCAGAGTTTAATGATCTAGAAGGCTGCAATGATGCAAAGGGAATGTGGGACAAGCTCATATCTGTGTATGGTGGTGATGAACATGTTCAAAGAGCAAAAGTGGATAGTGTAAGAGGACAAATTGAATCTATGAGGATGAATGAAGGTGAGAACATAACCCAGTATACAAGACTAAAGGAGATTGTCAATCAAATCAAAGGAGCAGGTGGAACCATTGAAGAAAAGGATATAACAAGTAAGTTGTTAAGAACCCTTCTACTTGCTTATGCAATCCAAGTCTCTACAATCAATGAATTAAGGTCTGTACCTAATATGCTAGTTTCTTTAGATGCTACTACTGGTAAGCTACATGCATTTGAGTTAAGTAATTTTGATAATAGTGGATCTTCGGTAAATAAAGTTGAATCCACATTTCGTTCTTTTCATCTTGATGAATCTAATGATTACAATGAAAGAAAGTATAAATACTCTGAAGGAGATCACAGTGGAGCAAGTGAAAGATTTCATAAGAACATGGAAGAAGTACACAAACTGTATGAGGAAATCAGAAAGCAGGAAGAGTTTGAAGCACTATTAGCCAGAAGGTTACAGAGAGGCAAAGGTAAGTATAAAGGAAAACTACCTTTGAAATGTTTCAATTGTGATAAGATAGGACATATGGCTTCTAACTGTCCAGACAAAGAATCTACTGAAAAGAAAGATTACCGAGATGACAGACAGAAAGATAATCATTACAGAGGACACCGAGACTTCAGAGGAAGAGATAGAAAGACATGCTTAATAGCCAATGAGGAATCCAATGATGATAAATCAGATGAAACTGATACAGAGGAAGTAGTTTATGTGGCTATCAAAGATGGATCAGATTAAGAAAGGTATGAAGAAAAAACCCTAATATCTCACATAAATACTAATGATTCTTGGATAATAGATAGTGGATGCTCACATCATATGACAATAGATAAACACAAGTTTGTTATGTTAGAAGACTATGATGGAGGTTATGTAAGATTTGGTAATGATGCACCATGTCCGATGAAAGGTAAAGGATCCATAACACTTCTTGATAATGCAAGATGCAATGATGTTTATTGGGTTAAAGGTTTGAAATACAATTTGTTGAGTGTAGCACAGCTAAACAATACAGGATACCGAATAGAATTTCAGAAAGGAATTGTCAAAGTTCATGACAAGAATGGAAAGTTAGCTGCTACCGGGACACAAACAAAAGGTAATACATTTCATCTTGACTCAACTCGAAATAAGTGTCTGTATGCAAAGATTGATGATACCTGGTTATGGCATAAAAGGTTTTGTCATTTAAATTTTGATAATCTGATCAAAATAAGCAAGAAGCACCAAGTAAGAGGTCTATTGAGTCTTGAAAAAACTGAGAATGCTATGTGTCGAGGATTCCAGATGCGTAAAATGACAAGATCAAGCTTTACAAGTAAGTCTTACACTTCTTAGGGAATTTTAGATCTTGTGCACACTGATCTTTGTGGTCCTATGAAAGTTCAAAGTTATTATGGTGATAAATATTTCATATTATTTATGGATGACTATTCAAGGATGATGTCGGTAATATTTTTAAAAGAAAAATTAGAAGCTTTTCAAATGTTTAAATGGTACAAGGAAAGAGTTGAAAATGAAACAGGAAGACAACTAAAATGTCTTAGATCAGATAGAGGAGGAGAGTTCACATCTGATGAGTTCAACTTATTCTGCAATGATCATGGTATTAAAAGACAAGTCTCTAGACTAAGAACTCCACAACAAAATGGAATAGCTGAGAGAAGAAACAGATCTATTGTGGATTGTGCTAGAACACTGATGATTGAAAAGAAAGTGCCACAAACATTTTGGAGAGAAGCAATAAGCACAACAGTTTACACCCTAAACTGAGTTCAACTGAAGAAAGGTACTTTGAAGACACCATATGAAATCTGGTATGACAAGAAACCTAATGTAAGTTATTTCAAAATCTTTGGAAGTAGATTCTATGTACACAAAGATGATAGAAATGGAAAGTTTGATCAGAAAAAAGAAGAAGGTACATTTTTAGGTTATTCTTCTAGAAGCAAAGCATTTAAATGTCTGATCAAATCATCTAACAAAATAGTAGAAAGTGCAAATGTGAAAATTGATGAATTTGCAGAAAGAAATGATGAAGGAAACTCCAAAGAGCCAGAAGATTATGATGAATTTGTCTATGTTCAACCGACAAGTCTTACCGAGAAAATTGTTGAAGGAAATGAAGAGAATATCCAGTTACCGAGTGATGAAGAAGATCATACAGAGCCTACCGAGCTTGTATTAGCCAAGTATGTCAGAAGACATCATGCACCAAGTCAGATTATAGGAGATAAGGATGATCCAGTGATGACAAGGAACAAACTGAGACAGAACACATGTCTAATATCTGAATTTGAACCGACAATAGTGAAAGAGGAATTTAATAGTGAAGATTAGATAAATGCTATGATAGAAGAGATTGATCAAATCAAGAAGAATGACACATGGACTCTAATCCCAAGACCGAAGGACAAAAATGTAATCGGTACAAAGTGGATTTTCAAAAACAAGTTGAATGAAAAAGTCATTCAAAATAAAGCAAGACTAGTTTGCAAAGGTTATGCTCAAGAAGAAGGAATTGATTATGGTGAAACTTTTGCACCTGTCGCTAGACTTGAAGGAGTAAGAACATTGTTGGCATATGCTACTTTCAAGAATTTCAAGGTATATCAAATGGATGTCAAATCTGCATTTCTGAATGGTATATTAGAAGAAGAAGTTTTTATTGAACAACCTAAAGGATTTGTTGAAGGCAAGAGTAAAGATCAGGTATGTAAATTGAACAAAGCATTATATGGTTTGAAACAAGCACCTAGAGCATGGTATGAAAGATTGCACTCTTATTTGATTAAAATTGGTTTTATAAGGACAAGTGAGAAGAACAATATGTACATGAAGAATGATGAAAATGGAATACTGATCTCAGCCATATTTGTTGATGATATTATATTTTGTGGAAATAACTCTTTATGCAAGAACTTTGGAAATGAAATGAGCAAAGAATTTGAGATGTCATTAATTGGTGAGATAAAGTATTTTATAGGTTTACAGATACTGCAAATGAAAAATGAGATTTTCATTACTCAATCCAAGTACATAAAGGAAATCTTGAAGAAATTTGGAATGGAGGATTCAAAACCAGTAAGTACTCCTATGACTACCAACTGTAAATTATCAAAGAATGATGAATCTGCATCTGTTGATGAGACACTTTACCGATCCATGATTGGAAAGCTACAATATGTTGTTCACTGTAGACCAGATATAGCACATGCAGTAGGTATATTTGCAAGATTCTCTGCAGAACCCAAGGAAACACACATGACAGCAATCAAAAGAATTTTCAGATACTTGAAAGGCACTGAGGATTATTGCTTAGTATATCAGAAAGGAAATGATTTTGATTTAAAAGTTTATACTGATGCTGATTGGGTAGGCAACATTGATGACAGAGCCAGTAGCATCAAAACATTATTTTGAGTGTCATTGTTCTCTTAGAACCTCATTTTGTAGACTGTGCCTTGAAAACCCTAGTTTCGGAGCATCAAAATCGAGTGGGCAACAATAATGAAGAAAAACTGAAAGGGGGGTGAATCAGTTTTCACTGGATATAACAATTTCATCACAACTTCATATCTGATCAATTGCAATAAAAACAAAGATAAAATAAATAACAACAACACACATAACACCAAGAGTCTGACATGGAAAACCTAGTTAAGGGAAAAACCACGGTGGGAACCTACCCACAATAAAATGATACCCTACAGTAGTATGTGAAAATATTATAATGGGGAATGCACTTGCATTCAGGAACACTGCCTAGGGAGTACGATAAGTTTCCCAATCACACTTTCATGCTCATGGCTTCAAAATCATAACTTGCATTTTCAAGCTTATTGTACCTCCAAACACACATTTTCATACTTCAAAAAATCACATTTAGGAAGCACAAGCTTCAAAATGATGATTTGGGAGTATGATAAGTTTCATAAACATGCTTTCATACTTGGTGTCCCTTAATTAGAACTTATATTCTCAAGCTTGGTGTGCCTCAAAACACTCATTTGGATACTTCAAAACTTGTGTTTAGGAAGCACATGTTTCGAAATGATGATTTGGGAGTGCAATAAGTTTCACAAAGACGCTTTCATGCTCGTTGCTTTGGAGTCAGAACTTGCATTCTCAAACTTCTTGTGCCTCCAAACACCCTTTTTGAAACTTCAATACATGCTTTTAGGAAGCTTAAATTTCAAAATGATGATTTAGGAGTATGATAAGTTTCATAATCATGGTCGTGGCTTCAGAATCAAAAGTTGTATTTTCAATCTTGTTGTGCCTCCAAACACCCTTTTTGATGCTTCAAAACATGTGTTTTAGGAAGCACAAACTTCAAAATGATGATTTGGGAGTACAGTAACTTTCATAATCAGCGTTTGGAGGCACAACAAGGTTTCAAGAAGCAAGACCCTATTCCGGAGCCTATAGAATTTTGACGCACGTCATTCTCTTAGAAGCTCATTTTGGAGTTTGTGCCTCAAAAGACCCAGATTTGGAGCATCAAAATCAATGTTTGGAGGCACAACAGGGTTTCAAGATACAAGTCCTGATTCTAGAGTCAATAGCGTCAAAATCTGATTTTAGTGTACATCGTGCTCTTAGAACCTCATTTCAAAGCTTGTGCCTCAAAAGCCCCAATTTCGGAGCATCAAAATCAATGTTTTGAGGCACAACAAGGTTTCAAGATGCAAGCCCCGATTCTAGAGCCAGTAGCATCAAAATTCAATTTCAATGTACATTGTGCTCTTAGAACCTTGTTTTAGAAATTGTGCCTCAAAAGCCCCAGTTTTGGAGCATCAAAATCTATGTTTGGAGGCACAACCAGGTTTCAAGATCCAAGTCTTGATTCCAAAGCTGGTAGTGTGAAAATTTGTTTCCTACACACATTGTGCTCTTAGAACCTTGCTTTGGAGCTTGTCAATTGAAAGCCTCAGTTTCTGAGCATCAAAATCAGTGTTTGGAGGAAAAAGAAGATTTGAAGATGCAAGTCCTGATTCCAGAGCCAGTAGCATCAAAACATTATTTTGACTGTCATTGTTCTCTTAGAACCTCATTTTGGAGATTGTGCCTCAAAAACCCTAGTTTTGGAGCATCAAAATTGAGTGGGCAACAATAATGAAGGAAAACTAAGAGGGGGGTGAATTAATTTTCACTGGATATAACAATTTAATCACCACTTCATATCTGATCAATTGCAATAAGAACAAAGATAAAATAAATAACAACATAAACACATAACACCAAGAGTTTGACGTGGAAAACCTAGTTAAGGGAAAAACCATGGTGGGAACCTACCCACAATAAAATGATACCCTAGAGTAGTATGTGAAAATATTATAATGGGGAATGCACATGCATTCAGGAACACTGCCTAGGGAGTATGATAAGTTTCCCAATCGCACCTTCATGCTCATGGCTTCAAAATCATAACTTGCATTTTCAAGCTTATTGTACCTCCAAAAACACATTTTCATACTTAAAAAATTGCATTTAGGAAGCACAAGCTTCAAAATGATGATTTGGGAGTACGATAAGTTTCATAATCACACTTTCATGCTCGGTGTCCCTCAATTAGAACTTACATTCTCAAGCTTGGTGTGCCTCAAAACACCCATTTGGATACTTTAAAACTTGTGTTTAGGAAGCACATGTTCCGAAATGATGATTTGGGAGCGTGATAAGTTTCACAATGATGCTTTCATGCTCATTGCTTCAGAATCAAAACTTGCATTTTCAAGCTTCTTGTGCCTCCAAACACCCTTTTTGATACTTCAATACATGCTTTTAGGAAGCTTAAATTTCAAAATGATGATTTGGTAGTATGATAAGTTTCATATTCATGGTTGTGGCTTCAAAATCAAAAGTTGCATTTTCAATCTTGTTGTGCCTCCAAACACCCTTTTTGATGCTTCAAAACATGTGTTTTAGGAAGCACAAGCTTCAAAATGATGATTTGGGAGTACAGTAACTTTCATAATCAGTGTTTGGAGGCACAACAAGGTTTCAAGAAGCAAGACCCTATTCCAGAGCCTATAGCATCAAAATTATATTTTGACGCACATCATTCTCTTAGAAGATCATTTTGGAGCTTGTGCCTCGAAAGACCCAGTTTTGGAGCATCAAAATTAGTGTTTGGAGGCACAACAAGGTTTCAAGATGCAAGTCCCGATTGTAGAGTCAATAGCATCAAAATCTGATTTTGGCGCATATCGTGCTCTTAGAACCTTATTTTGAAGCTTGTGCCTTGAAAGCCCTAGTTTCGGAGCATCAAAGTCAATGTTTTGAGGCGCAACAAGGTTTCAAGATGCAAGTCCCGGTTTGAGAGCCAGTAGCATCAAAATTCAATTTTGATGCACATTGTGATCTTAGAAGCTTGTTTTAGAAATTGTGCCTCAAAATCCCTAGTTTTGGAGCATCAAAATCGATGTTCAGAGGCACAACAAGGTTTCAAGATACAAATCCCGATTTTGGAGCTGGTACTGTAAAAATTTGATTTTGAAACACATCGTGCTCTCAGAACCTTGCAGCTTTTCACTTGAAAGCCTCAGTTTCAGAGCTTATTGTACCTCCAAACACACATTTGCATACTTCAAAAACTAGCATTTAGGAAGAACAAGCTTCAAAAAGATGATTTGGGAGTACGATAAGTTTAATAATCACTCTTTTATGCTCATGGCCCCTCAATTAGACCTTACATTTTAAAGCTTGGTGTGCCTTCAACCACCCATTTTGATACTTCAAAACTTGTGTTTAGGAAGCACATGTTTTGAAATGATGATATGGGAGTATGATAAGTTTCACAATGACGCTTTAATGCTCATGGCTTTAGAATTAGAACTTACATTTTCAAGCTTCTTATGCCTCCAAACACCCTTTTTTATGCTTCAATACATGCTTGTAGGAAGCATAAATTTCAAAATGATGATCTGGGAGTATGATAAATTTCATAATCGTGGTTTCATGGTCATGGCTTAAGAATCAAAATTTGTATTTTCAATCTTGTTGTTCCTCTAAGCACCCTTTTTGATGCTTTTAAACATATGTTTAGGAAGCACAAACTTCAAAATGATTATTTGGGAGTGCAATAACTTTCATAATCGCGCTTTCATGCTCGTGGCTTCAGAATAGAAACTTGCATTTTCAAGCTTTTCGTCCCTCCAAACACCCATGTTGATGCTTCAAAACATACATTTAGGAAGCACAACCTTGGAAATGATGATTTGGAAGTACAATAAGTTTCTTAATCATGCTTTCATGCTCATGGCTTCTGGATCAAAATTTGCATTTTCAAGCTTGTTGTACCCCCAAACACACATTTTGATGCTTCAAAACTTGTGTTTAGGAAAGCACAAACTTCAAAATCATGATTTGGGAGTATGATAAGTTTCATAATCGCACTTTCATACTTATGGCTTCTGAATCAGAACTTGAATTTTCAAGTTTGTTGTGCCTCCAAAGACCCATTTTTATACTTCAAAACTTGCGTTTAGGAACCACAAGCTTCAAAATGATGATTCAGAAGTATGATAAGTTTCATAATCATGCTTTCATGCTTGTGGCTTAGGAATCAAAACTTGCATTTTCAATCTTATTCTGCCTCCAAACAACCATTTCGATGCTTCAAAATGATGATTTGGGAGTACGATAAGTTTCATAAATCGCACTTTCATGCTCGTGGCTTTGAAACCAAAACTTGCATTTTCAAGCTTGTCATAACTCAAGACACCCATTTTGATGCTTCAAAACTTGTGTTTGGTTCACACAAGATTCAAAATTATGATTTGGGAGTATGATGAGTTTAATAATCATTCTTTCATACTTGTGGCTTCGAAATCAAACTTTCCTTTTCAATCTTGTTGTACCTCCAAATACCCATTTTTGTAGTTCAAAACTTGAGTTTAGGAAGGAAAAGCTTGAAAATGATGATTTGGGAGTATGATTAGTTTCATAATCGCCCTTACATGTTTATGGCTTTGTAATCAGAACATGCATTTTCAATCTTTCTATGCCTCTAAACACCCATTTTGATGCTTGAAAACTTATGTTTAGGAAGCACAAGGCTTCAAAATGATGACTTTGGAGTACGATAATTTTCATAATCGTGCCTTCATGCTCATGGCCATGAGAATGAAAACGCAATTATGAAACTTATCGTACTCCCAAATAATCATTTTGAAGTTTGTGCTTTCTAAACGGATGTTTTGAAGCATCAACACGGGTGTTTGGAGGCAAAAAGAGATTAAAAATGTAACTTTTGATTCTGAAGACATGAGCATGAAAGCGCGATTATGAGACTTATCCTACTCCCAAATCATCATTTTGAAGCCATTTCGAAACATGTACTTCCTAAACACAAGTTTTGAAGTATCAAAATGGGTGTTTGGAGGCACAACAAGCTTGAAAATGGAAGTTCCAATTGAGGGGCCACAAGCATGAAAGCATGATTATGAAACTTATCATACTCCCAAATCATCATTTTGAAGCATTAAAATGGGACAACAATCCTGATTACATGAACTAAAAGAATATAATCTCCTAATGTCTGATGATAGTTTTGGTTAAGCACATTTGTTTGCTCTGCAATAATCTCTCCTCAACACTTCTCACCAAAAGATGAATTTGCTTGTTCACACATACACCACTCTCTGATAATGGTATTACATGAATATGACACCTATTTATACAGATCATCAACCTTGACTACAAGGTCGGCTCAACACTTGATCCCTAATTACAAAATTACATCACACGATACATAGATCAACCACCAGACCAATACAAATCCATAACAACATAGAATGGACTCAAATCAAATCCATGAACATGCAACACCACCAAAAATCTTGCCAATAACATCTACAACATGCTACAACACTGAAAAATATTTCATAACATGGAGAACATCACTAGACCCATAAGATCCTCAATAGTACGCATTTTGATGCTTTTAAAACTTGCGTTTAGGAAGCAAAAGCTTCAAAATGATGATTTGGGAGTACAATAAGTTTCACAATCACACTTTCATGCTAGTGGCTTCAAAATCTAAACGTGCATTTTCAAACTTGTTGTTCCATGAAACACCCATTTTGATGCTTCAAAACTTGCGTTTAGGAAGCACATGCATCAAAATGATGATCTGGGAGTATGATAAGTTTCCCACTCGCACTTTCATGCTCATGGCTTCAAAATCATAACTTGCATTTTCAAGCTTATTGTTTGGAAGCACAACAAGCTTCAAAATGCTAGTTCTAATTCCAAAGCCACGAGCCTGAAAGCTCAATTATGAAACTTATCGTACTCCCAAATCGTCAGTTTGAAGCTTGCGCTTCCTAAACGCAAGTTTTTAAGAATTAACATGTGTGTTTGGAGGTACAACAAGCTTGAAAATGCAACTTCTAATTTCAAAGCCATGAGTATGGAAACACGGTTATGAAACTTATTGTACTCCGAAATCATTTTGAAGCTTTTTCTTGTTAAAGGCAAGGTTTGAACAATTAAAATGTGTGTTTTGAGGTACACCAAGCTTGAAAATGCAAGTTTTGATTCCAAAGCCACGAGCATGAAAGCGCGATTATGAAACTTATCATACTCCCAAGTCATCATTTTGAAGCTTGTGCTTCTTAAACTCAAGTTTTGAAGCATCAAAATGGGTGTTTGGAGGTACAACAAGATTGTTATCATACTCCCAAGTTATCATTTTGAAACTTGTGCTTCCTAAATGCAAGTTTTGAAGTATGAAAATGTGTGTTTGGAGGTACAATAAGCTTGAAAATGCAAGCTATGATTTCGAAGCCATGAGCATGAAAGTGCAGTTATTAAACTTATCGTACTCGTAAATCATCATTTTGAAGCATGTGCTTCCTAAACGCAAGTAAATGGTTGTTTCATGGAACACCAAGTTTGAAAATGCACAATTGAATTTTGAAGCCACGAGAATGAAAGTGTGATTGTGAAACTTATCGTACTCCCAAATCATCATTTTGAACCTTGTACTTCCTAAACGCAAGTTGTAAAAGTATCAAAATGTGTGTTTGGAGATACAACAAGATTGAAAATGCAAGCTCTGATTTGGAATCCACGAGCATGAAAGCATGATTATGAAACTTATCGTACTCCCAAATCATCATTTTGAAGCTTGTGCTTTTTAAATGAGAGTTTTGAAGTGTCAAAATGGGTGTTTGGAGACACAAGAAGATTTAAAATGCAAGTTATGGTTCTGAAGCCATGAGCATGAAAGCATGATTATGCAACTTATCGTATTACCACATCAACATTTTGAAACTTTTGCTTCCTAAATGGATATTTTTTAGCATAAAAATGGGTGTATGGAGGCACAACAAGCTTGAAAATGCATGTTATGATTCTTAAGCCACTAGCGTGTAAGTCCGATGATGAAACTTATCATACTCCCAAATCATCATTTTGAAGCTTGTGCTTCCTAAACGCAAGTTTTGAAGCATCAAAATGTGTGTTTGGAGGTACAACAAGCTTGAAAATGCAAGTTGTCATTCTGAAGCCATGAGCATGAAAGCATGATTATGAAACTTATCGTACTGACAAATCATCATTTTGAAGTTTTTCTTCCTAAAATTATGTTTTGAAGCATCAAAATGGGTATATGGAGGCACAAAAAACTTGAAAATGCAAGTTTTGATTTTGGAGCCAGGAGCATGAAAGCATGATTATGAAACTTATCATACTCCCAATGATCATTTTGAATCATCAAAATATGTGTTTGGACACACAAAAAGCTTGAAAATGCAATTTTTGATTCCGAACCACATTAAAGCACATTTCTAAAACTTATCGTACTCCCAAATCATCATTTTCAAGCTTGCCCTTCCTGAATGCATGTTTTGAAGTATCAAAATGGGTGTTTGATTCTGAAGCCACGAGCATGAAAGTACAATTATGAAACTTATAGTACTCCCAAATCATTGTTTTGAAGTTTTTGCTTTCTAAATGCATGTTTTGAAGCATCAAAAAGGGTGTTTGGAGGCACAAAAAGATTGAAAATTTAATTTTTGATTTCGTAATTGAAAGGAACATAAACCAATCGACTACTTGGGGATAGTATTTTCTTCGAATGAAAATTATGATAATAATTAAAAATTTGAAAACTTGAACTAAATGATTTGAATTACTTGCAAGATATATAATTATTTTGGGCAAACCATTACACAATAAGTATGAATCCTAGTACTGATTTTCTTGAAAGAAAATTAAATGATTGAATAGTAAGACTTTGGAAATGAAACGAATTTGTTTGAAGTGAAAAGTATTTAATAAGCCCAACTAATTATTTGATATGAAGTAACATAAATTTCATCGAAAAATGATAACACTACTTTAAATGTGAATCCTAATACTTGAAAGGTACTAAATTGCTTGAAATAAAATTTAAATTATCAAATAATTATGCTTTGGAAATGAATTTAATACTCACTTGTTGAAGGGAAAAGAAAAACATCTATTCAACAATAAGCTTCAAATTAACTTTATTATTCTTAATTACTAATTGTTTGAAAAAGAGATTAGAAAAGAGTCTAAACACTTGCTAGTTAACCAAGTAAAAATACTGAGTCTCCTAATAAACAATTCTAATCAATAAACTTCTAATTTCTCTTGAACTAATACCTTTGCAAGATTATAAAGTGATAACTAATTACTTCTTCCACTTGAAGTAACGTTAACTTTATCATTGGATACATTCTACAAACAATAACTTTATCAATTTCAAATACTTCGAAGAGAGCTAATGTTTGCTCCTTAAATTACGCTCAATTAGAATTGTTATTTAATTTTATAAGTGATCACAATTAGAATTGTTTTCTCTTGAAACTCATTTGCTAAAACAATTTCGGTTTTGAGTAAATTCTTTTTGCATCCTAATTAATACTATTACCATATGAATATTTAACTATGCAATTTACATCTAAATTTAATGTTAATTAAATTCATCCTTAGTAATACTTGTATTATTAAGTGTAACTTTTCCTTTTTACTAGTCGTATGTTTCTTTTTAGCTAGAAGTTAAATATTTTTAACTATTAAAAGAATTGACTATTCTCAATGCCTTGTATACTCATATCTTGGAATCTAATAAGAAAACAATTCAAAAAATCAACTTTTCGAATTGAGGCAAATTTGTGTCTAACATTAACTCATAAAAGGGTTATGAATCTAAACACATTTACTTGTTACGTAAATTCCTTTAACCTTTGGCACTTGTACTAATTGAAATATAGAAAAGGTAAAGATCCAAAACTATGGAATAAGTGTATTATTAGCGTAATAACATTTTCCTTTACTTTGTTTTCCCTAAGTCAAACTAATTTGTTTAATAAGGAGATTTAACTATTATATCTACATCCTAAGAAGGATTAATTCAAGATGATAGATCTCTTAATTTTTTTCTATAATGCATAGAGATAAATATTATATTTATAAAAATTCTCAAGTTTTAATTGACCATTTTGCCTTATGTGCAATATTTATCAATTTCAAATATATATCTTTTCAAAACCCAAGGAACTCTTTTCCCATCATTGAGGAGATACTAAATCTTCAGAATTTTAAAAAAAATTCAAATTTTCAACTTAATTTCCATATTAAAAATCCAATAAGGTAACCATTAATTTGAGTTAGACCATTTTCGCTTAAATTATCCTTTAATATTTTAATAATCTAATTCCTAAAACTAGAGATGATATTTTAAATACATTTCCATTAATTTGAATAAGGTTAGATTATAAATAGGTCTCATTAATAATTTTTAAATGGATCTCAATAAATAAAACCATTTTTCATTAAATAGACCTCAATAAATAAATCCATTTCTCACTAAATTCGATTAATTTTCAACTATTAAAATTTATAATTATAAACTAATCCTAAATGATTTTTTTAATCACCAAGTGCATAATTAAATTTCAAAGAACAATAACCTTATTAATTTTAATCATTCAAAATAACTTTCAATATTCTAAAATAGTTTTAATTTTAAATTAAAATAAACAAATATAAATAATAAATTTGAACTACTTATTTTAATTATACAAATAAATTTCAATTACTTAAACAACTTAGAATATAAATAAATTTTTCAATTATTTGAATCATATAAAATTTAATTACAAACTCTAAAGTATAACTCTCTCTCTCTCTCTCTCTCTCTCTCTCTCTCTCTCTCTCTCTCTCTCTCTCTCTCTCTCTCTCTCTCTCTCTCTCTCTCTCTCTCTCTCTCTCTCTCTATATATATATATAATCATTAGTAATTAACTCAAAATCTTTTAATAATACAATAAATTATATTTATTTAATCTTTATAAAAAACTATTTTTTTTTTTTAAAAGTAAACTTAAATCTACAAACAAATTTAGAACATGAATTTAATATGATTTTAAATAAATTTGATATACATGTTTATATATATATATATATATATATATATTTGAAAGGAAATTTACTAATTTATTAATCAAGCCAAGATTTACTTCTTTTTTTTTTTAATTTCATACATGCACAGGGAATAATTGTTTTTTCCCAAAATCCAAAGAGATAATATGTTTCTAAAAAGTACAGAGATGAATTTTTTTCTATAATGCAGAGAGATGAATATTTTCCTAAAATCCACAAACATGAATATTTTCCTAAAATCCAGAGTGATGGGTACTTATCTAACATATATTTATATTTTTGTTTTCTTTATTCTTATTTTAGATTACTCTGGCAACATATTTATTTTTGTTCAAGTTATTCTAATATATATATTCCATTCTAAAAAAAAATCTGATTTTTGTAAAATAAAGAAAGTTGACTGAAGAAAATATTAAACAATATTCGAATTTGTATATGCATATTTTGAAAGAAATCTATTAACCAATTTATTTCCTACATGCAGAATAAAGAAGAAGATTTTTTTTATTTTTTAAACAATATTCGAATTTGTATATGCAGATGATTATGAAACTTATCATACTCCCAAATCATCATTTTGAAGCTTATGCTTCCTAAACGCAAATTTTGAAGCATCAAAATGGTTGTTTGGAGGCACAAGAAGCTTGAAAATGCAAGTTTTGATTCTGAAGCCACATGCATGAAAGCATGATTATGAAACTTATCATACTTCCAAATCATCATTTTGAAGCTTGTGGTTACTAAATGCAAGTTTTGAAGTATGAAAATGGGTCTTTGGAGGCACAACAAACTCGAAAATGCAAGTTCTGATTCAAAAGCCATGAGTATGAAAGCACGATTATGAAACTTATCGCACTCCTAAATCATGATTTTGAAGTTTGTGCTTTCCTATACACAAGCTTTGAAGCATCAAAATATGTGTTTGGAGGTACAACAAGATTGAAAATGCAAGTTTTGACTCAGAATTCATGACCATGAAAGCATGATTAAGAAACTTATCGTACTCCCAAATCATCATTTTCAAGGTTGTGCTTCCTAAATGTATGTTTTGAAGCATCAACATGGGTGTTTGGAGGGACAAAAAGCTTGAAAATGCATGTTTTTATTCTAAAGCCATGAGCATGAACGTGCAATAATGAAATTTATCGAACTCTCAAATCATCATTTTGAAGTTTCTGCTTCCTAAACACATGTTTTGAAGCATCACAACGGGTGTTTGGAGGCAAAAGAAGATTAAAAATGCAAGTTTTGATTCTGAAGCCATGACCATGAAAGTGCGATTATGAAAATTATCATACTCCCAAATCATCATTTTTTAAATTTATGCTTCCTAAAAGCATGTTTTGAAGCATCAAAAAGGGTGTTTGGAGGCACAAGAAGCATGAAAATGCAAGTTATAATTCTGAAACCACAAGCATGAAAGCATGATTATGAAACTTATCATACTTCCAAATCATCAATTTGAAGCTTGTAGTTCCTAAACGCAAGTTTTGAAGTATGAAAATGGGTCTTTGGAGGCACAACAAACTTGAAAATGCAAGTTTTGATTCAGAAGCCATGAGTATGAAAGCGTGATTATGGAACTTATCATACTCCTAAATCATGATTTTGAAGTTTGTGCTTTACTAAACGCAAGATTTGAAGCATCAAAATGTGTTTTTGGAGGGACAACAAGCTTGAAAATGCAAGTTTTTATTCTGAAGCCACGAGCATGAAAGCACGATTATGAAAGTTATCGTACTCCCAAATCATCATTTTCAAGTTTGTGCTTTCTAAACACATGTTTTGAAGCATCAAAAAGGGTGTTTGGAGGCACACCAAGATTGAAAATGCAACTTTTGATTTTGAAGCCACAACCATGAAAGTGCGATTATGAAACTTATCATACTCCCAAATCATCACTTTTAAATTTATGCTTCCTAAAAGCATGTTTTGAAGCATCAAAAGGGGGGTTTGGAGGCACAAGAAGCTTGAAAATACAAGTTCTAATTTCGAAGCCACCAACATGAAAGTGTCATTGTGAAACTTATCATACTCCCGAATCATCATTTCGAAACATGTGCTTCCTAAACACAAGTTTTGAAGTATCAAAATGGGTGTTTGGAGGCACAAAAATCTTGAAAATATAAGTTCTAATTGAGGGGCCATGAGCATGAAAGTGCAATTATTAAACTTATCGTACTCGCAAATCATCATTTTGAATCTTGTGCTTCCTAAATGCAAGTTTTGAAACATCAAAATGGCTGTTTCATTGAACACCAAGTTTGAAAATGCACAATTGAATTTTGAAGCCATGAGAATGCAAGTGCAACTGTGAAACTTATTTTACTCCCAAATCATCATTTTGAAGCTTGTTTTTCCTAAACTCAAGTTGTAAAAAACATCAAAATGTGTGTTTGGAGATACAACAAGATTGAAAATGCAAGTTTTTATTCTGAATCCATGAGCATGAAAGCACGATTATGAAACTTATCGTACTCTGAAATCATCATTTTGAAGCTTGTGCTTCTTAAACCAAAGTTTTGAAGTGTCAAAATGGGTGTTTGGAGGTACAACAAGCTTAAAAATGCAAGTTATGATTTCGAAGCCACGAGCACAAAAGCGTGATTATGAAACTTATCGTACAACCAAATCAACATTTTGAATCTTGTGCTTCCTAAATACACATTTTGAAGCATAAAAATGGGTGTATGGAGGCACAACAAGCTTGAAAATGCATGTTCTAATTCCGAAGCCACTAGCATGTAAGCCCGATGATGAAACTTATCATAATCCCAAATCATCATTTTGAAGTTTGTGCTCCCTAAATGCAAGTTTTGAAGCATCAAAGTGTGTCTTTGGAGGTACAACAAACTTTAAAATGCTGATTCTAAAGGCAAGAGCATGAAATCATGATTATGAAACTTATCATACTCGCAAATCATCATTTTGAAGTTTTTCTTCATAAACTTATGTTTTGAGGCATAAAAATGGGTATGTGACAAGCTTGAATATGCAAGTTCTGAATTCACAACCATGAGCATGAAAGCGTGATTATGAAACTTATCATACTCTCAAATGATCATTTTCAATCATCAAAATGTGTGTTTGGATGCACAAAAATATTGAAAATGAAAGTTTTTATTCCGAAGCCACAAGCATGAAAGCGCAATTATGAAACTTATCCTACTCCCAAATCATTGTTTTGAAGTTTGTGCTTTCTAAACACATGTTTTGAAGCATCAAAAAAGGGTGGTTGGAGGCAAAAATGATTGAAAATGTAACTTTTGATTCCGAAGCCATGACCACGAAAGAGCGATTATGAAACTTATCCTACTCCCAAATCATCATTTTGAAGCTTGTGTTTCCTAAACATAAGTTTTGAAACATCAAAATGTGTGTTTGGAATCACAACAAGCTTGAAAATGCAAGTTCTAATTACAAAGCCATGAGCGTGAAAGCTCAGTTATGAAACTTATCATAATCCCAAATCATCATTTTGAAGTTTGTGCTTCCTAAATGCAAGTTTTTAAGCATTAACATGTGTGTTAGGAGGTACAACAAGCTTGAAAATGCAATTTTTAATTTTAAAGCCATGAGCATGGAAACACGGTTATGAAATTCATCATACACCCAATTCATCATTTTGAAGCTTGTGCTTCCTAAACGTAAGTTTTGAAGCATCAAAATGGGTGTTTAGAGGCACGAAAAGCTTGAAAATGCATGTTCTAATTACGAAGCCACAAACATCTAAGCTTGATTATGAAACTAATCATACTTCCAAATCATCATTTTGAAGCTTGTGCTTCCTAAACTCAAGTTTTGAAGTGTCAAAATGGGTTTTTGGAGGTACAATAAGATTGAAAATGCAAGTTTTAATTTCGAAACCATAAGTATTAAAGCTCGATTATGAAACTTATCATACTCCTAAGTCATCATTTTGAAGCATCAAAATTTTGTTTGGAGGTACAACAATGTTGAAAATGCAAGTTTTGATTATGAAGCCACGAGCATGAAAGTGCAATTATGAAACTTATCGAACTCCCAAATCATCATTTTGAAGCTTATGCTTCCTAAACACAAATTTTGGAACATCAAAATGCTTGTTTGGAGGCACAACAAGCTTGAAAATGCAAGTTCTGATTCCGAAGCCACAAGCATGAAAGCATTATTGCAAAACTTATCATACTTCCAAATCATCAATTTGAAGCTTGTGGTTCCTAAACACAAGTTTTGACATATAGAAATGGGTCTTTCTATGCACAACAAACTTGAAAATGCAAGTTCTGAGTTAGAAACCATGAATATGAAAGCACGATTATGAAACTTATCGTACTCCCAAATCATGATTTTGAAGTTTGTGCTTTTCTAAATGCAAGTTTTGAAGCATCAAAATGTTTGTTTGGAGGTACAACAAGCTTAAAAATGCAAGTTTTGAGTCAGAATCCATGAGCATGAAAACATGATTAAGAAACTTATCGTTGTCCCAAATCATCATTTTCAAGGTTGTTCTTCCTAAATGTATGTTTTGAAGCATCAACATGGGTGTTTAGAGGGACAACAATCTTGAAAATGTAATTTTTTTATTTTGAAGCCACGAGAATGAAAGCATGATTATGAAAGTTATCGTACTCCCAAAACATCATTTTGAAGTTTGTGCTTCCTAAACACATGTTTTGAAGCATCAAAAAGGGTGTTTGGAGGCACAAGAAGTTTGAGAATGCAAGTTTTGATTCTGAAGCCATGACCATGAAAGCGCGATTATGAAACTTATCATACTCCCAAATCATCATTTTTAAATTTATGCTTCCTAAAAGCATGTTTTGAAGCATCAAAAAAGGTGTTTGGAGGAACAAGAAGCTTGAAAATGCAAGTTCTGATTCTGAAGCCACAAGCATAAAAGCATGATTATGAAACTTATCATACTTCCATATTATCATTTTCAAGATTTGGGTTCCTAAATGCAAGTTTTGAAATATGAAAATGGGTCTTTGGAGGCACAACAAAATTGACAATACAAGTTATGATTCAGAAGCCAGGAGTATGAAAGCGTGATTATGAAACTTATCGTACTCCCAAATCATGATTTTCAAGTTTATTCTTTCGTAAATGTAAGTTTTGAAGCATCAAAGTGTGTGTTTCGAGGTAAAACAATTTTGAAAATGTAAGTTTTGATTTAGAAGCCATGACCATGAAAGCATGATTAAGAAACTTATCGTACTCCCAAATCATCATTTTCAAGGTTGTGCTTCCTAAATGTATGTTTTGAAGCATCAACATGGGTGTTTTGAGGGACAACAAGCTTTAAAATGCAAGTTTATATTTCGAAGCCATGAGCATGAAAGCACGATTATGAAAGTTATTGTACTACCAAATCATTATTTTTAAGTTTGTGCTTCCTAAACACATGTTTTGAAGCATCAAAAAGAGTGTTTGGAGGCACAACAAGATTGAAAATTCAAGTTTTGATTCTGAAGCCACAACCATGAAAGCGCGATTATGAAACTTATCATACTCCCAAATTATCATTTTTAAATTTATGCTTCCTAAAAGAACATTTTTGAAGCATCAAAAATAGTGTTTGGAGGCACAAGAAGCTTGAAAATGCAAGTTCTAGTTCTGAAGCCACCAACATGAAAGTGTCGTTGTGAAACGTATCGTACTCATGAATCAACATTTTGAAGCTTGAAAATGCAAGTTCTCATTCTGAAGCCATGAGCATGATTATGAAACTTATCGTATTCACAAATGATCATTTTGAAACTTTTCTTCCTAAACACAAGTTTTGAAGCATCAAAATGTGTTTGGACTAACAAAAAGCTTGAAAATGCAAGTTTTGATTTTGAAGACACATGAAAGCATTTTATTGTACTCCAAAATCATCATATTTAAGCTTGTGCTTCCTAAATGCACATTTTCAAGCATAAAAATGGGTGTTTGGAGGCACAACAAGTTTGAAAATGCATGTTTTGATTCTGAAGGCACTAGCATGTAAGCGTGATGATGAAACTTATCATACTCCCAAATCATCATTTTGAAGCTTGTGCTTCCTAAACGCAAGTTTTGATGCATCAAAATGTGTGTTTGGAGGTACAAACAAGCTTGAAAATGCAAGTTCTCATTCTGAAGCCACGAGCATGATTATGAAACTTATCATACTCGCGAACCATCATTTTGAGGTTTTTCTTCCTAAACTTATGCTTTGAAGAATCAAAAGGTGTATGTGGAGGCACAACAAGCTTGAAAATGCAAGTTCTGATTTTGGAGCCACAAGTATGAAAGCACGATTATGAAACTTATCGTACTCCCAAGTCATCATTTTGAAGCTTGTGCTAACAAAACACAAGTTTTGAAGCTTCAAAATGGTTGTTGCAGGTAAAACAAGCTTGAAAATGCAAGTTTTCATTCCGAAGCCACGAGCATGAAAGTGTGTTTATGAAACTTATCGTAATCCCAAATCATCATTTTGAATCTTATACTTCCTAAATGCAAATTTTGAAGCATCAAAGTGGTTGTTTGGAGGCACAACAAGCTTGAAAATGCAAGTTCTGATTCCGAAGCCACAAGCATGAAAGTGTGATTATGAAACTTATCGTACTCCCAAATCATGATTTTGAAGTTTGTGCTTTTGAAACTAAACACAAGTTTTGAAGCATCAAATGTGTCTTTGGAGGTACAACAAGCTTGAAAATGAAGATTTTGACTTAGAAGCCATGAGCATGAAAGCATGATTAAGAAACTTATCGTACTCTGAAATCATCATTTTCAAGGTTGTGCTTCCTAAATGTTTGTATGAAAGCATCAACATGTGTGTTTGGAGGGACAACAAGCTTGAAAATGCAAGTTTTTGTTCTGAAGCCATGAGCATTAAAACATGATTATGAAAGTTATCGTACTCCCAAATCATCATTTTGAAGCTTGTGTTTCCTAAACACATTTTTTGAAGCATCAAAAAGGGTGTTTGGAGGCATAAGAAGATTGAAAATGCAAGTTTTGATTCTGAAGCCATGACCATGAAAGTGCTATTATGAAACTTATCATGCTCCCAAATCATAATTTTTAAACTTATGCTTCCTAAAAGCATGTTTTGAAACATCAAAAAGGGTGTTTGAAGGCACAAGAAGCTTGAAAATGCAAGGTCTGATTCTGAAGCCACAAGCATGGAAGCATGATTATGAAAAGCCACGAGCATGAAAGCACGATTATGAAAGTTATCCTACTCCCAAATCATCATTTTGAAGTTTGTCCTTCCTAAACACATGTTTCAAAGCATCAAAAAGGGTGTTTGGAGGCACAACAAGATTGAAAATTCTTCCTAAACGCAAGTTTTAAAGTATGAAAATGTGTGTTTGGAGGTACAATAAATAATCTTGAAAATGCAAGTTATGATTTCAAAGCCATGAGCATGAAACTATGGTTATTAAACTTATCGTACTTGCAAATAATAATTTTACAGTTTGTGCTTCCTAAAAGCAACTTGTAAAAGCATCAAAATCTGTGTTTAAAGATACAACAAGATTGAAAATGCAAGTTTTGATTCCGAAGCCACGAGTATGAAAACACTACTATGAAACTTATCGTACTCCCAAATCATGATTTTGAAGCTTGTGCTTCTTAAACGAAAGTTTAAAAGTGTTAAAATGGGTGTTTGGTGTTGGCATTGCACACTCTAGTGAGATTTGTAGATGATTGAAGGTGTTGTCATTGATGGAAACCTTGCAATCTTATGGCACCGGTAGGCACCAACACCGATAGACTCTACACCAACAGATAGTTCACCAGCAGTGACAAGAATGTTTACCGACACCCTAGCCGACAAGATTTTGATTATTGTATTTTGTATTTAATTGTAATATTTTTTTGTAATCCGACGTGGCATATTGTAATAAGACTCATATATAAGTATGAGAACTTGTAGATCATTTTGACATACACATGATAGAGGATAGACATGATGGATATGTAGAGCAGATTTTGTATAAGGGTTTATGGTTATTGTATGAGCTTAAACCGGTACTAAACCTGGCATAGCAGATGTTTTTTGTAGCAGTACATTATATTGGATTCTCATAATCCATTTTGTAAGTCAATGAGACTTCCTTTTGTATTTGAGCAGTGAGCTCTAGGGAGTTGGCCTTCCTGCATGTGTAGGCACCTTATTGTAAGTAATATCCATTCATTGGGCAGTGAGTGAATATTGTGGGTCACAAATCCCACCGAGTTTTTTCCCACACAGGGTTTCCTAGCCAAAAATCTTGTGTTATGGTGTGCTTTCTATGTTGTCTTTATTGTTCATATTTACTGCATTAATTCTTGCTTACCGGTACACTATTTTGGAATGCAAATTACTTAATAAGTTTAGAAAATTTGTTAACCGGTTAGATACTGATTCACCCCCCCCTCTCAATATCTTTGGGACTATCATCAATCCTAACAATTGGTATCAGAGCTTGGTCCTATATTTTCAAAAGCCTAACAGCTTGAGGGAGATCCTGACACCGGTAGAGATGGAAAACTTGAGAAAGCAATTGGAAACAGCTCTTACAGACTTTGATTTAGAAAAGTTGAAGAATATCAAACTTGAAGATGATCTGAGGACTGCACAGGAATTCATTCAAGGACTTCAGGAAAATCTCACTATTGCTAGAAACAAAAGAAGAGAACTTCATGATAAGATGTAGAGTGATAATGATGAGAAAGAAACTCTTAATAACCTTGTGAACAAATTGAGCCAAGAAAATAGTGCTATGAGAAATGAGATCCAAGATATGACTATGAGGTTTTGTAAAGACATTGAGGATAGAAAGAAGAATGAAGATGACTTGACTAGGAGACTCAATGATGCTGGAAATGAAAATGTAAGACTTAGTCATGAAAATGATATGTTGAAGATAAATTTGATGCACTTACAAAATGATAAAACTGAACTTATGAGACAAAAGGGAATCTTGAAAAATGAGCTAGCTACTCCAAATCAACACAAAGAGAAATTCAAGAAAAGTTCAGAAGAACTTGATAATATGCTAAAAAGTCAGAGACCTGATGGAGACACTAATGGACTTGGCTTTGAAGTTGGTAAAAGCTCTGGTACTGCAAACAATCATGATCACAGTAAACTGGTAAGACAACCTAATGCCTACAAATTTAATGGGAAATGCTTTAAATGTAACAAGTATGGTCATAGAGAAAATTAGTGTAGATTTAGAAATAATCAAAATATTAATGCACCCACCGGTCAATGTTCCAAATACAAAAAAATTGGTCATAATTCAGAAAACTGCAGAATGAATGTAAGATGTTATGTATGTGGAAGATCTGGGCACTTATCTAATCAATGCAGAACACATACCGACATAGGATATGAAAAGGCTATTCAAAAGAACAATGTGACTTGTTATGCTTGTAACAAGATTGGACATATTGCAAAATTTTGTAGAAGTAAGGCATCATCGGCAAATAATAATGGACCTAGTTTGAAAGGCAAAGAGAAGGTAGATGAGGTAAAGCAAGAATTTTCAAAATAGTGGATTACAAAGAGAGATCAGAATGTTGATGAGACTATTCCTTCACCAGTAGAACAGAGTATTACTCCACTAGTAGGAGATTCTTCATCTAACTAAAAAGAAATCTTTTGGGGGTATGGAAACAAGTTGAAAATCATGCAAGTTTACCCTTGGTTGATGGTAAGAAGATGAATTTCTTCTTTACCAAAAGATGTGTTAAGTTTCACTTAACCGAAAGACATTTATTCTGGTTGTTGAAGGAAAAGACATTATAAATCAGTGTTTTTCCCTCTTTTTTACTCATCAAGCATTCAAACTTTCAAAGAGTACGAAAAACCCAAGCGAAGGCATCCTTAGCGAGAAGTGAAGCAAGATCTTTCAAGTATCCAAACCAATCGAGCAAATTAAGGTATTTATCATTGGCTTCCTCCTCTGCTCCTAAATTCATTGCAAACCCTACTGTTATAGAGGTTGTTAAATGCCCTAGGCCAGTATTCAAGATTTTCCCCGAAGTAGCGAAGTAGGATGATACCCTAGGTGCATTTTCTAAAATCCCTAAAGGAGTTGCATATGCAGAAGACCCTAGAATTTACATACAATTCCACATTGAGGAATTAGGTTATGAGGAAATCATGAAAAATGTATAAGAATGTTATCTGTGATGAGAGTGGAACTGTGAAACTGGAACATAAGGTTATAAAGACCCTAGGTTTTGTGGAAATCCTTGACATCCCAGAATTTCCTAAAGAAGTTATAAGGATTGTGCTTAGCAGAGTTCATGGTGAATTCTTTTGGCCAGACTCTATTCATAAAATAACTAAGGAAGCAATTAGGGCAGTGACTGGCTTACCATCCACTGGTAGCAGGATAGATAAAACCAAGAAAGTTTTAAATAACACAGTGATGACATTAACTGGTGCAACCCATGACAACAGATCCCTAAGAGTTAATGATGTAAAGGATGAGAATGTTAGATTCATTAGCATGATATTAGGATATAAGGCCACACATGCTAACTGACTGAACTCAGTTTCTAGTCTATGTATCAAAAGTGCATATGATATGGTTAACAATGATGCTAAGATAAATGTATGTGAGTGGTTGAAAGATGAGTTAACTGATAATCTGAAGAAAATTAAAGGAGATAAGAAATGTACATTCCGATTTGGCAATCTTCTTGTATGCTTAATGCTATATCTTACAAAAGAAGTTCTCAGTATAGGCAAGAAAGACTTTGGTTATGACATACCGGTAGGGAAACAACTGATGGATATCTTCACCGATATGGGGACAAACAGGGAAAACAAAATAACAGAGTATTTCCAAGCCTTTAAAGCAAAAATGAAGACTAGGGAAAGGTTACCTCAAAGTATTGTTGACAAGTATGAGAAAGAAATTTATTTTGTGATTAAGAAAGATGAGATTTGGATGGAGGCAGTTCTTCCTAGAACTATTTGGGTGACAAAGATGGGATATGAGGCTGATGTGAACATAATTGAAACATATGCCAAAGCCCTACTTGAAGCCCCTAGAGAACTGGAAGAAAAAGTCTTTGGAAATGTTGAGACAATAGAAAATGGTGTACAAATTCTTAAATAGAGGAAGAAAAGGGAGAAATATATCAGGAGTGCAACAAAGTAGGTAAAAGAAATAAAGGAAAACATAATGAATATCACCAGTATCAAGGAGAGTGACTTGGAAGGTTTACAACTGGAAGCTCATCTCTCACCGGTTGGAACTTCTTTAGACAGTGAAATCCCTGCAGAGTTCAAAAGAGTAGATAGGAAGAGAAAACCTTCACCGGTACCCTCTCCTACACCTAAGAAGGCAAGAAAGAAACAACAGGTAGTGAGGCCCACAGCTAAAAAGATGACACCTAGAAAGAAAAAGGAAAAACAGGTTATTTCTCCACTTGACAACCTATTGAATGAGATAACAAATGATGGTAATTTATCCAATGTTAGCAAATTGTATGATACTTTTACAAATGAGGAGAAAGAAAGCATAGAAAATAGTATGATCTTACACTTTGATATTTATAAGAAATTTTTGATAGAGGTTGTAGATGATTTGCCTAGTGATCTATATAGGCGGCTAGATGCTAAAAGTTTAGCCATTATGGAACTTGATAAGAAAATCAAAATTGAGAAACTGCTAGTTGTTCATCTAGTGAAATCAGTTGAGGAAATAGATGAGTTGATCAGTGAAGCAAACATGACAGTCTTTTCTAGTGGTCACCGACATGTAAGCCTAATGGTTGGCAGAGTGAATGAAATCTCTGAAGAGACAATAAATAAATGGGACATCTTCTTTGTAGAGAAGGAAAAACAAGAAGAGCTAAAAAGACCAAAAACATTCAAGGTTTACCAAAAGGATAAGGCCAAAGGAAAAGGCAAGATAGGTGGACTACCCAACATAAAAGTAACAGATAATCTACCACCACCTTCAGTTACTCCACCGGTACAGACAGTTGAATCACCAGCTACTGAGAATGTGGAAACTCCACATGAGGATACAAATCCTGAGTCTGAAATTTTGTATACCATGAATATAGACACTAGGGAGGTCAATATTGTAGTTGATAAAGAAAGTATTGAGGAAAAGAAGAAAGATGTTACTTCTGAGCAACTAGCTGACAATATTGAGGTTGGGACTCAGGCAGAACACATTGAGACACAAGGAGAACATACAGTGGAACACATTGAGATTGGGGTTAGTGAAATGGTTACTGATACTGTTGATACAAACATTGAAAAACCAACAAAGACAGAGATACCGACTGCTGAGAGTACAAAGAAACCTATTGAGATACCGGTAGTGGAAAATGCAGAGGTACAGATAGAGAAACTGACAGTGGATAACACTGAGAAACCATCAGAAAAACCGGTAGAAGAGAGCACAACGAAATAGGCTGAGATACAAGAAGAGAAACAGGTAGAGTCATAGGTACATATAGAGGCAGTACGACCAGCAACTGCTGAGAAGCCTAAACCTTTGCTAGTAGAAATGCAGACACAAACTGACCTACCAGAGGTCGAGACAAGCAAATTTGTTTCTCACACCGGTAGCATGGAGATTGTTAAGGTAGTTGGACAGTCATCCAATACTTCTATGATTGAATTCAGACCAACTAATGTAACTGAGGTACTATTAGATTCAATTAAGAAAATAATAGACTGTAATCCATTGGCATATAAGGCTATAGATGATACCATCCCTATTCTTAAATTTATTGCACCCAAGTGTAATATAGATAATAAAGATTCTTTGAGTCAGTTAGACACATTGTCTAAGTACATAACCAACAACATACTGACTGTAGACCAAATAAATGAAGAGACATTTAAGGAGAAAATAGACAGGGAAAAACAAAAATTCTTTGAAGAAACAATAAAGAAGTGCACAGAACATATTGATACCCTTTTACCGGCACTGAGCACAACAATAATGGAATTCAAGGAACTGTACAGAGACACATGTAAGACAAATCTTCTGACACTAGATATCGATAAGGAAATCAACAAAGTACAAAAAGAAATTGATGACATAGTTGATAATATCATTGGTTCAACTGAACAAATGTCAGTTATAGAGCAAGAAATTGCTGGATTTGAAGAGAAATTAGAAAAGTTGGAAAAGGAGAAGGAAAGAATAAAAGGAAAAGCAAAAGAGCTAAAATGTAGACTCAGTCCTAAGCTGGATAACCTCATCTCTCTAAGGAAAGAGATCTCTGAGGCACTTATTCAAAGACAGAAGACACCGGAAGAGAAAATACATCACCTCACTGGTACTATTCAGAGAACAAAGGCAACATTAAAGGATAGCAATAGGTTCACTCAAAGCCTAAATTTGGTATTAGCAGACATATTCTAGATTGTAACCAATCGGTTACAAGGTTCTAGCTGAAAACTACTCATTTGACAACCTTTGTCATTGATGTCAAAGGGGGAGTAGTAGAACTGATAAAAGTGACTTGCAGAAGAGATCATCTGCTCAAGGGGAGCACACATTTTTGGTACGATTTTTGGACTTCAATTTTGGAATAGATTTTTGGATTTTTCTCATGAGTGTTGCCATCAATGCCAAAGGGGGAGATTGTTGGCATTGCACACTCCAAGGAGAATTGTAGGTGATTGAAGGTGTTGTCATCGAAGGCAACCTGGCAATCTTATGGCACCAACAGGCACCGACACCAGCAAACTCTACACCGACAGATAGTTCACCGGCAACGACAAGAATGTTTACCGACACCCTAGCTGACAGGATTTTGATTATTGTATTTTGTATTTAATTGTAATATCCTTTTGTAAGCCGACATGGCATATTGTAATAAGACTCATATATAAGTATGAGATCTTGTAGATCATTTTGACATACACATGATAGAGGATAGACATGATGGATATGTAGAGAAGATTTTGTATAAGGGTTTATGGTTATTGTATGAGCTTAAACCGGTATTGAACCTGGCATAGCAGATGCATTTTCTAGCAGTACATTATATTGGATTCTCAAAATCCATTTTGCAAGTCAGTGAGATTTCCTTTTGTATTTGAACAATGAGCTCTAGGAAGTTGGCATTCCTGCATGCGCAAGCACCTTATTGTAAGTAATATCCATTCATTGGGTAGTGAGTGAATATTGTGGGTCACAAATCCCACTGAGGTTTTAACCACACAGGGTTTCCTCTCAAAAAATCTTGTGTTATGGTGTTCTTTCTATGTTGTCTTTATTGTTCATATTTACTGCATTAATTCTTGCTTACCGGTACACTATTTTGGAATGCAAATTACTTAATAAGTTCAGAAAATCTGTCAACCGGTTAGATACTAATTCACCCCCCCCCCTCTCAGTATCTTTGGGACTATCATCAATCCTAACATTTGGACGCACAACAAGATTGAAAACGCAAGTTATAATTCCGAATCCACGAGCATGAAAGCGTGATTATGAAACTTATCATACTAACAAATCAACATTTTGAAGCTTTTGCTTCCTAAATACACATTTTGAAGCATAAAAATCGGTGTTTGGAGGAACAACATTTTGAAGCTTATTGTACTCCCAAATCATCATTTTAAAGTGCTTCCTACACACAAGTTAAAAAAGCATCAAAATGTGTGTTTGGAGATACAACAAACTTGAAAATGGAAGTTTTGATTCCGAAGCCACAAGCATGAAATAATGATTATGAAACTTATTCCACTCCCAAATCATCATTTTGAAGCTTTTGCTTCCGAAATGAAAGTTTTGAAGTGTCAAAATGGGTGTTTGGAGGCACAAAAAGCTTGAAAATGAAAGTTATGATTCTGAATCCATGAGCATGAAAGCATGATTATGAAACTTATCGTAGTACCAAATCAATAATTTGAAGCTTGTGCTTCCTAAATGCACATTTTGAAGCATAGAAATGGGTGTTTGGAGGCACAACAAGCTTGAAAATGCATGTTCTGATTCGAAAGCCACTAGCATGTAAGCACAATGATGAAACTTATTATACTCCCAAATTGTCATTTTGAAGCTTGTGCTTCCTACATGCAAGTTTTGAAGCATCAAAATACATGTTTGGAGGTACAAAAAGCTTGAAAATGCAAGTTCCGATTCTGAATCCATGAGCATGAAAACATGATTATGAAACTTATCATACTCGCAAATCATCATTTTGAAGTTTATATTCCTAAACTTATGTTTTGAAGCATCAAAATGGGTATGTGGAGGCACAACAAGCTTGAAATTGCAAGTTCTGATTTTGGAACCATGAGCAAGAAAATGAGATTATGAAACTTATCATACTCCCAAATGATCATTTTGAAGCTGGTGCTTCCTAAACACAAGTTTTGAAGCATCAAAATGTGTGTTTGGAGACACAAACAAATTGAAATGCAATTTTTGATTTTGAAACCACATGAAAGAATAGTTATAAAACTTATCGTACTCCCAAATCATCATTTTCAAGCTTGCTCTTCCTAAACGCATGTTTTGAAGCACCAAAATGGGTGTTTGCAGGGAAAAGAAGCTTGAAAATGCAAGTTTTTGTTCCGAAGCCATGAGCATGAAAGTGCAATTATGAAATTTATTATACTCCCAAATCATCATTTCAAAGTTTGTGCTTGCTAAACGCATGTTTTAAAACATCAAAAAGGGTGTGTGGAGGCACAAAAAGTGAAAATGTAACTTTTGATTCTGAAGCCATGAGCATGAAAGCACGATTATGAAACTTATGCTACTCCCAAATCATCATTTTGGAGCTTGTGCTTCCTAATGTAAGTTGTAAAAGCATCAAAATGCATGTTTGGAGATATAAGAACCTTGAAAATGGAAGTTCTCATTCCGAAGCCACGAGCATGAAAGCACTATTATGAAACTTATCGTATTCCCAAATCATCATTTTGAAGCTTGTGCTTCCTAAATGTAAGTTTTGAATTATGAAAATGGGTGTTTGGAGGGACAACAAGCTTGAAGATGCAAGTTTTGATTCAGAAGCCATGAGCATGAAATCATGATTAAGAAACTTATCGTACTTCCAAATCATCATTTTCAAGGTTGTGCTTCCTAAATGTATGTTTTGAAGCATCAAAATGGGTTTTTGGAGGGACAACAAGCTTGAAAATGCAAGTTTTTATTCCGAAGCCACAAGCATGAAAGCATGATTATGAAAGTTATCGTACTCCCAAATCATCATTTTGAAGTTTGTGCTTCCTAAACACATGTTTTGAAGCATCAAAAAGGGTTTTTGGAGGCACGAAAAGATTGAAAATGCAAGTTTTGATTCTGAACCCATGACCATGAAAGCACGATTACAAAATTTGTCAAACTCCCAAATCATCATTTTAAAATTTATGCTTCCTAAAAGCATGTTTTTGAGGCATCAAAAAGGGTGTTTGAAGGCACAAGAAGCTTGAAAATACAAGTTGTGATTTTGAAGCCATGAGCATGAAAGCCAACGAGCGTGAAAGCCAATGAGCATGAAAGCCAATGAAAGCCACGAGCATGAAAGCCAATAAGCCACAAGTTTTGAAGTATGAAAATGTGTATTTGGAGGTACAATAAGCTTGGAATTCAAGTTATGATTTCAAAGCAATGAGCATGAAAGTGGAGTTATTAAACTTATTGTACTTGCAAATCATCATTTTGAATGTTGTGCTTCCTAAATGCAAGTTTTGAAGCACCAAAATGGGTGTTTCATGGAACAACAAGTTTGGAAATGCAGGTTTAGATTTTGAAGCCACGAGCATGAAAGTGTGATTGTGAAACTTATCGTACTCCCAAATTATCATCTTGAAGCTTGTGCTTCCTAAACGCAAGTTGTAAAAGCATCAAAATGTGTTTTAGATATACAACAAGGTTGAAAATGCAAGTTCTGATTCCGAAGCCACGAGCATGAAAGCATGATTATGAAACTTATCGTAGTCCCAAATCATCATTTTGAAGCTTGTACTTCCTAAACGAAAGTTTTGAAGTGTCAAAATGGGTGTTTGGAGACACAACAAGCTTAAAAATGAAAACAATGATTCTGAAGCCACAAGCATGAAAGCCTGATTATGAAACTTATCATACTACCAAATCAACATTTTGAAGCTTGTGCTTCCTAAATGAACATTTTGAAGCATAGAAATGGGTGTTTAGGGGCACAGCAAACTTGAAAATGCAAGTTATGATTCTGAAGCCATGAGCATGAAAGCATGATTATGAAACTTATCGTACTCCCAAATCATCATTTTCAAGTTTTTCTTCCTAAACTTATGTTTTGAAGCATAAAAATGAGTATGTGGAGGCACAACAAGCTTGAAAATGCAAGTTCTAATTTCGGAGCCATGAACATGAAAGCACGATTGAAGCTGGTGCTTCCTAAACACAGGTTTTGAAGCATCGAAATGTTTGTTTGGATGCACAAAAAGCTTGAAAATGCAAGTTTTAATTCCGAAGCCACACGAAAGCATAGTTTTAAACTTACCGTACTCCCAAATCATTACTTTCAAGCTTGCCCTTCCTAAACGCATGTTTTGAAGCATCAAAATTGGTTTTTGGAGGGAGAAGAAGCTTGAAAATACAAGTTTTTATTCTGAAGCCAAGAGCATGAAAGCGCAATTATGAAACTTATCGTACTCCCAAATCATCATTTTGGCGTTTGTGCTTTCTAGATGCATGTTTTGAAGCATCAAAAAGGGTGTTTGGAGGCACAAAAAGATTGAAAATGTAACTTATGATTCAGAAGCCATGAGCATGAAAGCACAATTATAAAACTTATCCTACTGCCAAATCATCATTTTGAAGCTTGTGGTTCATAAACATAAGTTTTTAAACATCAAAATGTGTGTTTGGAAGCACAACAGGCTTGAAACTACAAGTTATAATTCTGAATCCACGAGCATGAAAGCTCAATTATGAAACTTATTGTACTCCCAAGTCATCATTTTGAAGCTTCAGCTCCCTAAACGCAAGTTTTGAAGCATCAAAATGCGTGTTTGGAGGTAAAACAAGCTTGAAAATGCAAGTTTTGATTCCAAAGCCACACGAGCATGAAAGTGTGATTTATGAATACTCCCAAATCATTATTTTGAAGCTTATGCTTCATAAACGCAAATTTTGAAGCATAAAAATGGTTATTTGGAGGCACAACAAGCTTGAAAATGCAAGTTTTGATTCTGAAGCCACAAACATGAAAGCATGATTATGAAACTTATCATGCTTCCAAATCATCATTTTGATGTTTGTGGTTCCTAAACACAATTTTTGAAGTATGAAAATGGGTCTTTGGAGGCACAACAAACTTGAAAATGCAAGTTCTAATTTATTCGGAAGCTACAAGTATGAAAGCGCGATTATGAAACTTATCATACTCCCAAAATCATGATTTTGAAGTTTGTGTTTTAGCATCAAAATGGGTATGTGGAGGCACAACAAGCTTGAAAATGCAATCCATGAATACAAAAGCGTGATTATGAAACTTATTATGATACCAAATGATCATTTTAAGCTAGTGCTTCCTAAACACAAGTTTCGAAGCATCAAAATGTGTGTTTGGATGCACAAAAAGCTTGAAAATGTAATTTTGATTCTGAAGCCATATGAAAGTGTAGTTATAAAACTTACCGTACTCCCAAATCATCATTTTCAAGCTTTCCCTTCCTAAACACATGTTTTGAAGCATCAAAATGGGTTTTTGGAGGGAGAAGAAGCTTGAAAATGCAAGTTTTTATTCCGAAGCCACAAACATGAAAGTGCATTTATGAAACTTATCGTACTCCCAAATAAACTATTTGAAGTTTGTGCTTTCTAAATGCATGTTTTGAAGCATCAAAAAGGGTTTTTGTAGGCACAAAAAGATTGAAAATGTAACTTTTGATTCTGAAGCCCAAAGCATGAAAACGCGATTATGAAACTTATCCTACTCCCAAATCATCATTTTGAAGCTTGTGCTTCCTAAACATAAGTTTTGAAACATCAAAATGTCTGTTTGAAAGCACAACAAGCTTGAAAATGCTAGCTCGAATTCTGATGCCACGAGCATGAAAGATCAGTTATGAAACTTATTGTACTCCTAAATCATCATTTTGAAGCTTGTGCTTCCTAAACGCAAGTTTTTAAGCATTAGCATGTCTGTTTGGATGTACAACAAGCTTGAAAATGCAAGTTCTAATTTCAAAGCCACAAGCTTGAAAATCCTAGTTCTAATTCCGAAGCCACGAGTGTGAAAGATTTGTTATGAAACTTATTGTACTCCCAAATCATTATTTTGAAGCTTGTGCTTCCTAAACGCAAGTTTTTAAGCATTAACATTTGTGTTTGGATGTACAACAAGCTTGAAAAGGTAGGTTCTGATTTCAAATCCATGAACATGGAAATGTAAAACATATCATACTCCCAAATCATCATTTTGAAGCTTTTGCTTACTAAATGCAAGGTTTGAAGAATCAAAATGTGTGTTTGGAGGTACAACAAGCATGAAAGCACGATTATGAAACTTATCGTACTCCCCACTCAACATTTTGAAGCATCAAAATGGGTGTTTAGAGGCACGAAAAGCTTGAAAATGCATATTTTGATTACAAAGCCACAAACATGTAAGCGTGATTATGAAACTACTCCCCAGTCAACATTTTGAAGCATCAAAATGGGTGTTTAGAGGCACGAAAAGATTGAAAATGCATATTTTGATTACAAAGCCACAAACATGTAAGCACGATTATGAAACTACTCGTACTCCCAAATCATCATTTTGAAGCTTGTGCTTCCTAAACTCAAGTTTTGAAGTACCAAAATGGGTGTTTGGAGGTACAACAATATTGAAAAGGCAAGTTTTGATTTTGAAGCCATAAGTATGAAAGCATGATTATGAAACTTATCGTACTCCAAAATCATCATTTTGAAGTTTGTGCTAACTAAACACAACTTTTGAAGCATCAAAATGGTTGTTTGGAGTTATAAAAAGCTTGAAAATGCAAGTTTTGATTACGAAGCCACTAGCATGAAAGTGCGATTTATGAAACTTATCGTATTCCCAAATCATCATTTTGAAGCTTATGCTTCCTAAATCCAAATTTTGAAGCATCAAAATGGTTGTTTGGAGGCAGAAGCAGCTTGAAAATGCAAGTTCTGATTCTGAAGCCACAAGCATGATTCTGAAACTTATCATCCTTCCAAATCAGCATTTTGAAGCTTGTGGTTCCTAAACACAAGTTTCAAAGTATGAAATTAAAACTTGCCTTTTGAATCTTGTTGTACCTCTAAACACCCATTTTGATGCTTCAAGCTTCATAATCGTGCTTTCATGATTGTGGCTTTGGAATTGAAACTTGCATTTTCAAGCTTGTTTTACCTTCGAACACACATTTTGATTCTTCAAACCTTGCATTTAGTAAGCAAAAGCTTCAAAATGATGATTTGGGAGTACAATATTTGTCATAACCGTGTTTCCATGCTCATGGCTTTGAAATTAGAACTTGCATTTTCAAGCTTGTTGTACCTCCAAACACACGTGTTAATGCTTAAAAACTTGCATTTAGGAAGCACAAGCTTCAAAATGATTTGGGATTATGATAAGTTTCATAACTGAGCTTTAACTTCTATTTAGGAAGCATAAGCTTGAAAATGATGATTTGGGAGTAAGATAAGTTTCATAATCACACTTTCATGCTTCTGAATCATAAGTTACATTTTCAATCTTTTTGTGCCTCCAAACACCTATTTTGATGCTTCAAAACACGCATTTAGAAAGCATGATTATGAAACATATCCTGAAAATCTGGGGTTGGGTTTTGAATGCCATAATGGAATACATAACTATTGAGGGCCGCTTTTCCAGGGCCCATACTTATCACTTTGTGTTATTAAACTACTTCAGACATGAGAAAAGGGTATCCCTGCCCTACTATCTCTTTAGGTCCCTTTCTAGGTCTCTCAATAAACACAACAAGAATCCCTCAAATTTGGTGCTCCATTGCAAGCTTTTGCTACTCATTTATGAGAACTGTAAAACCCTTGCCATGTTGGAAAACAAGAGGTTATCCGCTTCTCCAGGGAAAGGAAAGAGAAAGCTGGAGGGAGGGGAACCCAGCAAGGAGGAGGTGACCTCTAGTAAAAAAAGTAAGAGTGCCACTAGGATGGAAGCCCATGAAGAAAAGAATGACACAGAGGAAACTGGAAAAGATGGCAGTGAAATGGATACGGATGAGTTAGAGGGTGACGACAGCTAGAAAGATGAGGATGCAGGTGCAGAGGACGAAGAAGGTGAGAATGAGTCTGACAATGATAGCCCTGACAATGACAATAGCCAACCTATGGTGGATGTGGATGAGAAGGATAATGAGGAAAAAGATTTGAATTCTAAGAGGGAGAAGAACAAGGAATCTGAGAAGGATATGGCTAAGGAAAGTTTAAGTGAGGATAAGGAAAGCGCTGGAAAAGGGTTATTCTTGGATAACCTCAAAAAACTCACTGAGGATAGATTGGATTATGATAGATGGACATATTAACTTTTGAAGAACATGGAAAAAAATGGGAAACAGATGGATGAGAAAAGGAAGGATTATGACAGGGATCAGATACAATGGAAGTAGGATATGGAGGAGAAAGTTAAATCGCTGGAAGAAGGTAAAGTGGTGATGAAAAATCTATTGGGTTTTATCCCGAATGTCCTGTCCGCTGTCACTAAAAACCCTGAGGATATTTCTAAGGTCCTCAATAACTCCAGCTCTCCTAAACCGATGTTGGACCTCGACATGGATGAAGATACTATCGAGATTGGTAGTGGCGAAGCTACTCCGGGTGGAGCTGTAAAGAGGACTAGAGTGAGTGTCAAGAAAGTTGTTGCTGCTTCTACTAAAGATATCCCTAATCTTAGGGAAAATATCAAAGACCTGTATGGGATTAGCAATACCCTAGCTAATGCCCTGAAAAATATTAATTAGTTCCATCTTTCGGGTCAGGCTAGTTTTCGCTGGTTCTTTTGGGTTTTAGCTGGTTTTCTCTAGTTATTTTGTTGGCTTTTCGTTGGTTTGTTCCTCTTGGTATCTTAATCCTTTTATCTTTTAAGGTCCTTTTGTAAAGGGTTTGAGGGCCCCTTAAAAACCTGTTTTTACCTTAATCAAAAACATGCATTTAGAAAGCACAAACTTAAAAACAATGATTTGGGAGTATAATAAGTTTCATAGTTGCACTTTCATGCTCGTGGCTTCATAATAGAAACTTGCATTTTCAAGCTTCTTGTCCATCCAAACACTCATTTTGATGCTTCAAAACATGTGTTTAGGAAGGGCAAGCTTGAAAATGATGATTTGGGAGTACGATAAGTTTTATAATTGCGCTTTCATGTGGCTTTGGAATCAAAACTTTCATTTTCAAGCTTTTTGTGCATCCAAACACACATTTTGATGTTTCAAAACTTGTGTTTAGGAAGCACCAGCTTCAAAATGATCATTTGAGAGTATGATAAGTTTCATAATCATGATTTAATGCTCAAGGCTTCAAAATCAGAACTTGCATTTTCAAGCTTGTTGTGCCTCCAAATACCCATTTTGATGCTTCAAAACATAAGTTTAGGAAAAAAAACTTCAAAATGATGATTTGCGACTACAATAAGTTTCATTATCATGCTTTCATGCTCATGGCTTCAAAATCATAATTTGTATTTTCAAGCTTGTTGTACCTCCAAAATCACATTTTGATTCTTCAAAACTTGCATTTAGGAAACACAAGCTTCAAAACGATGATTTGGGAGTATGATAAGTTTCATCATCAGGCTTACATGCTAGCGGCTTTAGAATCCAACATTCATTTTCAAGCTTGTTTTGCCTCCAAACACACATTTTGATGTTTTTATAACTTGCCTTTAGGAAGCACAAGCTTCAAAATGATGATTTGGGAGTACAATAAGTTTCACAATCACACTTTCATGCTCGTGGCTTCAAATCCAAACATGCATTTTCAAACTTTTTGTTCTATGAAACACCCATTTTGATGCTTCAAAACTTTTGTTTACGAAAAACAAGCTTCAAAATGATGATCTAGGAGTACAACAAGTTTCGCAATCGCACTTTCATGCGCATGACTTTGAAATCATAACTTGCATTTTCAAACTTATTGTACCTCCAAACACACATTTTCATACTTCAAAAACTTGCATTTAGGAAGCACAAGCTTCAAAATGAGAATTTGGGAGTACGATAAGTTTCATAATCACGCTTTCATGCTCGTGGCTTTAGAATCATAACTTGCATTTTCAAGCTTGTTGTGCCTCCAAACACCCATTTTGACACTTCAAAACTATCGTTTAAGAAGCACAAGCTTCAAAATAATGATTTGGGAGTATGATAAGTTTCATAATCATGCTTTCATGCTCGTGGCTTTGGAATTAGAACTTGCATTTTCAATCTTGTTGTATCTCCAAACACTCATTTTGATGCTTTTACAACTTGCGTTTAGGAAGCACAAGGTTCAAAATGATGATTTGGGAGTACGATAAGTTTTATAATCTCACTTTCATTCTCTTGGCATCAAAATTCAATCGTGCATTTTTAAACTTGGTGCTCCATGAAACAACCATTTACTTGCGTTTAGGAAGCACAAGTTTCAAAATGATGATTTGGGAGTACGATAACAATCTTGTTGTACCTTCAAACTCCCATTTTGATACTTCTAAACTTGAGTTTAAGAAGCACAAGCTCCAAAATAATTATTTGGGAGTATGATTAGTTTCATAATTGTGATTACATGTTTATGTCTTTGTAATGAGAATATTCATTATCAATCTTTTCATGCCTCTAAACACCCATTTTGATGCTTCAAAACTTACGTTAAGGAAGCACAAGATTTAAAATGATGACTTGGGAGTACGATAAGTTTCATAATCATGCTTTCATGCTCGTGGCTTTGGAATCGAAACTTGAATTTTCAAGCTTGTTGTACCTCCAAACACACATTTTGATTCTTCAAACCTTGCGTTTAGTAAGCAAAAGCTTCAAAATGATGATTTGGCAGTATGATAAATTTCATAACCGTGTTTCCATGCTTGTGGCTTTCAAATTAGATCTTGCACTTTCAAGCTTGTTGTACCCCCAAACACACATGTTAATGCTTAAAAACTTGCGTTTAGGCAGTGCAAGATTCAAAATGATGATTTGGGAGTACGATAAGTTTCATAACTAAGCTTTTAGGCTCATGGCTTCAGAAATAGAGCTATCATTTTCAAGCTTGTTGTGCTTACAAACACACATTTTGATGTTTCAAAACTTATGTTTAGGAAGCACAAGCTTCAAAATGATGATTTGGGAGTAAGATAAGTTTCATAATTGTGCTTTCATGCTTCAGGCTTCGGAATCAAAAGTTACATTTGAATCTTTTTGTGCCTCCAAACACCCTTTTTGATACTTCAAAACATGTGTTTAGAAAGCACAAACTTCAAATAGTTGATTTGGGAGTACGATAAGTTTCATAAATGCACTTTCATGTTTGTGGCTTCGGAATAAAAACGCATTTTCAAGCTTCTTCTCCCTCCAAAAACCCATTTTGATGCTTCAAAACATGTGTTTAGGAAGTGAAAGCTTGAAAATGATTATTTGGGAGTATGGTAAGTTTTATAACTACGCTTTCATGTGGCTTCGGAATCAAAACTTGCATTTTCAAGCTTTTTGTGCATCCAAACACACATTTTGATGCTTAAAAACTTGTGTTTAGGAAGCACTAGCTTAAAAATGATCATTTGGGATCATGATAAGTTTCATAATCACGCTTTCATGTTCGTGGCTACAAAATCAGAACTTGCATTTTCAAGCTTGTTGTGCCTCCACATACCCATTTTGATGCTAAAGCACAAACTTTGAAATAATAATTTTGGGAGTATGATAAGTTTCATAATCGCGCTTTCATACTCGTGGCTTCTGAATAAATCAGAACTTGCATTTTCAAGTTTATTGTGCCTCCAAAGACCCATTTTCATACTTGAAAACTTGCATTTAGGAACCACAAACATCAAAATGTTGATTTGGAAGCATGATAAGTTTCATAATCATGCTTTCATGTTTGTGGCTTCGGAATCAGAACTTGCATTTTCAAGCTTGTTGTGCCTCCAAACAACCATTTTGATGCTTCAAAATTTGTGTTTAGGAAGCATAAGCTTCGAAATAATGATTTGGGAGTACGATAAGTTTCATAAATCACACTTTCATGCTCATGTGGCTTTAGAATCAGAACTTGCATTTTCAAGCTTGTTTTACCTCCAAACATGCATTTTGATGCTTCAATACTTGTGTTTAGTTAGCACAAGCTTCAAAATGATGTTTTGGGAGTATGATAAGTTTCATGATCGCACTTTCATGCTCGTGGCTTTGGAATCAGAACTTGCATTTTCAAGCTTGTTGTACCTTCAAACACACATTTTGATTCTTCAAACCTTGTGTTTAGTAAGAAAAAGCTTCAAAATGATGATTTGTGAGTACGATACATTTCATAACCATGTTTCCATGCTCGTGGCTTTGAAATTAGAACTTTCATTTTCAAGCTTGTTGTACATCCAAACACATATGTTAATGCTTAAAAACTTGCGTTTAGGAAGCGCAAGCTTAAAAATGATGATTTGGCAATACAATAAGTTTCATAATTGATCTTTCATGCTCATGGCTTTGGATTTAGAGCTAGAATTTCAAGCTTGTTGTGTTTCCAAACAAATATTTTTTTGTTTCAAAACTTATGTTTAGGTAGCACAAGCTTCAAAATGATAATTTGGGAATAGGATAAGTTTCATCATAAGCCCACTTTCATGCTCATGGATTTGGAATCAAAAGTTACATTTTCAATTATTTTGTGCCTCCAAACACCCTTTTTGATGCTTCAAAACATGTGCTTAGAAAGCACAAACGTCAAAACGATGATTTGGGAGTACAATAATTTTCATAATTACACTTTCATGCTTGTGGCTCCGTAATAGAAACTTACATTTTCAAGCTTCTTGTCCCTCCAAACACCCATATTAATGCTTCAAAACATGTGTTTAGGAAGGGAAAGCTTGAAAATGATGATTTGGGAATACGATAAGTTTATAATTGCGCTTTCATGTGGCTTTAAAATCAAAACTTGCATTTTCAAGCTTTTTGTGCATCCAAACACACATTTTGATGCTTCAAAACTTGTGTTTAGAAAGCATCAACTTAAAAATGATCATTTGGGAGTATGATAAGTTTCATAATCACACTTTCATGCTCGTTGCTCTGAAATTAGAACTTGAATTTTCAATCTTGTTGTGCCTCCACATACCCATTTTGATGCTTCAAAAAAAGTTTAGGAAGAAAAACTTCAAAATGATGATTTGCGAGTACTCGTGGCTTCAGATTGAGAACTTGCATTTTCAAGCTTGTTGTACCTCCAAACACACATTTTGATGCTTCAAAACTTGTGTTTAGGAACCACAAGCTTCAAAATGATGATTTGGGAGTATGATAAGTTTCATCATCATGCTTACATGCTAGTGGCTTCGAAATTAGAACATGATTTTTCAACACCCATTTTTATGCTTCATAACATGTATTTAGGAAGCACAAGCTCCAAAATGTTGATTTGGTTGTACGATAAGTTTCATAATCATGCTCATGGCTTTGGAATCATAACTTGCATTTTCAAGCTTGTTGTGCCTCCAAACACCCATTTTGACACTTCAAAACTTTCGTTCAGGAAGCACAAGCTTCAAATTGACGATTTGGGAGAATGATAAGTTTCATAATTGTGCTTTCACGCTCGTGGCTTCGGAATCAAAATTTCCATTTTCAAGCTTGTTGTGTTTAGGAAGCATATGTTTCGAAATGATGATTTGGGAGTATGATAAGTTTCACGACACTTTTATGCTCATGGATTCAGAGTCTGAACTTGCATTTTCAAGCTTCTTGTTCCTCGAAACATCCTTTTTTATGCTTCAAAAAATGCTTTTAGGAAGCATAAATTTCAAAATGATGATTTGGGAGTATGATAACTTTCATAATCATGCTTTAATCCTCATGGCTTCGAAATAGAAACTTGCATTTTCAAGCTTGTTGTCCCACCAAACACCCATATTGATGCTTCAAAACATACATTTAGGAAGCACAACCTTGAAAATGATAATTTGGGAGTACAATAAGTTTTCTTAATCATGCCTTCATGCTAATCGCTTCTGAATTAAAACTTGCATTTTCAAGCTTGTTGTACCTCCAAACACACATTTTGATGCTTCAAAACTTGCATTTAGGAAAGCATAAACTTCAAAATCATGATTTGGGAGTACGAAAAGTCTCATAATTGCGCTTCCATACTCGTGGCTTCTGAATCAGAACTTGCATTTTCAAGTTTGTTGTGCCTCCAAAAAACCATTTTGATGCTTCAAAATTTGCATTTAGGAAGCATAAGCTTCAAAATGATGATTTGGGAGTATGATAAGTTTCATAAATCACACTTTGATGCTCGCGGCTTCGGAATCAGAACTTGCATTTTCAAGCTTGTTACTCCAGACACCCATTTTGATGCTTCAAAACTTGTGTTTACCTAACACAAGCTTCAAAATGTTGATTTGGGAGTACGATAAGTTTCATAATCGTGCTTTCATACTTGTGGCTTCGAAATCAAAACTTTCCTTTTCAATCTTATTGTACCTCCAAACACCCATATTGATACTGTTAGGATTCCCAAAGATATTGAGAGGGGGGGGGGGCGGTGAATCAGTATCTAACCGGTTTATGAATTTACTTGATTGAAAATATGTAAAGCATATCAATACTGTGTACTGATAAACCAAAAATAATGTAGTAAACAAGAATAACAACAACCACATGAAAATCACACCATAACACAGTAGTTTAATGAGGAAACCCAGTGTGGAAAAAACCTCAGTGGGATTTGTGACCCACAATATTCACTTACTGGCCAATAAGGGAATATTACTATTTTACAAGAGGGGCCTACACATGCAGGAAGGCCAAGTGCCTAGAGCTCACTGCTCAATTACAAAGGAAGTCACACTGACATACAAAGATGGATTATACAAATCCAATGTCTTGTACTGCTTCAAATTAGCATCTGCTATGCCAGATCCAGTACTGATTTTAGCTCTGCTTCATACATAAACCCTTAATTCACATATTAGGTTTGCATAATTTCGCCTATCACGTTATTACAAAATGTTCTGCAATGATCTTATACATATATGAGTCATATTACAACTCGCCATGTTGGCTTACAATGATTTTACAATTAATTACAAAATATATTATCAACAAAATTCCCGTCGGCCAGGGTGTCGATATCCATCTTTTCACTGTCGGTGTTCTGTGTGTCGGTGTAGAGTTTGTCATTGCCGATGCTGGTATATTTATCTTGCTAGTATCATATGATTCCAAGGTTTCCATCAATGACAAAACCTTCAATCACCTACAATTTCTCATTGGAGTGTGCATTTGCCAACAATCTCCCCCTTTGGCATTGATGGCAACACTCATGAGAAAAATCAAAAAGTGTCCAAAATTGATATCCTCAAAAATAGTCTGTCAAATTTTTTTTACCAAAACTGTATGCTCCACCTGAGCTGATGGTGTCCTTTCTTCTGATCATTTTTCTCATTGTCTCTACTCCCCCTTTGACATCAATGACAAAGGTTGCCATTCACTGTCAGTGGAGTCTTGCCTGGATTCTTGTAACCGGTGGGTTACAATCTGAAAAATATCTATCAAAATTAAATTTATGTCATTGTTGAATGTTTTACTGTCTTTTATAGCCTCTTGGGTTCTCTGCATTGTATCGGTTAGTATGTGCATTTTCTCTTCCAGTGTCTTTAGTCCAGGAACCAGAGCCTCAGATATTTCTTTTCTCAAAGAAATATGATACTCTTGTCTTGGACCAAGTCTACATTTAAAGTCCGTTGCTTTATTCTTTATTCCTTGTTTTTCATTTTCCAGTTTCTTGATTTTCTCTTCCTGCTCTCCAATTTTCTTCTCTAGTTCCAAAAATGAGTCTGATGTTCCAATCAAATTATCAACAATATTATTAATCTTATCCTGTGCTTTTCTGATTTCTTTGTCAAGATCCTCTATTAATACATCCATTTTGCATGTGTCCCTGTACAATTTCTTGAAGTAAAAAATGATTTCACTGAGTTTCGGTAAAAGAGTATCCATTTCCTCTTTGTTCTTATTCACAATTTCCATAAAGAATTTCTCTTTCTCTTTTATCATTCTTTCCTTAAATGTATCCTCGTTTATTTTGTCTAGTGTTATTAGGTTGTCGATTATATACTTAGACAATGTGTCCAATTGGCTCAAAGAATCTTTATTATCTATCTTTGGAGCTATCATCTTCAAAATTGGTAAAGTGTCATCTATAGCCTTATAGGCTTGTGCATTGCACTCTGTTATTTTCTTTATTGAATCTAATAAGACCTCAGTTACATTAGTAGCTTTGAATTCTGTCATGGCTGTACCAGATGTTTGTCCAACAATTTTTACAATCTGTAATCCACCGGTTGTAGTTATAGCTTTGCTTTCCTCTTTCTTTGGAGGATCTATTTGAGTTTGCATTTCTACAAACAAAATTTTGGGCTTTTTATTTTGGGCCGGTGGCACTATCTCTGTCTGTACCTGTGCTTCAACCTGTACCTGTGAAGGAGCCTGTTGCTCTACCTGTTTCTCTGTGTTGTCCACTACCGGTGACTCAGTTGGTTTTTCAGTTTCAGTAGTTGCCAGTGGCTCAATGGATGCATCAGTATGCACATCTATGGTCTTTTCCTTTCCAATGTCCAGGGGTTCACTTGATCCTTCAGTTTGTTTTAGTTCCCTAATTTCAGTGTTTTCTATTGCAACATTTCCTATCGGTGGCTCTGTTGTCACATCTATTTTCTCAGTTGATTCCTTATCCACCATAATATTGACTTCTTAAGTGTCAATGTTCATTATATATAACACCTCAGAATTAGGATTTGTATCCTCATGTGGTGTATCCATACTCTCAGTTGTCGGTTAATTGTCAGTAGTGTCTACCAGTGGAGTATCTAGAGGCGATGGGGGTAAGTTGTCTATTATCTTTATACTGGGGGGTCCACCTACCTTACCTTTTCCTTTTTCCCTGTCCTTTTGATATACCTTGAAGATTTTAGGTTTTAGATACTCTTCCTATTTCTCTTTTTCCACCAGGAATATGTCCCATGCATCTATTGTTTCCTCTATTACCTCATTCACTCTTCCTGCCATCAGTGCTACATGTCAGTGAGCAGTTGAGAATACTAACCAGTTAGCCTTAGAGATTAATTGATCTATCTTATCAGGTGAGTTAACAGGGTGCACTACAAGTAGTTTTTTAATCTTTATTTTCTTATCTAGCTCAATAATAGCTACCCTTCTAGCTTCTAGTCTATTATATAGATCTGCTGGCATTTCATCAACAACTTGCATCGATAATTTCTTGAAAATATCTAAGTGTAAGATTACATTGTTCTCAACTTTCTCTTTGTCATCAGCGGATAATGTGTTATATAGTTTGCTGATATTCTTCAACTTGCCATCCTCAGTAATTTCATTTAGTAGTTTATCAATAGGAGCTATAGTTTGTTTTGACTTCTTCTTAGGAGTCAACTTCTTTTTCTTTGGAGTTAATTTCTTTGTTGGGGGCCTCATTACCTGTTGCTTCTGTCTAGTCCTTTTTGGTGTAGGAGAAGGTGTCGGTGAAGGTTTTCTTTTCCTTTCAACTCTCTTAAATACAACAAGTATGTCACTTTCTGAAGAAGTTCCAACCGGTGAAAGGTGAGTTTCCGGTTGAAGTGCTTCCAACTCACTTTCAATTATACCGGTTTGTTTTAGCACATCTTCCTTAATAGCTTTTGCCTGCCAGGTTCCTTTTCTAACAGTTGCCTCAACCTTCTTAACTCTTTTCCTTGATTGAATTTGGCTTTCTATAGTTTCAGCACTACCAAATAATTTTTCTTCTAGTTCCTTAGGAGCTTCCAGGAGGGCTTTTGCATAAGTTTCTATTATGTTGTCATATGTCTCATACCCCATTTCAGTTACCTAGATGGTTCTAGGAATAACTGCCTCCATCCAAATTTCATCTTTCTTTATTACAAAATAGATTTCCTTTTGGTACTTATTCACAATAGCTTGTGATAACCTTACTCTTGTTTTCATTCAAGCCTTTAGTGCTTGAAAGTACTCATTTATGTTTTTCTCCCTGTTCTCTCCCATATTGTTCAGCAATTCTGATAGTTGTTTTCCTATCGGTATATCAAATCCAAAATCTTTAGCACCAATATCGGGTACTTGTTTGGTTATGTATAGCATCAGACAAACAAGTAGGTTTCCAAATCTGAATGGTCCTTTCTTTTCCCTTTTGATCTTTCCTAGATTGTCTATTAGCTCATCTTTAAGCCATTCACATATGTCTATCCTTGCATTATCATTTACCATATCATAGGCACTCTTAATACATAGGCTAGAAACTGAGTTTAACCTATTTGCATGTGTATCCTTGTAACCTAAGATCATACTGATAAACATGATATTTGTATCCTTTACATCATTTACCCTTAGTGATCTCTTATCAAATGTTGCACTGGTTAGGCTTGTCACTAGGTCATTTGAGAACTTCTTAGTTTTGTCAGGTCTATTGTCAGTGGAGGGTAACCTTGTTACTGCCCTTACCACTTCTTTTGTGATCTTATGGATAGAGTCTAACCAAACAAATTCACCATGTACCCTTCTTAACACAATTCTTATGATATCCTTGGGAAAATCCGGGATACTAAGAATTTCTGTGAAACCGAGGGTTTCTATTATCTTGTGTTCAGGTTTGACATTTCTGGATTCACCATAGATTACAGTCTTATACATATTTTTAATTTCATCATCACCTAGTTCATCAATATGACAATGTATATACATTCTAGGGTCTTTAGCATATACTACTCCTTTAGAGATTTGAGAGAATGCACCTATGCTATCATCTTTCTTAGAAATTTCGAGAACTAGCTGAAAAACGGGTCTAGGTCATTTAACAACTTCAACAACAGTAGGGTTTGCAATAAATTCAGGAGTGGATGAAGATGCCATAGCTATAAATACCTTGATCTGCCTTAAGGATGAATGATTTGATAGATTGCTTCGCTTCTTTGCTTGGAATGCCTTCGCTTGGGAATTTTTGCGCTCTCGAATATTTGAATGCTCAGTGAATTAAAAAAAGGAGCCAAAACACTTGCTTTATAATGTTATTTTTGCCAACTACCACATTTAATGCTTGTCGGTTAAGTTACAACTTAACTTATCTGTCGATATAGAAGTAATCTCAACTTTTTACCATCAACTGAGGAATAATAGCATGTATTTAATTTGTTGCTAAACCCTCAAAGGATTTTTCTTCAGTTAGATGAGGAGTCTCCTACCAGTGGAGTGTTACTCTGTTCTGCCGGTGGAGGAGTATTCTCATCAACATTTTGATCTGACTTTCTAATCCATTGTTTTGAGAATTCTTTCTTTACCTCTTCAACCTTTTCTTTACCTTTCAAATTAGCACCATTATTATTTGTCGGTGGTGCCTTACTTCTACAAAATTTTGCAATATGTCCAATCTTGTTAGAAGCATAACAGGTCACATTGTTTTTCTGAATAGCTTTTCCATATCCCGTGACGGTTTGTGTTCTGCATTAATTAGATAAGTGTCCAAATCTCCCACAAACATAACATCTTACATTCATTATGCAATTCTTTGAATTATGACCAACTTTGTTGCATTTAGAACATTGACCGGTGGGTGTATTAGTGCTTTGATAATTTCTAGATCTACACTGATTTGCTCTATAGCCATACTTGTTATAGTTAAAGCATTTACCATTAAATTTATAAGCATTTGGTTGCCTTACCAGTTTGCTATGATCATGTGTGTTTGTAGTACCGAAGCTTTCACCAACTTCAAAGCTAAGGCCATTAGTGTCACCATTAGGTTTCTGATTCTTTAGCATGTCACCAAGTTCTTCTGAGATTTTCTTGAATTTCTCCTTGTGTTGATTTGCAGTAGCCAGATCTCTTTCCAAGATTCCTTTTTGTCTCATGAGTTCATTTGAGTCATTTTGTGTATGCATTAGATCTGTCTTCAACATATCATTTTCATGACTAAGTCTTGTGTTTTCATTTGCAGCATCATTCAGTCTTCTAGTCAAGTCTTCTTCATTTTTCTTCCTATCTTCAATTTCTTTGCAAAATCTCATAGTCATATCCTGCATCTCATTCTTTGTTGTATTGTTTTCTTGTCTTAGTTTGTTTACCAGATCATTGAGAGCTTCCTTTTCATCATTCTCATTCTTTATCTTTTCACAAAGTTCTCTTCTCTTATTTCTTGCAATGGTAAGATTTTCTTGAAGTGCTTGAATAATGTCCTAAGTAGCCTTTAGATCATCTTCAAGTTTGATATTTTTCAACTTTTTTGCATCATAGTCTAAAAGAGTTGTTTCCAATTGTTTCTTTAAGTTTTCCATCTCTACCCATGTCAAGATCTTCCTCAAGTTGTTAGGCTTCTGAAAATAGAGGACCAGGCTCTGATACCAATTGTTAAGATTCCCAAAGAGGGGGGGGTGAATCAGTATCTAACTGGTTTATGAATTTACTTGATTTGAAACATGTAAAGCATATCAATACTGTGTACCAGTAAACCAAAAATAATGCAGTAAACAAGAATAACAACAACCACATGAAAAGCACACCATAACATAGTAGTTTAACAAGGAAACCCGGTGTGGGAAAAACCTCGGTGGGATTTGTGACCCACAATATTCACTTACTGGCCAATAAGGGAATATTACTATTTTACAAAAGGGGCCTACACATGCAGGAAGGCCAAGTGCCTAGAGCTCACTACTCAATTACAAAGGAAGTCACACTCACTTACAAAGATGGATTATACAAATCCAATGTCTTGTACTGCTTCAAATTAGCATTTTCTATGCCAGATCCAGTACTGGTTTTAGTTCTGCTTCATACATAAACCCTTAACCTATAATTCACATATTAGGTCTACATAATTTCACCTATCACATTATTACAAAATGTTCTACAATGATCTCATACATATATGAGTCATATTACAACTCGCCATGTTGGCTTACAATGATTTTACAATTAATTACAAAATATATTATCAACAAAATTCCTATCGGCCAGGGTGTCGGTATCCATCTTTTCACTATCGGTGTTCTGTGTGCCAGTGTAGAGTTTGTCGTTGCCGGTGCCAGTATATTTATCTTGCCAGTATCATATGATTGCAAGGTTGCCATCAATGACAAAACCTTCAATCACCTACAATTTCTCATTGAAGTGTGCATTTGCCAACAGATACTTCAAAACTTGAGTTTAGGAAGCACAAGCTTCAAAATGATTATTTGGGATTACGATTAGTTTCATAATCACGCTTACATGTTTGTGGCTTCGTATTCAAAACATGCATTTTCAAGCTTTTCATGCCTCTAAACACCCGTTTTGATGCTTCAAAACTTGCGTTTAGGAAGCACAAGCTTCAAAATGATGACTTGGGAGTACGATAAGTTATATAATCGTGCTTTCATTCTCGTGGCTTTGGAATCAAAACTTTCATTTTCAAGCTTGGTGTACCTCCAAACACACATTTTGATTCTTCAAACCTTGCATTTAGTAAGCAAAAGCTTAAAAATTAGAACTTGCATTTTCAAGCTTGTTGTACCTCCAAACACAAATGTTATTGCTTAAAAACTTGCGTTTAGGAAGCACAATCTTCAAAATGATGATTTGGGAGTACGATAAGTCTCATAATTGATCTTTTGCACTCGTGGCTTTAGAATTAGAACTAGTATTTTCAAGCTTGTTGTGCTTCCAAACACATATTTTGATGTTTCAAAAGTTATGTTTAGGAAGCACAAGCTACAAAATGATGATTTGGGAGTAGGAAAAGTTTCATAATAGCGCTTTCATGCTCATGGCTTTGGAATCAAAAGTTCCATTTTCAATCTTTTTGTGCCTCCAAACACCCTTTTTGATGCTTGAAAACATGTGTTTAGAAAGCATAAACTTCAAAACGATGATTTGGGAGTACGATAAGTTTCATAATTGTGTTTTCAGACTCGTGGCTTCGTAATAGAAACTTGCATTTTCAAGTCTCCCGTCCGTCCAAACACCCATTTTGATGCTTGAAAACATGTGTTTAGGAAGGTTTTTGTGCGTCCAAATACACATATTGATGCTTCAAAACTTTTGTTTAGGAAACACCAGCTTCAAAATGATCATTCGGGAGTATGATAAGTTTCATAATCACGCTTTTCATGCTCGTGGCTTCGAAATCAGAACTTGCATTTTCAAGTTTGTTGTGCCTCCACATACCCATTTTGATGCTTCAAACCATAAGTTTAGGAAGAAAAAATTCAAAATGATGATTTACGAGTACGATAATTTTCATAATCATGCATTCATGCTCATGGCTTCAGAATCAAAACTTTCATTTTAGAGCTTGTTGTACCTCCAAACACACATTTTGATGCTTCAAAACTTGTGTTTAGGAAGCACAAGCTTCAAAATGATGATTTGGGAGTATGATAAGTTTCATTATCGCACTTATATGCTAGTGGCTTCGGAATCAGAACATGCATTTTCAAGCGTGTTTTGCTTCCAACCACCCATTTTTATGCTTCAAAACGTGCATTTAGGAACCACAAGCTTCAAAATGTTGATTTGGTAGTATGATAAATTTGATAATCACGCTTTCATGCTCATGGCTTCAGAAACATAACTTGCATTTTCAAGTTTTTTGTGCCTCCAAACACCCATTTTGACACTTCAAAACTTTCGTTTAGGAAGCACAAGCTTCAAAATGATGATTTGGGAGTACGATAAGTTTCATAATCGTGCTTTCATGCTCGTGGCTTCAAAATCAGAACTTCCATTTTCAAGCTTGTTGTATCTCCAAACATGCATTTTGATGCTTTTACAACTTGCGTTTAGGAAGCACAATCTTCAAAATGATGATTTGGGAGTACGATAAGTTTCACAATTGCACTTTCATGCTCGTGGCTTCAAAATTCAAACTTGTATTTTTAAACTTGTTGTCCCATGAAAGACCCATTTTGATGCTTCAAAACTTGCGTTTAAGGAAGGACAAGCTTCAAAATAATGATTTGGGAGTATAATAAGTTTCCCAATCGCACTTTCATGCTCATGGCTGCGAAATCATAACTTGCATTTTCAAGCTCATTGTACCTCCAAACACACATTTTCATGCTTCAAAACTTGCATTTAGGAAGCACAAGCTTCAAAATGATGATTTGGGAGTAAGATAAGTTTTATAATCGCACTTTCATACTCATGGCTTCTGATCAGAACTTGCATTTTCAAGTTTTTTTGTGCCTCCAAAGATCCATTTTCATACTTGAAAACTTGCATTTAGGAACCAAAAGCTTCAAAATGATGATTTGGAAGTATGATAAGTTTCATAATCATGCTTTCGTGCTTGTGGCTTCGGAATCAGAACTTGTATTTTCAAGCTTGTTGTGCCTCCAAAGAACCATTTTGATGCTTCAAAATTTGCATTTAGGAAGCATAACCTTCAAAATGATGATTTGGGAGTACGATAAGTTTCATAAATTGCACTTTCATGCTCGTGGCTTCAGAATCAAAACTTGCATTTTCAAACTTATTGTAACTCCAAACACCCATTTTGATACTTCAAAACTTGTGTTTAGTCAGCACAAGCTTCAAAATCATGATTCGGGAGTACAATAAGTTTCATAATCATGCTCATGGCTTTGGAATCGAAGCTTGCATTTTCAATCTTTTTGTACAAAACTAAAAAAGGTGCAATACCAAGACTTCCCAGGAGGTCACCCATCCCAGTACTACTTTGGCCCAAACGCGCTTAACTGTGGAGTTCTGATGGGATCCAATGCATGTTATCATCACACTTGTTATGAGCTTGTCGTAGTATGTACTTATCAAACCACAACCCACATGCAAATCCACCTCGAACACCCAGCCCATGGTGCCTCCAAACACACATTTTGATTTTTCAAACCTTGCGTTTAGTAAGAAAAAGCTTCAGAATGATGATTTGGGAGTATGATAAGTTTCATAACCGTTTTTCCATGCTTGTGGCTTTGAAATTAGAACTTGCATTTTTAATCTTGTTGTACTACCAAACACACATGTTAATGCTTAAAAACTTGCGTTTAGGAAGCACAAGCTTCAAAATGATGATTTGGGAGTATGATAAGTTTCATAACTGAGCTTTCACACTCGTGGCTTCAGAATTAGAACTAGCATTTTCAAGCTTCTTGTGCTTTTAAACACATATTTTGATGTTTCAAAACTTATGTTTAGGAAGCACAAACTTTAAAATGATGATTTGGGAGTAGGATAAGTTTCATAACCGAGCTTTCACGCTCATGGCTTCGGAATTAGAACTAGAATTTTCAAGCTTGTTGTGCTTCCAAACACACATTTTGATGTTTCAAAACTTATGTTTAGGAAGCACAAGCTTCAAAATGATGATTTGGGAGTAGGATAAGTTTCATAATTGCACTTTCATACTCATGGCTTCGGAATCAAAGTTACATTTTCAGTCTTTTTGAGCTTCCAAACACCCTTTTTGATGCTTCAAAACATGCATTTAGAAAGCACAAACTTCAAAACGATGATTTGGGAGTACGATAAGTTTTATAATTGTGCTTTCATGCTCATGGATTCATAATAGAAACTTGCATTTTCAAGTTTCTTGTCCCTCCAAACACCCATTTTGATGCTTCAAAATATGCGTTTAGGAAGGGCAAGGTTGAAAATGATGATTTGGGAGTACTGTTGGTGTAATTAATTATTCATGTTGGATATTATTACACTTTACTTAAGTTTACTTATATAAATGCATATCATAGTATTTTGGGTATGAGGCACTTGGGTGTTTGTGCCACATTCGGATAGTGTGTGTAGGAGAATTTCCACCTTTTATGGTGTGATCTTGTTACTACTCTATCATATCCACTTATTGTGGAGTGATAATTCCACCTTTGATGGGTGATCCACCTCATGTGGAATATTATATTGTTTCTCCTACCTACCACACCTATTTCCTACCTACCCTTATTTATTATTGAGCCACATGTCATATTGTTTTCTCACATATCCATATAGCCTTGCCTATATAAGTAGGCTCATATTCATTGTAAACAACAATAACCATTGATGTTCTAGCTGATCACATTTTGCATCTTGATAGAATATAGTTTATTCCTATCATCTATTTTTTTCTCTCTTATTTATGCTTTCTATTGCCTCTATATCTTTGCAAAATATCACATGGTATCAGAGCCATTAGAGTGTCATTGGTTTTCTAATTGAGAGAAATTTGATGCTATTTAGGGTTTGCATTTTGGAGCTTTCTTTTGCAGCTTATTATTGAAGATTTATGGGTCAAATCTGAGGTCACCATTGGATTGAGTAGGTCCAAGAAAGTCAATTTTGCCTTTTTTTTCATCCAAATCGGACTTCAGAGGCCAAATCTAGAGGCATTTGAAGTTTGAAGCTACGACGCAATTCTAGAAATTATAATTTTGCAGACAATTTTCAAATAGTGATATCTCACTCATCCAGACTCCTTTTTTCAAGAATTTTTTTTTGTTTTGGGGTAGAATTTCATGATCTCTATAGTGGTGTTGTATTTTTCTGATTTTCGGATACATGTTTTTCTAAAATCATGAAATCCTGTATTTTACAACTTTGGAGGCTTCGTTTGGGCTCATATGGACTCCTTTTTTTTTGTCTATTTTCATAATCTTCCATTAGTTTGTAGTGATTTTGAGTGTAAATTGCATTTTCAGTATTTGGTCATTTTTTGGCTTATTTGGTACTTGTATTTTGCTTGGATCTCAGTTTAGATCACTAGCAGTATTTGTTGAAGTCTCTTATATCTCATTTTTTGAAGTTGTAAAGTTGACATCAGAAGTCCACCTTGCTTTGTTTTGCAAATGGTCCATTGTATGAACACTAAGTATAAATTGTCAAATCATCATTTTTTTTATTTTTTATTTTTTGGGGGGGGAGGTTTCTTGATTGAGTAATTTGGGGGGGTGTCTTGTGTGATTGTGCCTAGCTCTATCTTATGCTTTTTTCATTTTGGTGCTATGGGTTCTCCTAAATTTCCACTTTTAACTCCTCATAATTATGCTTCATGGAAGATAAGTCTTGGAGTAAAGTAATGGAAAAATGAATCATTCATTATGTAAATGGAACTATAACAACACCACCTGATCCTAAGGCTGATCCTAATGCTAAAATTGAATGGATCACTAAGAATGATATGGCACTTGGAACTCTTAGAAAGTATGTATCTGATGACCTCATTTTTCACATTGATAAGTTTACTACAATTAAAGAGCCTTGGGATATTTATGATAAATTGTATAGTCAAGTTGATGAGATTAAGGACTACAAGCTTGACAGTGAACTCACAACTTTGGATCCCAAGGATTTTGATACAATCTAGGATTATGTCACAAAAGAAAATGAGCTAAGAGCAAAGCTAAAGGATTGTGGCATTGACAAAAAGGATGCTTAATTGGTTTATAACTTGTTGGAAAAGCTTCCTTCAGAGTATGCAGCCTTGGTATATAGCTTTCACAGCCATAGGTTAGCTCAAGGTTCCTCATACACTTCTCCCTTATTTGATGCCTTCACGGATATGTTGATACTTGAGCAATCTAAGTTGACCAAGATGGGGATTCTCAAATCTTCAAAGTCACAAGATTTGGTGGCTAATAAGGGGAATCAAATAAATCAAGGAAACACAAGAATCAAAAGAAACCTAAGTCTAAACCACAACAAGATGGAGCACAATCATCCTCTCCAAAACAAGGTGATTCTACATCCTCACTTAAGAGGAAATCTTATAAGGACAATCTTTTTCGTGCATATTGCAAGAAGTCAGGACATGATGAACAACATTGTTACAAGAAGGATATTGATAAGTTGAAGAATCTTATTGAGAAGAACAAAATCAACCTACTTTCTAGAATGTATACATCAACTTCTTCTTCAAAGGAAAAGGATAAAGAAAGAATCACTCTTTTGGGAAAAATAAAGGAAAGGGACAAGCTCTTTGTGCTACTACATGTCATGATTCAGGGGCTTATCATCATATGGAATCTTTGCAATCTATGTTCTCTTCATTTGAGCCTTGCCACATGCCGCAGATTTTGATGGGCAATCAGAACTGATTCAATTATCATTAGAGACTTGGAGTCTAGAGCTATCATTGAGACCAGGATGGTTGATCATGCATCTTGGTTGTACTCCTTTTCACATTTTAGTCCTATTGATGAGGTTGATTCTTCATATGTTGATGATTAAAATTTTGAGGAGAAATTTGGGTATAGTTCTCACATGTGACTCCATTCTTGAGCCTTCTATTTCATCTCCTCCTCGTGATATCACACCACCTATTGAACCTGATGATGAAGCTAGTGTGATAGTTTTTCCTTCTTGTGATTCATTGCAAGAGGATATTACATGTCTTACAGGTTAAGTTGATTGGGATGCCTGCTTGACAGACATTGCAGGTTTGTTTGTGGAGTCCTACATTGTAGATTTGGGAGACATCATTGATGACATTCGTCTTCTCTTTGATGAAGATGATCCTTCTTTGATTCTTGCGAGGGAACACTCTGACCCTCTTGTACATTCTCTACATGATAATTCTTTTGAGGTTGACATAATTGTGGATACTTTTGTACAACACTTGGAGGGGGTCTCTTTATCCTCAGAGGAGACATGTGAGTCTTTGGCTATTGTTCTACATTCTTCTCCACTAGATCTTGGAGTACTTTTTTCACTAGTGTGGAGTAGTTTACCACCTTTAGAGGGGGTACCTTTCAACATCGACATGGGGACACTTGAGAAATTTTTAGAGACTTCATTCATCATGAGTTTTTTTCCTACATCTTCCCTTCATGATTGGGGAGACTTCATGGATACACCTTTGGTTTTGTTTCTTCCTAGGGGAGGAACAGTGTTCGATGTTCATGGAGAAGTTTCTTTATATATCATCGAGCTTCTATCATTGGTGCAGATTCTACATTGAGGGGGGGCTACCTAGTATCTCTTCTTCTTCTCTCAAATGGGGGGCCTTTTTCCTCACATGGGGTTTTTTCCTTCACATGCTTCTATGAGAGTTTTTTGTATATAGTTTTCATCTCTCTTTTTGGGGGAGGGTTTTTTTCTCATTGGGTTTTTCTCTCTTTCCCCATTTTGTAAGAGATTTTATTGCATTGGTTTGCATGCATTTGTATTTGTACATGGGTACCTAACATGGCCATGTAGTCGGGATCCATCTTGTATTGGTTAGTTGCATTGTAGACTTAAGTGCATTCCCCTAAGTTGCACTTAAGGGGGGGTGTTGGTGTAATTAAATAATCATGTTGGATATTATTATACCTTACTTAAGTTTACTTAGGATAATGCATTTCATAGTAGTTTGGGTATGAGACACTTGGGTGTTTCTGTCACATTGGGATAGTGTGTGTAGGAGAATTTCCACCTTTTATAGTGTGATCTTGTTACTACTTTATCATATCCACTTATTGTGGAGTGATAATTTCACCTTCGGTGGGTGATCCACCTCATAAGGAATATTGTATTGTTTCTCCTACCTACAACACCTATTTCCTACCTACCCCTGTTTCTTATTGAGCCACATGTCATGTTTGTGTACTCACGTATCCATATAGTCTTGCCTTTATAAGCAGGCTCATCTATATTATATGTAATAATGATTGATGATCCAGTTGAATAGTATTTTCATCTTGATAGAATATAGTTTATTTCTATCATCTATTTTGTCTCTCTATTTTTACTTTTCATTGAGCTCTTGATCTTGGCAAAATCTCACAAGTATGATAAGTTTTATAACTAAGCTTTGATGCTTGTGGCTTCAGAATTAGAACTTGCATTTTCAAGCTTGTTGTGCTTCCAAACACACATTTTTATGTTTCAAAACTTATGTGTAGGACACACAAGCTTGAAAATAATGATTTGCGAGTAGGATAAGTTTCATAATCAAAACTTATGTTGTGCTCCCAAACACCCATTTTGATGCTTCAAAACATGTGTTTAGGAAGGGCAATCTTGAAAATAGTGATTTGGGAATACGAAAAAACTATGCTTTCATGTGGCTTTGAAATCAAAACTTGCATTTTCAAGCTTTTTGTGTATCCAAACACACATATTGATGCTTCCAAATAATCATTTGGGAGTATGATAAGTTTCATAATCGCTTTTTCATGCTCGTGGCTCCAAAATAGGAAATTGCATTTTCAAGCTTGTTGTGCCCTCCACATACCCATTTTGATGCTTCAAAACATAAGTTTAGGAAGAAAAACTTCAAAATGATGATTTGCGAGTACAATAAGTTTCATAATCATGCTTTCATGCCTCCAAACACATATATTTATGCTTCAAAATGTTGACTTGGGAGTATGATGTTTCATCATCACACTTACATGCTAGTGCCTTCGGAATTAGAACATGCATTTTAAAGCCTATTTTGCCTCCAAAAACCCATTTTTATGCTTCAAAATGTTAATTTGATAGTATGATAAATTTCATAATCACACTTTCATGCTCGTGGCTTCGAAATCATAACTTGCATTTTCAAGCTTGTTGTGCCTCCAAACACCTATTTTGACACTTCAAAACCTTCGTTTAGGAAGGACAAGCTTCGAAAAGATGATTTGGGAGTACGATAAGTTTCATAATCGTGCTTTCATGCTCATGGCTTCATAATCAAAACTTGCATTTTCAAATTTGTTGTATCTCGAAACACACATTTTGATGCTTTTACAACTTGTGTTTAGGAAGCACAAGCTTCAAAATGATGATTTGGGAGTACGATAGGTTTCACAATCTCACTTTTATGCTCGTGGCTTAAAAATAAAAACTTGTTGTTCCATGAAACACCCATTTTGATGCTTCAAAACTTGCATTTAGGAAGCACACGCTTCAAAATGATGATTTGCGAGTACGATAAGTTTAATAACCACACTTTCATGCTCATGGCTTCAAAATATTAATTTGCATTTTCACTAGTGTGTGTAGGAGAATTTCCACCTTTTATGGTGTGATCTTGTTACTACTTTATCATATCCACTTATTGTGGAGTGATAATTCCACCTTTGGTGGGTGATCCACCTCATAAAGAATATTATATTGTTTCTCCTACCTACCACACCTATTTCCTACCTACCCTTGTTTCTTATTGAGCCACATGTCATGTTTGTGTACTCACATATCCATATAGTCTTGCCTTTATAAGCAAGCTCATCTATATTATATGTAATAATGATTAATGATCCAGTTGATTAGTATTTTCATCTTGATAGAATATAGTTTATTTCTATCATCTATTTTGTCTCTCTATTTTTACTTTTCATTGAGCTCTTGATCTTGGCAAAATATCACAAGTACGATAAGTTTTATAATTGAGTTTTGACGCTTGTGGCTTCAGAATTAGAACTTGCATTTTCAAGCTTGTTGTGCTTCCAAACACACATTTTTATGTTTCAAAACTTATGTGTAGGACACACAAGTTTGAAAATAATGATTTGCGAGTAGGATAAGTTTCATAATCAAAACTTATGTTGTGCTCCCAAACACCCATTTTGATGCTTCAAAACATGCGTTTAGGAAGGGCAAACTTGAAAATAGTGATTTGGGAGTACGAAAAAACTACGCTTTCATGTGGCTTCGAAATCAAAACTTGCATTTTCAAGATTTTTGTGTATCCAAACACACATATTGATGCTTCCAAATAATCATTTGGGAGTATGATAAGTTTCATAATCGCTTTTTCATGCTCGTGGCTCCAAAATAGGAAATTGCATTTTCAAGCTTGTTGCGCCCTCCACATACCCATTTTGATGCTTCAAAACATAAGTTTAGGAAGAAAAACTTCAAAATGATGATTTGCGAGTACAATAAGTTTCATAATCATGCTTTCATGCCTCCAAACACACATTTTCATGCTTCAAAACATTGACTAGGGAGTATGATGTTTCATCATCACGCTTACATGCTAGTGCCTTCGGAATCAGAACATGCATTTTAAAGCCTATTTTGCCTCCAAAAACCCATTTTTATGCTTCAAAATGTTAATTTGGTAGTATGATAAATTTCATAATCACACTTTCATGCTCGTGGCTCCGAAATCATAACTTGCATTTTCAAGCTTGTTGTGCCTCCAAACACCTATTTTGACACTTCAAAACCTTCATTTAGGAAGGACAAGCTTCAAAATGATCATTTGGGAGTACGATAAGTTTCATAATCGTGCTTGCATGCTCGTGGCTTCAGAATCGGAACTTGCATTTTCAAATTTGTTATATCTTGAGAAACACATTTTGATGCTTTTACAACTTGTGTTTAGGAAGCACAAGCTTCAAAATGATGATTTGGGAGTACGATAGGTTTCACAATCTCACTTTCATGCTTGTGGATTCAAAATACAAACTTGTTGTTCCATGAAACACCCATTTTGATGCTTCAAAACTTGCATTTAGGAAGCACACGCTTCAAAATGATGATTTGTGAGTACGATAAGTTTAATAACCACACTTTCATACTCATGGCTTCAAAATATTAACTTGCATTTTCACTAGTGTGTGTAGGAGAATTTCCACCTTTTATGGTGTGATCTTGTTACTACTTTATCATATCCACTTATTGTGGAGTGATAATTCCACCTTCGGTGGGTGATCCACCTCATAAGGAATATTATATTGTTTCTCCTACCTACCACACATATTTCCTACCAACCCTTGTTTCTTATTGAGCTACATGTCATGTTTTTGTACTCACATATCCATATAGTCTTGCCTTTATAAGTAGGCTCATCTATATTATATGTAATAATGATTGATGATCCAGTTGATTAGTATTTTCATCTTGATAGAATACAGTTTATTTTTATCATCTATTTTGTCTCTCTATTTTTACTTTTCATTGAGCTCTTGATCTTGGCAAAATCTCACAAGTACGATAAGTTTTATAACTGAGCTTTGACACTCGTGGCTTCGGAATTAGAATTTGCATTTTCAAGCTTGTTGTGCTTCCAAACACACATTTTTATGTTTCAAAATTGATGTGTAGGATGCACAAGCTTGAAAATAATGATTTGCGAGTAGGATAAGTTTCATAATCAAAATTTATGTTGTGCTTCCAAACACCCATTTTGATGCTTCAAAACATGCGTTTAGGAAGGGCAATCTTGAAAAATAGTGATTTGGGAGTACAAAAAAACTATGCTTTCATGTGGCTTCGAAATCAAAACATGCATTTGCAAGCTTTTTGTGCATCCAAACACACATATTGATGCTTCCAAATAATCATTTGGGAGTATGATAAGTTTCATAATCACGCTTTCATGCTCGTGGCTCCAAAATAGGAAATTGCATTTTCAAGCTTGTTGTGCCCTCCACATACCAATTTTGATGCTTCAAAACATAAGTTTAGGAAGAAAAACTTCAAAATGATGATTTGCAAGTACAATAAGTTTCATAATCATGCTTTCATGCCTCCAAACACAAATTTTCATGCTTCAAAACGTTGACTTGGGAGTATGATGTTTCATCATCACGCTTACATGCTAGTGCCTTCGAAATCAGAACATGCATTTTATAGCCTATTTTGCCTCCAAAAACCCATTTTTATGCTTCAAAATGTTAATTTGGTAGTATGATAAATTTCATAATCACACTTTCACGCTCGTGGCTTTGAAATCATAACTTGCATTTTCAAGCTTGTTGTGCCTCCAAACACCTATTTTGACACTTCAAAACCTTCGTTTAGGAAGGACAAGCTTCGAAAAGATGATTTGGGAATACGATAAGTTTCATAATCGTGCTTTCATGCTTGTGGCTTCAAAATTAGAACATGCATTTTCAAATTTGTTGTGTCTTGAAACACACATTTTGATGCTCTTACAACTTGTATTTAGGAAGCACAAGCTTCAAAATGATGATTTGGGAGTACGATAGGTTTCACAATCTCACTTTCATGCTCGTGGCTTCAAAATACAAACTTGTTGTTCCATGAAACACCCATTTTGATGCTTCAAAACTTGCATTTAGGAAGCACACACTTCAAAATGATTATTTGCGAGTATGATAAGTTTAATAACCACACTTTCATGCTCATGGCTTCAAAATATTAACTTGCATTTTCACTACTGTGTGTAGGAGAATTTCCACCTTTTATGGTGTGATCTTGTTACTACTTTATCATATCCACTTATTGTGGAGTGATAATTCCACCTTCGGTGGGTGATCCACCTCATAAGGAATATTATATTGTTTCTCCTACCTAACACACCTATTTCCTACCTACCCTTGTTTCTTATTGAGCCACATGTCATGTTTGTGTACTCACATATCCATATAGTCTTGCCTTTATAAGCAGGCTCATCTATATTATATGTAATAATGATTGATGATCCAGTTGATTAGTATTTTCATCTTGATAGAATATAGTTTATTTCTATCATCTATTTTTACTTTTCATTGAGCTCTTGATCTTGGCAAAATATCACAAGTACGATAAGTTTTATAACTGAGTTTTGATGCTCGTGGCTTCGAAATTAGAACTTGCATTTTCAGCTTGTTGTGCTTCCAAACACACATTTTTATGTTTTAAAACTTATGTGTAGGATGCACAAGCTTGAAAATAATGATTTGCAAGTAGGATAAGTTTCATAATCAAAACTTATGTTGTGCTTCCAAACACCCATTTTGATGCTTCAAAACATGCGTTTAGGAAGGGCAAACATGAAAATAGTGATTTGGGAGTACGAAAAAACTACGCTTTCATGTGGCTTCGAAATCAAAACTTGCATTTTCAAGCTTTTTGTGCATCCAAACACACATATTGATGCTTCAAAATAATCATTTGGGAGTATGATAAGTTTCATAATCACACTTTCATGCTCGTGGCTCCAAAATAGGAAATTGCATTTTCAAGCTTGTTGTGCCCTCCACATACCCATTTTGATGCTTCAAAACATAAGTTTAGGAAGAAAAACTTCAAAATGGTGATTTGCGAGTACAATAGGTTTCATAATCATGCTTTCATGCCTCCAAACACACATTTTAATGCTTGAAAACATTGACTTGGGAGTATGATGTTTCATCATCACGCTTACATGCTAGTGCCTTCGGAATTAGAACATGCATTTTAAAGCCTATTTTGCCTCCAAAAACCCATTTTTATGCTTCAAAATGTTAGTTTAGTAGTATGATAAATTTCATAATCACACTTTCATGCTCATGGCTTCAAAATCATAACTTGCATTTTCAAGCTTGTTGTGCCTCCAAACACCTATTTTGACACTTCAAAACCTTCGTTTAGGAAGGACAAGCTTCGAAATGATGATTTGGGAGTACAATAAGTTTCATAATCGTGCTTTCATGGTCGTGGCTTCAGAATCAAAACTTGCATTTTCAAATTTGTTGTATCTTGAATTACACATTTTGATGCTTTTACAACTTGTGTTTAGGAAGCACAAGCTTCAAAATGATGATTTGGGAGTATGATAGGTTTCACAATCTCACTTTCATGCTCGTGGCTTCAAAATACAAACTTGTTGTTCCTTGAAACACCCATTTTGATGCTTCAAAACTTGCATTTAGGAAGCACACGATTCAAAATGATGATTTGCGATTACGATAAGTTTAATAACCACACTTTCATGCTCATGGCTTCAAAATATTAACTTGCATTTTCAAGCTTATTGTACCTCCAAACACACATTTTCATACTTCAAAACTTGCGTTTAGGAAGCACAAGTTTTAAAATGATGACTTGGGAGTACGACAAGTTTCATAATCATGCTTTCATGCTCGAGGCTTCAGAATCAAAAATTGCATTTTAAAGCTTCTTGTGCCTCCAAACACCCTTTTTGATGCTTCAAAACATGCTTTTAGGAAGCATAAATTTCAAAATGATGATTTGGGTGTATGATAAGTTTCATAATCGCGCTTTCATGGTCATGGCTTCAAAATAAAAACTTGCATTTTCAATCTTGTTGTGCCCTCCAAACACCCTTTTTGATGCTTCAAAACATGTGGTTAGGAAGCACAAACTTCAAAATGATGATTTGGGAGTACGATAACTTTCATAATCACGCTTCAATGCTCATCGCTTCGGAATAGAAACTTGCATTTTCAACCTTGTTGTCCCTCCAAACACACATGTTGATTCTTCAAAACATACATTTAGGAAGAACAACCTTGAAAATGATGATTTGGGAGTATAATAAGTTTCTTAATCATGCTCATAGTTTCTGAATCAAAACTTGCATTTTCAAGCTTGTTGTGCCTCCAAACACCAATTTTGATGCTTTGAAACATGTGTTTAGTTAGCACAATATTCAAAATGATGACTCGGGAGTACGATAAGTTTCAAAATGATTATTTGGGAGTACAATAAGTTTCATAACTAGCATTTTCAAACTTGTTGTGCTTCCAAACACACGTTTTGATGTTTTGAAACTTATGTTTAGGAAGCACAAGCTTCAAAATGATGATTTGGGAATAGGACAAGTTTGATAATCGCACTTTCATGCTCATGGCTTCGGAATCAAAAGTTGCATTTTCTATTTGTGTGCCTCCAAACACCCTTTTTTATGCTTCAAAACATGTGTTTAGAAATCATAAACTTCAAAATGATGATATGGGAGTATGATAAGTTTCATAATTGTGCTTTCATGCTCGTGGATTCAGAATAGAAACTTGCATTTTCAAGCTTCTTGTCCCTCCAAACACCCATTTTGATATGGGAGTATGATAAGTTTCATAATCATGCTTTCATGCTCGTGGCTTTGGAATCAGAACTTGCCCTTTCAAGCTTGTTGTATCTCCAAACACACATTTTGATGATTTTACAACTTGCGTTTAGGAAGCCCAAGCTTGAAAATGATAATTAGGGAGTACCATAAGTTTCATAGTCGCACTTTCATGCTCGTGGCTTCAAAATCCAAACGTGCATTTCCAAATTTGATGTTCCATGAACCACCCATTTTGGTGCTTCAAAACATGCATTTAGGAAGCACAAGCTTCAAAATGATGATTTACGAGTAGGGTAAGTTTAATAACCGCACTTTCGTGCTCATGGCTTCAAAATCGTAACTTTCATTTTCGAGCTTATTGTACCTTCAAACACACATTTTCATACTTCAAACCTTGTATTTAGGAAGCAAAAGTTTTGAATTGATGATTTGGGAGTATGATAAGTTTCATAATCGTTCTTTTATGCTCGTGGACCCTCAAATAGAAATTTCATATTCAAGCTTGTTGTGCCTCCAAACACCCATTTTGATACTTCAAAACTTATGTTTAGGAAGCACATGTTTCGAAATGATGATTTGGGAGTATGATAAGTTTCACAACGATGTTTTCATGCTCGTGGCTTCGAAGTTATAACTTCCATTTTCAAGCTTCTTGTGCATCCAAACACCCTTTTTGATGCTTCAACACATGCTTTTAGGAAGCATGAATTTCAAAATTATGATTTGGGAGTATGATAAGTTTCATAATCGTGCTTTCATGGTCGTGGCTTTAGAATCAAAACGCATTTTCAATCTTGTTGTGCCTCCAAACACCCTTTTTGATGATTCAAAACATGTGTTTAGGAAGCACAAACACATTTAGGAAGCACAACCTTGAAAATACTAATTTGGGAGTACGATAAGTTTCTTAATCACGCTCTCATGTGCATCACTTTTGAATCAAAACTTGCATTTTCAAGCTTGTTGTACCTCCAAACACACATTTTCATGCTTCAAAACATGCATTTAGGAAAGCACAAGCTTCAAAATCATGATTTGGGAGTACAATAAGTTTCATAATCACGGTTTCATACTTGTTTTGGCTTCTGAATCAGAACTTGCATTTTCAAGTTTGTTGTGCCTCCAAAGACCCATTTTCATACTTCAAAACTTGCATTTAGGAACCACAATCTTCAAAATGATGATTTGGAATTATGATAAATTTCATAATCATGCTTGTGGCTTCGAAATCAGAACTTGCATTTTCAAGCTTTTTGTGCCTCCAAACAACCATTTTGATGCTTCAAAATTTGCGTTCAGGAAGCATAAGCTTCAAAATGATGATTTGGGATTATGATAAGTTTCATAAATCACACTTTCATGCTCGTGGCTTTGGAATTAGAACTTGCATTTTTAAACTTGTTGTAACTCCACACACCCATTTTGATGCTTCAAAACTTGTGTTTAGTTAGCACAAGCTTCAAAATGATGATTTGGGAGTGCGATGAGTTTCATAACCGTGTTTCCATGCTCGTGGCTTTGAAATTATAACTTGCATTTTCAAGCTTGTTTTACCTCCAAACACACATATGATTAAAAATTTGCATTTAGGAAGCACAAGCTTGAAAATAATGATTTGGGAGTACGATAAGTTTCATAATCATGTTTTCATACTTGTGGCTTTGAAATCAAAACTTGCCTTTTCAATCTTGTTGTACCTCCAAACACCCATTTTAATATTTCAAAAACTTGAGTTTAGGAAGAACACGCTTCAAAATGATTATTTGGGAGTACGATTAGTTTCATAATCGTGCTTACATCTGTAAAACGAGGTTGTAAGAGCATGATGTGTGTGAAAATTCCATTTTGACGCTATGGGCTCCAGAATCAGTACTTGCATCTTGAAAGTTTGTTGTGCCTCCAAACACCGATTTTGATGCTCCAAAATCAAGGCATTTGATGGACAAGCTCTGAAACGAGGTTCTAAGAGAATGATATTTGTCTCAATCAAATTTTGACAGTACCAACTCTTGAATTGGAACTTGCATCTTGAAAGCTTGTTGTGCCTCCAAACACCAATTTTTATGCTCTAAAACTGATCCTTTCAATGCACAAGCTCTTAAAGGAGGTTCTAAGAGCACAATGTGTGTCAAAATTGAATTTTGATGCTATCGGCTCTGAAATCAGGACTTGCACCTTGAAACCTTGTTGTACCTCCAAACACTGATTTTCATTCTCTAAAATAGGGGCTTTCAAGGAACAAGCTCCAAAATGAGGTTCTAAGAGCACGATGTGAGTTAAAATCACGTTTTGATGCTACCGGCTTAAGAATAGAGACTTGTGTCTTGAAACCTTCTTGTGCTTCCAAACATTGATTTTGATTCTCTGAAATTAGCTCTTTCGAGGTAGAAGCTCCTAGATGACGTTCTAAGATCATAATGTGTGTCAAAATCATGTTTTAATGCTAGCGACTTTGAATCTGGACTTGTGTCTTGAAACTGTGTTGTGCCTCCAAAAAACAATTTTGATGCTCTAAAATCGGGACTTTCGAGGCATAAGCTCCAAAATGAGGTTATAAGAGAATGATGTGCATAAAAATAAAATTTTGACCCTACCGGCTCCAAAATGGGGACTTGCATCTTGAAACGTTGTTGTGCCTCCAAACACCGATTTTGATTCTTTGAAACCGAGACTTTCGAGATACAATTTCAAAAATGATGTTCTAAAAGCACGATGTGCACCAAAATAGTTTTTTGATGCTACCGGCTCTAGAATCGAAACTTGCATCATGCTCGTGGCTTTGGAATCGAAACTTGCATTTTCAAGCTTGTTGTACCTCCAAACACACATTTTGATTCTTCAAACCTTGCATTTAGTAACCAAAAGCTTCAAAGTAATGATTTGGGAGTATGATAAGTTTCATAACCGTGTTTCCATGCTCGTGGCTTTGAAATTAGAACTTGTATTTTCAAGCTTGTCATACCTCCAAACACACATGTTAATGATTAAAAACTTGCACTTAGGAAGTGCAATCTTCAAAATGATGATTTCGAATTCCGATAAGTTTCATAACTGAGCGTTCACGCTCATGGCTTCGGAATTAAAACTTGCATTTTTTGACTTGTTGTGCTTCCAAACACACATTTTGATGTTTCAAAACTTATGTCTAGGAAGCACACACTTCAGAATGATGATTAGGGAGTAGCATAAGTTTCATAATCGCGCTTTCATTTGAAGCTTGTGCTTCGTAAATGGAAGTTGTAAAACCATCAAAATGTGTGTTTGGAAATACAACAAACTTGAAAATGCAAGTTTCTATTCCGAAGCCACGAGCATGAAAGCGCGATTATGAAAGTTATCTTACTCCCAAATCATCATTTTAAACTTTGTGCTTCCTAAAACACATGTTTTGAAGCATCAAAAGGGTGTTTGGAGGCACAACAAGATTGAAAATGCAAGTTTTGATTCTAAAGCCATGACCATGATTATGAAACTTATCATACTCCCAAATCATCATTTTGAAATTTATGCTTCCTAAAAGCATGTATTGAAGCATCAAAAAGGGTGTTTGTAGGCACAAGAAGCTTGAAAATTTAAGTTCTGAGTCTGAACCCATGAGCATGAAAGAATCGTTGTGAAACTTATCGCACTCCCGAATCATCATTCAAAACATGTTCCTCAACACAAGTTTTGAAGTATCAAAATGGGTGTTTGGAGTCACACCAAGCTTGAGAATGTAAGTACTAATTTAGGGGCGATGAGAATGAAAGCGTGATTATGAAACTTATCGTACTCCCAAATCATCATTTTGAAGCTTGTGCTTCCTAAACGCAATTTTTTGAAGTATGAAAATGTGTGTTTGGAGGTACAATAAGCTTGAAAATTCAAGTTATGATTTCAAAGCCATGAGCATGAAAGTGTGATAGGGAAACTTATCGTACTCCATAGGCAGTGTTCCTGAATGCATGTGCATTGCCCATTATAATATTTTCACATACTACTGTAGGGTATCATTTTATTGTGGGTAGGTTCCCACCGTGGTTTTTCCCTTAATTAGGTTTTCCACGTCAAACTCTTGGTGTTATGTGTGTTGTTTTTATTTATTCAATCTTTGTTCTTATTGCAATTGATCAGATATGAAGTTGTAATTAAATTCTAATATACAGTGAAAACTCGATTTTGATGCTCTGAAACTAGAATTTTTGAGGCACAAGCTCCAAAATGAGGTTCTAAGAGAACAATGACCGTCAAAATCATGTTTTGATGCTACTGGCTCTGGATTTTAGCACTTGCATCTTCAATCCTTGTTTTGCCTCCAAAAACTGATTTTGATGCTCTGAAACTGAGGCTTTTGAGTGACAAGCTCAAAAGCAAGGTTCTAAGAGAACAATGTGTGTCAAAATCAAATTTTGACACTACTAGCTCCAGAATCAGGACTTGCGTCTTGAAACCTTGTTGTGCCTCCAAACATCAATTTTGATGCTCCAAAATTGGGGCTTTTCAGGCACAATTTCTAAAAGAAGGTTCTAAGAGCACAATGGTTCTTGACACTATTGAGTCTAGAATTGGGACTTGCATCTTGAAACCTTATTGTGCCTTGAAACATTGATTTTGATACTCCAAAACTGGGTCGTTCAAGGCACAAGCTCCGAAATGAGCTTCTAAGAGAATGATGTGTGTCAAACTTGAATTTTGATGCTATTGGCTCTAGAATCAGATTTTGAAGCTATTGAGTCTAGAATTGGGACTTGCATCTTGAATTTCTAAATCAGATTTTGACACTATTGAGTCTAGAATTGGGACTTGCATCTTGAAACCTTATTGTGCCTGAAAACATTGATTTCAATACTCCAAAACTGGGTCATTCGAGGCACAAGCTCCGAAATGAGCTTCTAAGAGAATGATGTGCGTCAAACGTGAATTTTGATGCTATCGGCTCTAGAATCAGAGCTTGTATCTTGAAACCTTGTTGTGCCTCAAAACACTAATTTTGATGCTCTGAAATGGGGCTTTCGAGGCACAAGCTTTGAAATGAAGTTCTAAGAGCACGATGTGCACCAAAATCAGATTTTGACGCTATTGACTCTAGAATCGTGACTTGCATCTTGAAACCTTGTTGTGTATCCAAACATTGATTTTGATGCTCCAAAACTAGATCTTTTGAGGCACAAGCTCCGAAATGAGCTTCTAAGAGAATGATGTGCATCAAAATCTAATTTTGACGCTACAGGTTCCAAAATAGGGACTTGCCTCTTGAAACCTTGTTGTGCCTCCAAACACTGATTTTGATGTCTCAAAATCAGGGCTTTCGAGGCACAAGCTCCACAAACAAGGTTCTAAGAGCATGTTGTCCATCAAAATCACATTTTGATGCTACCAAATTCAAAATCGTGACTTGTGTCTTGTAACCTTGTGCCTCCAAACACCAACTTTGATGCTTTGAAATCAGGGCTTCCGAGGTGCAAGCTCTAAAACAAGGTTCTAAGAGAATGATGTGCATCAAAATTGAATTTTGATGCTACCAATATGGGAATCCAGACTTGCATCTTGAAATCTTGTTGTGCCTCCAAACATTGATTTTGATGTTCCCAAATCAGAGATTTAAAGGCACAAGCTCTGAAATGAAGTTCTAAGAGCACGATCTACATCAAAATTGCGTTTTGACACTACAAAATCTGGAATCGGGACTTGTGTCTTGAAACCTTGTTGTGCTTGAAAACACTAATTTTTATGCTCCAAAAAAGAGGTTTTTGAGCCACAACCTCCGAAATGAGGTTCTAAGAACCATGTTTGTCAAAATCGTGTTTTGACGCTATCAGCTTAAGAATCGGGACTTGTGTTTTGAATCCTTGTTTTGCCTTTAAACATCGATTTTGATGTTTTGAAACTTGAGCTTTCGAGCCACATGCTCCAAAATGAGGTTCTAAGAGCACGATGTGCATAAAAATCACATTTTGACACTACAGGCTCTAGAATAGGGACTTGTGTCTTGAAAGCTTGTTGTGCCTCAAAACACATGTTTTGATGCTTCAAAACCAAATATTTTGAGGCATAAGCTCTAAAACAAGGTTCTAAGAGCACGATGTGCATCAAAATTAAATTTTGACGCTACCAGCTTAAGAATCAGGACTTGTGTCTTGAAACCTTGTTGTGCCTCCAAACATCAATTTTGATGCTTTGAAACTGCAGATTTTCAGGTACAGGCTCCGAAACGAGGTTCTAAGAACATGATGTGTGTCAAAATCATATTTTGATGCTATCGGCTCCAGATTTAGCACTTTCATCTTGAAAGATTGTTGTGCCTCCAAACACCAATTTTGATGCTCTAAAATCGAGGCTTTTGATGCACAAACTCTAAAACGAGGTTCTAAGAGAATGATATTCGTCTGAATTAAATTTTGACAGTACCGACTCTTGAATTGGGACTTGCATCTTGAAAGCTTGTTGTGCCTCCAAACACCAATTTTTATGCTCCAAAACTGGTGCTTTCAATGCACAAGTTCTTAAAGGAGATTCTGAGAGCACAATGTGTGTCAAACTTGAATTTTGATGCTATCGGCTCCGAACTAGGGACTTGCGCCTTGAAACCTTGTTGTACCTCCAAACACTGATTTTCATTCTCTGAAATAGGGGCTTTCAAGGCACAAGCTCCAAAATGAGGTTCTGAGAGAATGATGTGTGTTAAAATCGCATTTTGATACTATCGGCTCAGGAATCGAGACTTGTGTCTTGAAACCTTCTTGTGCCTCCAACCATTGATTTTGATGTTCTAAAATCAGGGCTTTTGAGGTAGAAGCTCCTAGATGAGATTCTAAGAGCACAATGTGTGTCAAAATCATGTTTTAATGCTACCAACTCTAGAATCTAGACTTGCATCTTGAAATTGTGTTGTGCCTCCAAACAACAATTTTGATGCTCTGAAATCGGGGGTTTTGAGGCATAAGCTCCAAAATGAGGTTATAAGAGAATGATGTGCATAAAAATAAAATTTGACGCTACCGACTCCAAAATCGGGACTTGCATCTTGAAACCTTGTTGTGCCTCCAAACACTGATTTTGATTCTTCGAAACCAAGGCTTTCGAGACACAATTTCAAAAATGATGTTCTAAAAGCATGATGTGCACCAAAATAGTATTTTGATGCTACCAACTTCGAAATCGAGACTTGCATCTTGAAACCTTTTTATGGTGCCAAACATCGATTTTGATACTTTCAAACCAGGGCTTTCGAGGCACAAGCTTCAAAAAAGGGTTCTAAGAGCACAATGTGCATCAAAGTCAAATTTTAACGCTACGGACTCTAAACTGGGACTTGCATCTTGAAACCTTTTTGTGCCTCAAAACAACAATTTTGATGCTCTAAAATTGGGGCTTTCCATGCACAAGCTTTGAAATGAAGTTCTAAGAGCATGATGTGCACCAAAATTGTGTTTTGATGCTACCGGCTCTAAAATCAGGACTTGCGACTTGAAACCTTGTTGTGCCTCCAAACACTGATTTTGATGCTCCAAAACTAGGGCTTTTGGGGCACAAGCTGCAAAATGAGCTTCTAAGAGAATGATGTGCATCAAAATTGAATTTTGATGCTACTAGCTCCAGAATCGAGACTTGCATCATGCTCGTGGCTTTGGAATCAAAAATTGCATTTTCAAGCTTGTTGTACCTCCAAACACACATTTTGATTCTTAAAACCTTGCATTTAGTAACCAAAAGCTTCAAAATGATGATTTGGTAGTACGATAAGTTTCATAACCATGTTTCCTTGCTCATGGCTTTAAAATTAGAACTTGCATTTTCAAGCTTGTTGTATGTCCAAACACACATGTTAATGAATAAAAACTTGCATTTAGGAAGTGCAAGCTTCAAAATGATGATTTTGGATTCTGATAAGTTTCATAACTGAGCTTTCACTCTCGTGGCTTTGGAATTAGAACTTGCATTTTTAAGCTTTTTGTGCTTACTAACACACATTTTGATGTTTCAAAGCCTATGTCTAAGAAGCACAAGCTTCAAAATGATGATTTGGGAGTAGGATAAGTTTCATAATCGCGCTTTCATGCAAAGCTTGTGCTTCCTAAACACAAGTTGTAAAACCATCAAAATGTGTGTTTGGAGATACAACAAGCTTGAAAATGCAAGTTTCTATTCATTTTGAAACATGTGCTTCCTAAACAAAAGTTTTGAAGTATCAAAAATGGGTGTTTGGAGCACACCAAGATTGAAAATGTACATTCTAATTAAGGGGCGACGAGCATCAAAGTGTGATTATGAAACTCATTGTACTCCCAAATCATCATTTTGAAGCTTGTGCTTCCTAAACGTAATTTTTTGAAGTATGAAAATGTGTGTTTGGAGGTACAATAAGCTTGAAAATACAAGTTATGATTTTGAAGCCATGGGCATGAAAGTGCGATAGGGAAACTTATCGTACTCCCTAGGCAGTTTTCCTAAATGCATGTGCAGGGTATCATTTTATTGTGGGTAGGTTCCCGCCATGGTTTTCCCCTTAACTAGGTTTTTGACGTCAAACTGTTGGTGTTATGTGTGTTATTGTTATTTATTTTATCATTGTTCTTATTGCAATTGATCAGATATGAAGTTGTGATTAAATTGTTATATCCAGTGAAAACTGATTCACCCCCCTCTCAATTTTCCTTCATTATTGTTGTCGACTCGATTTTGATGCTCTGAAACTAGGGTTTTTGAGGCACAAGCTCCAAAATGAGGTTCTAAGAGAATAATGACCGTCAAAATCATGTTTGATGCTACTGGCTCTAGAATTAGGACTTGCATCTTCAAACCTTGTTTTGCCTCCAAACACTGATTTTGATGCTCTGAAACTGAGGCTTTTGAGTGACAAGCTCGAAAGCAAGGTTCTAAGAGAATGATGTTTTTGAGCCCGCAGACACTAATTTTTATGCTCCAAAAATATGGTTTTTGAGCCACAACCTCCGTAATGAGGTTCTAAGAACACCATGTTTGTCAAAATCCTATTTTAACACTATCAGCTTGAGAATCGGGACTTGTGTCTTGAAACCTTGTTGTGCCTTTAAACATTGATTTTGATGTTATGAAACTGAATATTTCGAGCCAAACGCTCCGAAACAAGGTTCTAAGAGCACAATGTGTATCAAAATCATGTTTTGACAATATAGGCTCCGGAATAGAGACTTGCGTCTTGAAATCTTGTTGTGCCTCCAAACAACAATTTTGATGCTTCGAAATTGAGATTTTGAGGCATAAGATCCAAAACAAGGTTCTAAGAGCATGATGTGCGTCAAAATCAATTTTTGACGCTACTGGCTATAGAATTAGGACTTGTGTCTTGAACCCTTGTTGTGCCTCCAAACATCAATTTTGATGCTCTAAAACCGCAGATTTTCAGGCACAAGCTCCAAAACGAGGTTCTAAGAGCACGATGTGTGTCAAATCGTATTTTGATTCTATTGGCTCCAGAATCAACACTTGCATGTTGAAAGATTATTGTGCCTCCAAACACCAATTTTGATGCTCCAAAATCAAGGCTTTTGATGCACAAGCTTCGCATCGAGGTTTTAAGAGAATGATATTCGTCTGAATCAAATTTTGACAATACCGAATCTTCAATTGGGACTTGCATCTTTAAAGCTTGTTATGCCTCCAAACAACGATTTTGATGCTCTGAAATCTTGGCTTTTGAGGCATAAGCTCCAAAATGAGGTTATAAGAGAATGATGTGCATATAAATAAATTTTTAGTGCTACCGGCTCCAAAATCAGGACTTGCATCTTTAAACCTTTTTGTGCCTCCAAACATCGATTTTGATTCTTTGGAACCGAGGATTTCGAGACACAATTTGAAAAACAATGATCTAAAAGCACGATGTGCACCAAAATAGTGTTTTGATGCTACCAACTTGGAAATCGAAACTTGCATCATGAAACCTTGTTATACCACCAAACATCAATTTTGATTCTTTCAAACTGGGGCTTTCGAGGCACAAGCTCCAAAAAAGGGTTCTAAGAGCTCAATGTGCATCAAAGTCGAATTTGAATGCTACGGGGTCTAAAATATCTACTTGCATCTTCAAACCTTGTTGTGCCTCAAAACACAAATTTCGATGCTCTGAAACTAGGGCTTTCAATGCACAAGCTTCGAAATGAAGTTCTAAGAGCATGATGTGCACCAAAATTGCGTCTGGAAGCTATCGGCTCTAGAATCAGGACTTATGACTTGAAACCTTATTGTGCCTCCAAACACTAATTTTGATGCTTTGAAACTAGGGTTTTCGGGGTACAAGCCCCAAAATGAGCTTCTAAGAGAATGATGTGCATCAAAATTGAATTTTGATGCTACCGGCTCCAAAATTGAGATTTGCATCATGCTCGTGGCTTTGGATCAGAACTTGCATTTTCAAGCTTGTTGTACCTCCAAACACACATTTTGATTCTTCAAACCTTGCATTTAGTAACCAAAAGCTTCAAAATGATTATTTGGGAGTACGATAAGTTTCATAACTGTGTTTCCATGCTCATGGCTTTTAAATTAGAACTTACATTTTCAAGCTTGTTGTACCTCCAAACACACATGTTAATTATTAAAAACTTGTGCTTAGGAAGCGAAAGCTTCAAAATGATTATTTTGGATTCCGATAAGTTTCAAAACTAAGCTTTCACGCTCGTGGCTTCGGAATTAGAACTTGCATATTTAAGCTTGTTGTTCTTCCAAACACACATTTTTATGTTTCAAAACTTATGTCGAGGAAGCACAACAAGATTGAAAATTTATGCTTCCTAAAAGCATGTATTGAAGCATCAAAAAGGGTGTTTGGAGGCACAAGAAGCTTGAAAATTCAAGTTCTGATCTTGAAGCCACGAGCATGAAAGTGTCGTTGTGAAACTTATCACACTCCCAAACCACCATTTCAAAACATGTGCTTCCTAAACAGAAGTCTTGAAGTATCAAAATGGGTGTTTGGAGGCACACCAAGCTTGACAATGTAGTTTCTAATTGAGGGGTGATGAGCATGAAAGAGTGATTATGAAACTCATCGTACTACCAAATCATCATTTTCAAGCTTGTGCTTCCTAAACGCATTATTTTGAAGTATGAAAATGTGTGTTTGGAGGTACAATAAACTTGAAAATGCAAGTTATGATTTCAAATTCATGAGCATGAAAGAACGATTGGGAAACTTATCGTACTCCCTAAGCAGTGTTCCTAAATGTATGTGCTTTCCCCATTATAATATTTTCACATACTACTATAGGGTATCATTTTATTGTGGGTAGGTTCCCACCATGGTTTTTCCCTTAACCAGGTTTTCCACGTCAAACTCTTGGTGTTATGAGTGTTGTTATTTATTTTATCTTTGTTCTTATTGGAATTGATCAGATATGAAGTTGTGATTAAATTGTTATATCTAGTGAAAAATGATTCACCCCCTCTCAGTCTTCCTTCATTATTATTTCCCACTCGATTTTGATGCTCTGAAACTAGGGTTTTCAAGGCACAAGCTCTAAAATGAGGTACTAAGAGAACAATGACCGTCAAAATTATGTTTTGATGCTATTGGCTCTGGAATTAGGACTTGCATATTCAAACCTTGTTTTGCCTCCAAACACTGATTTTGATTCTTTGAAACTGAGGCTTTCAAGTGACAAGCTCAAAAGCAAGGTTCTAAGAGCACGATGTGTTTAAAAATAAAGTTTTGGCACTACCAGCTCTGGAATCAGGACTTGCATCTTGAAACCTTGTTGTGCCTCCAAACATCGATTTTGATGCTCCAAAACTGGGGCTTTTGAGGCACAATTTCTAAAGCAAGGTTCTAAGAGCACAACGTGCATCAAAATTGAATTTTGATGCTACTGTCTCTAGAATCGGGGCTTGCATCTTGAAACCTTGTTGTGCCTCAAAACATTGATTTTGATTGTCTGAAACTGGGGCTTTTGATGCACAAGCTTCAAAATGAGGTTCTAAGAGCAGGATGTGCGCCAAAATCATATTTTGATGCTATTGAGTCTAGAATTGGGACTTGCATCTTGAAACCTTATTGTGCCTCCAAACATTGATTTTGATACTCCAAAACTGGGTCGTTCGAGGCACAAGCTCCGAAATGAGCTTCTAAGATAATGATGTGCATCAAACTTGAATTTTGAAGCTACAGGCTCTGGAATAGGGACTTGCTTCTTGAAACTTTGTTGTGCCTCCAAACACCAATTTTGAAGCTTTGCAAATGAGGTTCTAAGAGCATGATTTGTGTCAAAATCACATTTTGGCGCTATTGGCTCCGAAATTGTGACTTGTGTCTTGCAACCTTGTGCCTCCAAACACCAATTTTGATGCTACAAAATAGGGACTTTCGAGGCACAAGCTCCTAAACAAGTTTCTAAGAGCACACACTATGCTTCAAAATTGCATTTTGACACTACCGACTCTAGATCGAGACTTGCATCTTGAAACCTTGTTGTGCCTCCAAACACCAATTTTGAAGCTCCGAAACTGGGGCTTTTGAGGTGCAAGCTCCAAAACAAGGTTCTAAGAGAAAGATATGCATCAAAATTGAATTTTGTTGCTACCAGCATGGGATTCAGGACTTGCATCTTGAAACCTTGTTGGGCCTCCAAACATTGATTTTGATGTTCCAAAATCAAGGCTTTCAAGGCACAAGCTCCAGAATGAGGTTCTAAGAGCATGATGTACATCAAAATTGTGTTTTGACGCTATTGACTCTAGAATCGGGAGTTGTGTCTTGAAACCTTGTTGTGCCTCCAAATACTAATTTTTATGCTCCAAAAATGAGGCTTTTGAGGCACAACCTCTAAAATGAAGTTCAAAGAACACCATGTTTGTCAAAATCATGTTTTGATGCTATCAGCTTGAGAATCAGGACTTGTGTCTTTAAACCTTGTTGTGCCTTTAAACATTGATTTTGATGTTTTGAAACTGGAGCTTTGGAGCCACACGCTCCGAAAGGAGGTTCTAAGAGCACAATGTGCATCAAAATGACATTTTGATACTATAGGCTCTGGAATAGGGACTTGCATCTTGAGAGATTGTTGTGCCTCCAAACACCAATTTTGATGCTTCGAAACCGAAGATTTTGAGGCATAAGCTCCAAAACAAGGTTCTAAGAGCATGACATGCATCAAAATCATATTTTGATGTTACCGGCTCCAGAATCAGGACTTGTGTCTTGAAAACTTGTTGTACCTCCAAACATCAATTTTGATGCTCGAAAACTGCAAATTTTTAGGCATAAGCTCCAAAATAAGGTTCTAAGAGCAAGATGTCTGTCAAAATTGCATTTTGACGCTATCGATCTCTCAAATCAGCATTTGCATCTTGAAAGCTTGTTGTGCCTCCAAACACCGATTTTGATGGTCCAAAATCGAGGCTTTTGATGCACAAGCTCCAAAACAAGGTTCTAAGAGAATAATATTCTTTTGAATCAAATTTTGATAGTACCAACTCTTGAATTGGGACTTGCATCTTAAAAGCTTGTTGTGCCTCCAAACACCAATTTTTATGCTTCGAAACTGGTGCTCTCAATGCACAAGCTCTTAAAGGAGGTTCTAAGAGCATAATTTGCATCAAAATTCTATCAGCTCCGAAATTAGGACTTAAGCCTTGAAACCTTGTTGTACCTCCAAACACTAATTTTCATTCTGTAAAATAGGGCCTTTCAGGGCACAAGCTCCAAAACAAGGTTCTAAGAGCATGTTGTGCATTAAAATTGGGTTTTGATGCTACCGTCTCAGGAATCGAGACTTGTGTCTTGAAACCTTCTTGTGCCTCCAAATATTGATTTTGATGCTCTGAAATCAGGGATTTCGAGGCATAAGCTCCAAAATGAGGTAATAGAGAATGATGTGCATAAAAATAAAATTTTGATGCTATCAGCTCCAAAATCGGGACTTGCATCTTGAAATCTTGTTGTGCCTCCAAACACCAATTTTGATTCTTTGAAACCAAGGCTTTCAAGACACAATTTCAAAAAAATATTCTAAAAGCACGATGTGCAACAAATTATTGTTTTGATGCTACCGGCTTTGAAATCGGGAGTTGCATCTTGAAACCTTGTTATGCTACCAAACATCGATTTTGATGCTTTGAAACTAGGGCTTTCGAGGCACAAGCTCCAAAAAAGGTTTCTAAGTGAACAATGTGCATCAAAGTCGAATTTTAATGCTATGGGCTCTAAAATCGGGACTTGCGTCTTGAAATCTTGTTGTGCCTCAAAACACCAATTTTGATGATCTGAAACTGGGGCTTTTAATACACAAGCTTCCAAATGAACTTCTAAGAGCATGATGTGCACCAAATTTGCAGTTTGACGCTACCGGCTTAAGAATGATGTGCGTCAAAATTGAATTTTGATGCTACCGTGGTTTTTCCCTTAACTAGGTTTTCCACGTCAAACTCTTGGTGTTATGTGTGTTGTTGTTATTTATTTTATCTTTGTTCTTATTGCAATTTATCAGATATGAAGTTGTGATTATATTGTTATATCCAGTGAAAATTGATTTACCCCCCTCTTAGTTTTCCTTCATTATTGTTCCCGACTCGATTTTGATGCTCTGAAACTAGGGTTTTCAAGGCACAAGCTCCAAAATGAGGTTGTAAGAGAAAAATGACCATAAAAATCATGTTTTGATGCTACTGGCTTTAGAATTAGGACTTGCACCTTCAAACCTTGTTTTGCCTCCAAACACTGATTTTATTGCTCTAAAACTGAGGCTTTGGAGTGACAAGCTCCAAAGAAAGCTTCTAAGAGCACGATGTGTGTCAAAATCAAATTTTGACTCTACCAGTTCTAGAATCAGGACTTGCATCTTGCATCCTTGTTCTACCTCCAAACATCAATTTTGATGCTCCAAAATTGGGGCTTTTGAGGCACAATTTCTAAAAGAAGGTTCTAAGAGCACAATGTGCATCAAAATTGAATTTTGATGCTACTGGCTCTAGCTTCAGGGCTTGCATCTTGAAACCTTTTTGTGCCTTAAAACACTAATTTGGATGCTCTAAAACTATGGCTTTCAAGGCACAAGCTTCGAAATGAGGTTCTAAGAGCACGACGTGCACCATAATCAGATTTTGATGCTATTGACTCTAGAATCAGGACTTGCATCTTGAAACCTTGTTGTGACTCCAAACATTGATTTTGATGCTCCAAAATCAGATTTTGATGCTATTGACTCTAGAATCGGGACTTGCATCTTGAAACCTTGTTGTGCCTCCAAACATTGAACTTCTAAGAGAATGATGTGCGTCAAAATTGAATTTTGACACTATAGGCTCCGGAATAGGGATTTGTTTCTTGAAACCTTATTGTTGCTCCAAACACTGATTTTGATGTTTCAAAATCGGGGCTTTCAAGGCACAAGCTCCGCAAATGATTTTCTAAGAGAATGAAGTGCATCAAAATCATGTTTTGATGCTACCCACTCCGAAATCATGACTTGCGTTTGCAACCTTGTGCCTCCAAACACCATTTTTGATGCTCCAAAACTGGGGCTTTCAAAGAACAAGCTTCTAAACAAGGTTCTAAGAGCACAATGTGCTTCAAAATCGCATTTTGACACTATCGTCTCTAAAATTGGGACTTGCGTCTTCAAACCTTGTTGTGCCTCCAAACACCAATTTTGATGCTCTGAAACCGAGGCTTTCAAGGTGGAATCTCCAAAACAAGGTTCTAAGAGAACGATGTGCATCGAAATTGAATTTTGATGCTACTAGCACAGGAATCGGGACTTGCATCTTGAAACCGTGTTGTGCCTCCAAACATTGATTTTTATGTTCCAAGATCAGGGCTTTCAAGGCACAAGCCCCGAAATGAGGTTCTAAGAGCACGATGTACATTAAAATTGTATTTTGATGCTACCAACTCTGGAATCAAAACTTGTGTCTTGAAACCTTGTTGTGTCTCTAAACACTAATTTTTATGCTCCAAAAATGAGGCTTTTGAGGCACAACCTCTGAAATGAGGTTCTAAGAACACCATGTTTGTCAAAATCGTGTTTTGACACTATCAACTTGAGAATTGAGACTTGTGTCTTGAAACCTTGTTGTGCTTTTAAACATTTATTTTGATGTTTTGAAAATGGAGCTTTCGAGCCACACTCTCCGAACCGAGGTTCTAAGAGTACAATGTGCATCAAAATCATGTTTTGACACTACAGGCTCTGGAAAAGGGACTTGCGTCTTGAAATCTTGTTGTACCTTGAAACACCAATTTTGATGCTTTGAAACCAAAGATTTTGAGGCATAAGCTCCAAAACAAGGTTCTAAGAGCATGCAATGCATCAAAATCAAATTTTGAGTCTACCGGCTCCAAAATTAGGACTTGTGTCTTCAAACCTTGTTCTGCCTCCAAACATCAATTTTGATGCTCTGAAACTGCAGATTTTTAGGCACAAGCTCTGAAATGAGGTTCTAAGAGCAGGATGTGTGTCAAAATCGCATTTTGATGCTATCGGCTTCAGAATCAGCACTTGCATCTTGAAAGCTTGTTGTACCTCCAAACACCGATTTTGATGCTCCAAAATCGAGGCTTTTGATGTGCAAGCTCCGAAATGAGATTCTAAGAGAATGATATTCGTCTGAATGAAATTTTGACAGTACCAACTCTTGAATTGGGACTTGCATCTTGAAAGCTTGTTGTGCATCAAACTCCAATTTTTATTCTCTGAAACTGGTGCTTTCAATGCACAAGCTCTTAAAGGAAGTTCTAAGAGCACAATATGCATCAAAATTGAATTTTGATGCTATCAGCTCCTAAATAAGGACTTGCACCTTGTTGTACCTCCAAACACTGATTTTCATTCTCTAAAATAGGGGCTTTCAAGGCACGAGATCCAAAATGAGGTTCTAAGAGCATGATGTGCGTTAAAATTGCGCTTTGATGCTACCGGCTCAAGAATCAAGACTTGTGTCTTGAAACCTTCTTGTGCCTCCAAACATTGATTTTGATGCTCTGAAATCAGGGCTTTTGAGGTAGAAGCTCCTAGATGAGGTTCTAAGAGCACTATACTCATATCTTGGAATCTAATAAGGAAACAAATCAAATAATCAGCTTTTTGAATTGAGGCAAATCTGTGTTCATATTGCTTGAAATACCTAAAAGAGTTACTGTGAATCTAAACACATTTACCAGTTAGGTGAATTTCTTTAACCTTTGATAATTGTACTAATTAAAATATACAAAAGGTAGTATTGAAATCCATTAATTAAATAACTTAAATATTTGAAATGTATTGAATGTCTTGAGGGAACCTACTTACTATTAGGATTTATTTATTTGATGAAGAGATCCAAAACTATGGAGTAAGTGTATCATTGGCGTAATAACATTTTCCTTTACTTTGTTTTCCCTAACTCAAACTAATTTGTTTAATAAGTTGATCTAACTATTATATCTACATCCTAAGAAGGATTAATTCAAGATGATAGATCTCTCAATGCTCTATTATCTATTAAAATGTTAATTGACCATTTTGCCTTATGTGCAATATTTATCTTTTCAAAACCCAAGGGACTCTTTTCCCATAATTGAGGAGATACTAACTCTTTAGAATTTAAAAAAAAGTTCAAATTTTTAACTTAATTTCCATATTAAAAAACTAATAAGGTATCCATTAATATGAGTTAGACCATTTTCGCTTAAATTTTCCTTTAATATTTTAATAATATAATTCCTAAAACTAGAGATGATATTTTAAATACATTTCCATTAATTTTAATAAGGTTAGATTATAAATAGGTGGTCTCATTAATCATTTTGAAATAGATCTCAATAAATAAAACCATTTTTGATTAAATAGAGCTCAATAAATAAACCCATTTCTCACTAAATTCGATTAACTTTCAACTATTAAAATTTATAATTATAAACTAATCCTAAATGATTTTTTTAATCACCAAGTGCATAATAAAATTTCAAACATTATGAAACTTATCATACTCCCAAATCATCATTTTGAAGCTTATGCTTCCTAAACGCAAATTTTGAAGCATCAAAATGGTTGTTTGGAAGCACAAGCTTCAAAATGCAAGTTCTGATTCCGAAGCCACAAGCATGATTATGAAACTTATCATACTTCCAAAGAATTAGTTTGAAGCTTGTGGTTCCTAAATGCAAGTTTTGAAGTATGAAAATGGGTCTTTGGAGGAACAACAAACTCAAAAATGCAAGTTTTGATTCAAAAGCCTCGAGTATGAAAGTGTGATTATGAAACTTATCATACTCCCAAATCATGATTTTGAAGTTTGTGCTTTCCTAAACGCAAGTTTTGAAGCATTAACATGGGTGTTTGGAGGGACAACAAGCTTGAAAATGCATATTTTTATTCAGGAGCCACGAGCATGAATGCGCGATAATGAAAGTTATTGTACTCTCAAATCATCATTTTGAATTTTGTGCTTCCTAAGCCATCACCATAAAAGTGCGATTAGGAAACATCATACTCCCAAATCATCATTTTTAAATTTATGGTTCCTAAAAGCATGTTTTGAAGCATCAAAAAGGGTGTTTGGAGGCACAAGAAGCTTGAAAATGCAAGTTTTGATTCCGAAGCCACAAGCATGAAAGCATGATTGTGAAACTTATCATACTTCCAAATCATCAATTTGAAGCTTTTGGTTCCTAAATGCAAGTTTTGAAGTATGAAAATGGGTCTTTGGAGGCACAATAAACTTGAAAATGCAAGTGTTGATTCAAAAGCCACGAGTATGCGCGATTATGAATCTTATCGTACTCCCAAATCATGATTTTGAAGTTTGTGCTTTCCTAAATGCAAGTTTTGAAGCATCAAAATATGTGTTTGGAGGGACAACAAGCTTGAAAATGCAAGTTTATATTCCAAAGCCACGAGCATGAAAGCGCGATTATGAAAGTTATCGTACTCCCAAATCATCATTTTGAAGTTTGTACTTTCTAAAGACATGTTTTGAAGCATCAAAAAGGGTGTTTGGAGGCACAACAAGATTGAATATGCAAGTCAATCTTGATTCTAAACCCACAACCATGAAAGCATGATTATGAAACTTATCATACTCCCAAATCATCACTTTTAAATTTATGCTTCCAAAAAGCATGTTTTGAAGCATCAAAATGGGGGTTTGGAGGCACAAGAAGCTTGAAAATACAAGTTCTGATTCTAAAGCCACCAGCATGAAAGCGTCATTGTGAAACTTATCGTACTCCCAAATCATCATTTCAAAACATGTGCTTCCTAAAGACAAGTTTTGAATTATCATATGGGTGTTTGGAGGCACAACAAGCTTGAAAATGTAAGTTCTAATTGAGGGGCCACAAGCATGAAAGTGCAGTTATTAAACTTATCGTACTCGCAAATCGTCATTTTGAGGCCTGTGCTTTCTAAATGCAATTTTTGAAGCATCAAAATGGGTTTTTCATGGAACACCAAGTTTGAAAATGCACAATTGAATTTTCAAACCACGAGAATGCAAGTGTGATTGTGAAACTTATCGTACTCCCAAATCATCATTTTGAAGCTTGTTTCTCTTAAACGCAAGTTATAAAAGCATCAAAATGTGTATTTGGAGATACAACAAAATTGAAAATGAAAGTTTTGATTTTGAAGCCATGAGCATGAAAGCACGATTTGAAACTTATTGTACTCCCAAATCATCATTTTGAAGCTTGTGCTTCTCAAACCAAAGTTTTGAATTGTCAAAATGGGTGTTTGGAGGCACAACAAGCTTGAAAATGCAAGTTATGATTTCAAAGCCACGAGCATGAAAGCATGATTATGAAACTTATCGTACAACCAAATTAACATTTTGAAGCTTGTGTTTCCTAAATACACATTTTGAAGCATAAAAATGAGTGTATGGAGGCACAACAAGCTTGAAAATGCATGTTCTAATTCTGAATCCACTAGCATGTAAGCACGACGATGAAACTTATCATACTCCCAAATCATCATTTTGAAGCTTATGTTTCCTAAATGCAAGTTTTGAAGCATCAAAATGTGTGTTTGGAGGTACAACAAGAGTGAAAATGCAAGTTTTGATTCTAAAGGCATGAGCATGAATGCATGATTATGAAACTTATCATACTCGCATATCATCATTTTGAAGTTTTTCTTCCTAAACTTATGTTTTGAAGCATCAATATGGGTATGTGGAGGCACAACAAGCTTGAAAAAGCAAGTTCTGAATTCAGAACCACGAGTATGAAAGCGTGATTATGAAACTTATTATACTCCCAAATGACCATTTTTAATCATCAAAATGTGTGTTTGGATGCACAAAAAGCTTGAAAATGCAAGTTTTGATTCTGAAGCCACATGAAAGCACATTTTTTTCGTACTCCCAAATCATCATTTTCAAGCTTGCCCTTCCTAAACGCATGTATTGAAGCACCAACATGGGTGTTTGGGATCACAACATAAGTTTTGATTATGAAACTTATCCTACTCCCAAATCATCATTTTGAAGCTTGTGCTTCCTAAATATAAGTTTTGTAACATAAAAATGTGTGTTTGGAAGCGCAACAGGCATGAAAATGCAAGTTCTAATTCCCAAGGCATATGAGTGTGAAAGCTCAGTAGTAAAATATATCATACTCCCAAATCATCATTTTGAAGCTTGTTCTTCCTAAACGCAAGTTTTTAAGCATTAACATGTGTGTTTGGAGGTACAACAAGCTTGAAAATGCAAGTTCTAATTTCAAAGCCATGAGCATGGAAACACATTTATGAAACTTATCATACTCCCAAATCATCATTTTAAAGCTTTTGCTTAGTAAATGCAAGGTTTGAAGAATCAAAATGTGTGTTTGGAGGTACAACAAGCTTGAAAATGCAAGTTCTGATTCCAAATCCACGAGCATGAAAGCGCGATTATGAAACTTATCATACTCCCAATTCATCATTTGAAGCTTGTGCTTCCTAAACGTAAGTTTTGAAGCATCAAAATGGATGTTTAGAGGCATGAAAAGCTTTAAAATGCATGTTCTGATTATGAAGGCACAAACATGTAAGCGCGATTATGAAACTTATCGTACTCCAAAATCATCATTTTGAAGCTTGTGCTTCCTAAACTCAAGTTTTGAAGTATCAAAATGGGTGTTTGGAGGTACAACAAGATTGAAAAGACAAGTTTTGATTTCATATCCACAAGTATGAAAGTAGGATTATAAAACATGTCGTACTCCCAAATCATCATTTTGAAGCTTGTGCTAATGAAACACAAGTTTTGAAGCATCAAAATGGGTGTTTGGAGGCACCATACTCCCAAATCATCATTGAAGCTTGTGCTTCCTAAACACAAGTTTTGAAGCATCAAAATGTGTGTTTGGAGGTACAACAAGCTTGAAAATGCAAGTTTTGATTCTAAAGCCATGAACATGAAAGCATGATTATGAAACTTATCGTACTCACAAATCATCATTTTGAAGTTTTTCTCCCTAAACTTATGTTTTGAAGCATCAAAATGGGTAATGCAAGTTCTGATTTCAGAGCCACGAGCATGAAAGCACGATTATAAAACTTATCATAGTACCAAATGATCTTTCTCAAGATGGTGCTTCCTAAACACAAGTTTTGAAGCATCAAAATGTGTGTTTGGATGCACAAAAATCTTGAAAATGCAAGTTTTGATTCCAAAGCCACATGAAAGCGCAGTTATAAAACTTATCGTACTCCCAAATCATCATTTTCAAGCTTTCCATTCCTAAATGCATGTTTTGAAGTATCAAAATGGGTGTTTGGAGGGACAAGATGCTTGAAAATGCAAGTATCTATTCCGAAGCCACGAGCATGAAAGCGCAATTATGAAATTTATCGTATTCCCAAATCATCGTTTTGAAGTTTGTGCTTTGTAAATGCATGTTTTGGAGCATGGAAAAGGGTGTTTGGAGGCACAAAAAGATTGAAAATGTAACTTTTGATTCCGAAGCCATGAGCATCAAAATGCGATTATGAAACTTATCCTACTCCCAAATCATCATTTTGAAGCTTGTGCTTCCTAAACATAAGTTTTGAAACATCAAAATGTGTGTTTGGAAGCACAACAAGCTTAAAAATGCAAGTTCTAATTCTGAAGCCACGAGTGTGCAAGCTCTATTATGAAACTGATCAGAATCCCAAATCATCATTTTGAAGCTTGCATTTCCTAAACGCAAGTTTTATATCATTAACATGTGTGTTTGGAGGTACAAAAAGCTTGAAAATGCAAGTTCTAATTTCAAAGCCACGAGCATGGAAACACGGTTATGAAACTTATTGTACTCCCAAATCATCATTTTGAAGTTTTTGGTTACTAAATGCAAGGTTTGAAGAATCAAAATGTGTGTTTGGAGGTACAACAAGCTTGAAAATGCAAGTTCCAATTCCAAAGGCACAAGCAGGCAAGTCTCGATTCTGGAGCCGGTAGCATCGAAATTCAATTTTGATGCACATCAAAATAAATGTTTAAAGGCACAACAAGGTTTTAAGACACAAGTCCCAATGGTCAAACTGATATCGTCAAAACATGATTTTGACAAACATGGTGTTCTTAAAACCTCATTTTGGAGGTTGTGCCTCAAAAGCCTCATTTTTGGAGCATAAAAATTAGTGTTTGGAGGCACAACATGGTTTCAAGACTTGTAGTCCTGATTCCAGAGTCGGTAGAGTCAAAATGCAATTTTGATGTACATCGTACTCTTGAACCTTTTTTCGGAGCTTGTGCCTTGAAAGCCTTGATTTTGAAACATCAAAATCAATGTTTGGAGGTACAACAAGGTTTCAAGATGCAATTCCCAATTCTCGTGCTCACATTATTCTCTTAGAATGTTGTTTTGGAGCTTGCACCTCGAAAGCCCTGATTTCGAAGCATCAAAATTGGTGTTTGGAGGCACAACAAGGTTTCAAGATGAAAGTCTCGATTCTAGAGCCGGTAGTGTCAAAATGTGATTTTGAAGCACATTGTGCTCTTAGAACCTTGTTTAAGAGCTTGTGCCTTGAAAGCCCCTGGTTTCAGAGCATCAAAATTGGTGTTTGGAGGTGCAAGGTTGCAAGACGCAAGTCACGATTTCGGATCTGGTAGCGTCAAAACATGATTTTGACACACATCGTGCTCTTAGAACCTCGTTTGTGGAGCTTGTGCCTTGAAAGCCCTGATTTTGAAACATCAAAATTAGTATTTTGAGGCAAAACAAGATTTGAAGATGCAACTCCTAATTCTAGAGCCAGTAGCATCAAAACATGATTTTGATGGTCATTATTCTCTTAGAACCTCATTTTGGAGCTTGTGCCTTGAAAACCCTAGTTTCAGAGCATCAAAATCAAGTTGAAAATGCAAGTTATGATTCTGAAGCCACGAGCATGAAAGCGTGATTATGAAACTTATCGTACTACCAAATCAACATTTTGAATCTTGTGCTTCCTAAATGCACGTTTTGAATCATAAAAATGGGTTTTTGGAGACACAATAAACTTGAAAATGCATGTTCTGATTCTGAAGCCACTAGCATATAAGCGCGATGATGAAACTTATCATACTCCCAAATCATCATTTTTAAGCTTATGCTTTCTAAACTCAAGTTTTGAAGCATCAAAACATGTGTTCAGAGGTACAAGAAGCTTGAAAATGAATGTTCTGATTTTGAATTCATGCATGAAAGCATGAGTCTGAAACTTATCGTACTCACAAATCATGATTTTGAAGTTTTTCTTCCTAAACTTATGTTTTGAAGCATCAAAATGGGTATGTGGAGGCACAACAAGGTTGAAAATGCAAATTCTGATTTGGGAGCCACGAGCATGAAAGTGCGATTATGAAACTTATCATACTCTCAAATAATCATTTTGAAGCTGGTGCTTCCTAAACATAAGGTTTGAAGCATCAAAATGTCTGTTTGGATGCACAAAAAGCTTGAAAATGAAAGTTTTAATTTTGAAGCCACATGAAAGCACAGTTATAAAACTTATCATACTCCCAAATCATCATTTTTCAAGCTTTCCCTTCCTAAATGCATGTTTTGAAGCATCAAAATGAGTGTTTGGAGGGAGAAGAAGCTTGAAAATGCAAGTTTCTATTCCGAAGCTACGAGCATTGAAGTGCAATTATGCAACTTATCGTATTCCCAAATCATCATTTTGAAGTTTGTGCTTTCTAAACGCATGTTTTGAAGCATCAAAAAGGGTATTTGGAGGCACACAAATTTTAAAAATATAACTTTTGATTCCGAATCCATGAGCATGAACGCGTGATTATGAACTTATCCTACTCCTGAATCATCATTCTGAAGCTTGTGCTTCCTAAACGCAAGTTTATAAGAATTAACATGTGTGTTTGGAGGTACAACAAGCTTGAAAATGCAATTTCTAATTTCAAAGCCACAAGCATGGAAACACGGTTATGAAATTTATCGTACTCCCAAATTATCATTTTGAAGCTTTTGCTTACTAAACACAAGGTTTGAAAAATCAAAATGTGTGTTTCGAGGCACCATGGGCTGGGTGGCCGGGGTGGGTTCACACATGGGCCGTGGTTTTGTAAGTACACACTATGACAATCTCATAACAAGTGCAATCATACCATGCATTGGATCCCATCATAACTCCATAGTTAGGTGCGCTTGTGCTGGAGTATTACTGGGACGGGTGACCTCCCAGGAAGTCCCGGTGTTGCACCCTTTTTTAGTTTTGTACAACAAGCTGGAAAATACAAGTTTCGATTCTAGAGCCATGAGATTTAAAGCGTGATTATGAAACATATCATACTCCCAAGTCATCATTTTGAAGCTATTGCTTCCTAAACGTAAGTTATGAAGCATCAAAATGGGTGTTTAGAGGCACGAAAAGCTTGAAAGTGCATGTTCTGATTACGAACCCACAAATATGTAAGTGAGATTATGAACCTAATCATACTATCAAATCATCATTTTGAAGCTTGTGCTTCCTAAACTCATGTTTTTAAGTATCAAAATAGGTGTTTGGAGGTACAACAAGACTGAGAAGGCAAGTTTTTATTCCGAAGCCAAAAGTATGAAAGCACAATTATGAAACTTATCGTACTCCCAAATCATCATTTTGAAGCTCATGCTAACTAAACACAAGTTTTGAAGCATCCAAATGGGACAACAATCCAGATTACATGAACTGAACGAATATCATCTCCTAATACCTGATGACAGCTCTAGTTAAGCATATTTGTCTTCTCTCCAACACTTCTCACCGAAAGATGAATTTTCTTGTTCGCACATACACCACTCTTTGATAATGCAAACACAATGTCGATATATAAATTAAATGAATATGACACCTATTTATACAAATCATCATCCTTGACTACAAGGTTGGCTCAACACTTGAGACCTAATTACAAAATTACATCACATGGTACATAGATCAACCACCAAACCAATACAATTCCATAACATAGAATGGACTCAAACAAAATCCATGAACACGAATCACCACCAAAAATATTGCCAAGAACATCTGCAACATGCTACAACACCGAAAAATATTTAATAACATGAAGAACATCACTAGACCCATAAGATCCTCAATAACATGCATTTTCATGCTTTTACAACTTGTGTATAGGAAGCACAAGCTTCAAAATGATGATTTGGGAGTGCGATTGTGTAAATTACATCACATGGTACATAGATCAACCACCAAACCAATACAATTCCATAACATAGAATGGACTCAAACAAAATCCATGAACACGAATCACCACCAAAAATATTGCCAAGAACATCTGCAACATGCTACAACACTGAAAAATATTTAATAACATGAAGAACATCACTAGACCCATAAGATCCTCAATAACATGCATTTTCATGCTTTTACAACTTGTGTATAGGAAGCACAAGCTTCAAAATGATGATTTGGGAGTACGATAAGTTTCACAATCGCACTTTCATGCTCGTGGATTCAAAATCCAAATGTGCATTTTCAAACTTGTTATTCCATGAAACACCCATTTTGATGCTTCAAAACTTGCATTTAGGAAGCACAAGCATCAAAATGATGATCTAGGAGTATGCTAAGTTTCCCACTCGCACTTTCATGCTCATGACTTCAAAATCATAACTTTCATTTTCAAGCTTATTGTTTGGAAGCAAAACAAGCTTGACAGTGCTAGTTCTAATTCCAAAGCCACAAGCCTGAAAGCTCAGTTATGAAACTTATCGTACTCCCAAATCATCATTTTGAAGCTTGCGCTTCCTAAACGCAAGTTTTTAAGCATTAACATCTGTGTTTTGAGGTACAACAAACTTGAAAATGCAACTTCTAATTTCAAAGCCACAAGTATGGAAACATGGTTATGAAATCTATCGTACTCCCAAATCATCATTTTGAAGCTTTTTCTTACTAAACACAAGTTGTAAAAGAATCAAATATGTGTTTGGAGATACAACAAGATTGAAAATACAAGTTCTGATTCCAAAGCCACAAGCATGAAAGCATGATTATGAAACTTATCGTACACCCAAATCATCATTTTGAAGCTTGTTCTTCTTAAACAAAAGTTTTGAAGTGTCAAAATGGGTGTTTGGAAGCACAACAAGCTTGAAAATGCAAGTTATGATTCCGAAGCCATGAGCATGAAAGTGTGATTATAAAAATTATCATACTACCAAATCAACATTTTGAAGCTTTTGCTTCTTAAATGCACATTTTGAAGCATAAAAATGGGTGTAGAGAGGCACAACAAGCTTAAAAATTTATATTCTTATTCCAAAGCCACTAGCATGTAAGCATGATGATGAAACTTATCGTACTCCCAAATCATCATTTTGAAGCTTGTGCTTCCTAAATGCAAGTTTTGAAGTATCAAAATGTGTGTTTGGAGGTAGAACAAGATTGAAGATGCAAGTTCTCATTCTGAACCCATGAGCATGAAAGCATGATTATGAAATTTATCGTACTCACAAATCATCATTTTGAAGTTTTTGTCCCTAAATTTATGTTTTGAAGCATCAAAATGGGTATGTGGAGGCACAACAAACTTGAAAATGCAAGTTTTGATTTCGGAGTCACGAGAATGAAAGCGCGATTATGAAACTTATCATACTCCAAAATGATCATTTTGAATCATCAAAATATGTGTTTGGACACACAAAAATCTTGAAAATGCAATTTTTTATTCCAAAGCCACATTAAACCATAGTTCTAAAACTTATCGTACTCCAAAATCATTGTTTTGAAGTTTGTGGTTTTTAAACGCATGTTTTGAAGCATCAAAAAGGGTGTTTGGAGGCACAAAAAGATTGAAAATGTAACTTTTTATTTCATAATTGAAAGGAACATAAACAAATTGACTACATGGGAATAGTATTTTCTTTGAAGTAAAATTATGATAATAATTAAAAATGCAAAAACTTGAACTAAATACATGAAATTACTAATTGCTTGGGAACCATGATACTTTCAAACACACATTTTCATTCTTCAAACCTTGCATTTAGTAAGCAAAAGCTTCAAAATGATGATTTGGGAGTACGATAAGTTTCATAATCGTGCTTTCATGTGATAACTCAATGATGAACAGATAGTACCAAACCGGTACTGAGAGGGGGGGGTGAATCAGTACAGACAAAAACACATTCCTAAAACCAGTTTGTCAACAGACACTGCGCTTTGGCAGACAAACAGTAACACCGGTCTTAAACTGAGTACAACCAGCAAAAACCCAGAATAACTAAGACAAGCATAAACCGGTTAACACTTATCTTTTCATACAATCTAATACTTCATTTCCATTTCACCCTAGTGCATGAATAGGTAATCTATCATCATCAATATATAAACAGCTAGATCAACATGATTTACCTTCAGACACACATCACTTAAACTATCACATGAATAACACCACACATGACACACAGATTTTTCATGTGGAAACCCAACTGGGAAAAGCCATGGTGGGGATGAGTACCCACAAGCTATTTTTGAACTCTTTAGAAGTCCGCTCTGTTAGGAGCCTTGTCTGATTAAAGACTAATACAATAGGTTCTATTAGGAACTGATCCTGTTAGGGATCACCCAGTTAAGGGATGGCTAGAATACCCGGTTAAGGGTTAAACCCTGTTAAAGGTTACCTTGTTAGAGGATTTCAAAAACTCAATGGTTTTGAGTGACCCAGTCAAAGGATTTACAATAAGCTGGTTAAAGCTACCCTATTAAGGGATTTCTCAACTATTAAAGTGGTTAGAGATCAACAGGTATTACAATGATCTGGTAATAGTACTCAATGCCAATGTAAATCCGCTTTAGCTCCTCTTCACCTTCTACACTTACACTCTATAGGTATCACTTCTCTCCTCTGATCTGGCAAGAATCACGTATCTCTTCACTTGGATACACACACACAACTTTTTCCAACAACCTCAGAAAGCAACACAACATCAACCTTATAGGACATAGATAGGTCGGTAGCATAAACCCTAAACCCTAAACCTGTTAGGTTAAGCAATTCAAACGGTTCAATCTTGACCGTTGAGCACATTGCATTAAATGCAATAGTCTTGAACTGATCTCAAGGCAATCTCCATCATTCATTTTCCACCGCTTTCATGGCGGCTGATAACCCATCAAGCGTTTTCACCATTTACAGACTTTGCACATTCTCGAGGTAGATAGGAACAATCTCCTTCATGCAAGATCCTTCACGCAGAGAAGGCTGATGTGGCAACATGATCTGTTCTTCGTTACAGTGCTAACTCATCACACAAAGTCACTTGTTGAGTCACACGGGCTTGAAGCACTTCAATCAAAAACCCTGAAGTTGAGACTACCAACCGGTAGTCATACAAAGCTTCCATGTACCAGTTCCCATAACCACATGCCGGTTCACCTTGAACAAACACACCGCTTCACTTTGGCACATATACCGGTTCACAATGTTATACCGGTTCTCACATATACCAATTCTTGGTAACATATCGGTTCTCTCTTCTTTAGCATATTGACATCAATGACAACATACAGTGTCATCATGTCCTCATACCGGTTCACATAATGCCAACAATCTCCCCCTTTGGCATTGATGAAAATATACAAAGATATCTCTCCGCTTCACATCTTCTCCCCCAATTTTGGTAGATATCTTCTCCGCTTCACTTCTTCTCCCCCTTTGACAACAATGCCAAACTGGAGGCACAAGCTTCCCTTTTCCATTATGCTACTCCCCCTGAGGAGTAGCATCCTTCAACACATCAATCCGGAAAAAAATTGACTATGCAATACCTAACTGATGTGGAGCATATACCTTTAGTTCACCTCTTGAAGGGGTAGCACCCCTAATTCACCTCTTAAGTACATAAATGTAGCCTTTGGGAGAGGCTTGGAGAATATGTCTGCTAACTGCTCCTTACTGGAAACATGTTCCAATGCAATCTTTTTGTTCTGAACCTTTTCTATCAAGAAATGATACTTAAGCTCAAAGTGCTTGGTTCTAGAATGTAAAACTGGATTCTTGGAGATGTTAATTGCACTAGTATTGTCACAAAATATACTTACCGGTTCAGATACAGGAACTTTGAAGCCATTTAATACATGCTTCATCCAAATTGTTTGAGTGCAGTTCATGAAAGCTGCAACATACTCTGCTTCCGCTGTAGACTGAGAGATACAACTCTGCTTCTTACTCATCCATGAGACCAATCTACCACCAAGAGATAATGCACCACTGGTTGTGATCTTCCGGTCATCCACATTACCTGCCCAATCAGCATCTGTGAATACTTTCAAGTTGAAATCCTTGCTATATGGATAACACAATCCATAATCAATAGTTCCCTTTAGATACCTAAGAATCCGCTTGACTGCAACCAAGTGGGATTCTCTTGGACTTTTCTGGAACCTTGCAGTATTGCCAACTGCATGTGCAATATCTAGTTTGCTATACACTACATAATGCAACTTACCAATCATTGATCGGTATTCCTTCTTATTAACCAATGTTGAGTCAACCTCTTTGGATAGTTTACAACCAGTCACCATCGGTGTACCAACTGGTTTGCTATCTTCCATGCCAAAGGTCTTCAACACCTCTTTGACAAACTTGGACTGAGTAATAAAGATTCCATCTTTCATCTGCTGAATCTGCAGTCCAATGAAGAACTTAATCTCCCCTATGAGTGACATCTCAAACTCTTTCTTCATCTCATCTACAAACTCATGACGTATCTTGTCATCTCCACCAAAGATAATGTCATCAAAAAATACCTCACATATCAGGATTTGATCTCCTTCAAATTTCAAGTAGATATTTCTCTCTTCGCTTGTTCTCTCAAATCCAATCTTCACAAGATGGGACTGCAGGTGTTCATATCATGCTCTAGGTTCCTGCTTTAGACCATATAAGGATTTATGTAGCCTACACACCATGTCACTATCTTCAGATAGGACAAACCCATCTAGTTGCTCTATATACACCTCCTCTTCAAGTACACCATTTAGGAATGTAGATTTTACATCCATTTGATATACTTTGAATCCTTTAAAAGCTGCATATGCAAGAAGCATACGAACTCCTTCCAATCTAGCTACAGGAGCAAAGGTTTATCCATAGTCTTCTCCTTCTTCTTGGGCATATCCTTTACACACGAGTCTGGCTTTGTTTCTAATCACTGTGCCATCCTCATTCAGCTTATTTCTGAAAACCCATTTGGTACCGATGACATTTTTATGCTCCGGTCTGGGTACCAAAGACCATGTACCATTTCTCTCTATCTGGTCAAGTTCCTCTTCCATTGCCTTGATCCAGTCTTCATCTTTATGTGCCTCTTTGAATGATTTAGGCTCAAATTCAGAGATCATACATGAGTTTTCTCTGACCTTTCTTCTTGTAAGGATTCCTACATCCTTATCTCCTATGATCTTCTTAGGATCATGATTCAGCTTGACATACCGAGGAATGGTATTAACAGATTCCTCTTTCTTTTCTTCTTCATCCTCATCTCCATCAGTATCAACATCTACATCTACTAGTGTAGGAACACTGTTACTGGTACTTGGTTGACTGGAAACCGGTTCCCAGAAGGTTACAATCGGTTCATTTACCGCTTGCTCACTGTCGGTTTTCTTAGTTTTCTCAGAGGTTTCATCAACTCTCACATTAATACTTTCCCTAATTCTCTGAGTCCTATTATTGAAACACTTGAGAGCTTTTCTCTTGGTGGAATACCCTAGGAATATTCCCTCATCACATTTGGCATCAAATTTGCTTTGGTGTTCGCTCCTCTTGATGTAACATTTGCTGCCAAACACTCTAAAGTAGCTAACCACAGGTGTCTTACCAGTCCAGTACTCATAAGGAGTCCTATCCTTTTCTTTCTTGATGAGTACCTGGTTTATTGTGTATACTGTAGTGCTCACCGCTTCTCTCCAAAAGGTGTGAGCAACCTTTCCTTGAATCGGCATTGTTCTTGTTGCTTCAACCACAGTCCGATTATTTCTCTCTGCTAAGCCATTCTACTGTGGAGTCCGAGGGGCAGACAGTTGCCTCTTGATGCCATGTTCTTCATAGTACTTGTTGAATTCACCGGAAGTGAATTCCCCTCCTTGATCAGTTCTAAGGCACTTGATCCTTTTACCGCTTTCCTTCTTTACTAATGCTCTGAAAGCTTTGAACTTTCCAAAAGCTTCAGACTTATCTTTCAAGAATGTGACCCACATCATTCTTGAGTAGTCATTAGTGAGAATCATGAAGTACCTACCCTGCACACTCCTAGTTTTCATAGGACCACAAAAATTAGTATGCACAAGATCAAGTAAATTGCCACCAGTGAAAGGTTTACCTTTAAAGGTTGAGGAAGACATTTTCCCCAGTTGATACTCTCTACACAAGGTATTTTCTGGTTTTCTCAGCACCGGCAGCCCTCTAACTGCCTTGATCTTACTGGCCTTCACAATGTTATCAAAGTTTACATGGCAGAGTCTCCTATGCCATATCCAACTATCATCGAATTTGGCCATAAGACATGCACTGATATTCACGTTCAGCTGAAATAGGTTACCTTTGCTTTGCATGCCAGTGGCCACCAATTCATCATTCTTTCCTTTGATTCTGCACACTCCATTCTTTAATTCCAGAGTGAGACCACTATCATTCAGTTGGGCAACACTCAGAAGATTGTGTCTGAGACCATCAACCCAATACACATTGTCAGCACTACTCTTTCCATTCAGAGAGATGGACCCTCTGCCTTTGACCATACATGGCGCATCATTACCAAAGCAAACCACACCACCATCATACTCTTCCAAGGCTAGAAACTTGCTCTGGTCACCAGTCATATGGTGAGAACAACCACTATCAATAATCCACTCATTGGAATTATCAAAGTGGGAGACAAGAGCCTTCTTCTTTGACACATCTTCCTTGACAACAACAAACACAATATCTTCATTTTCTTCATCTTCTGATTCCTCATCTGTGACACCTTCATCAACTGCCACAAAATAGTTTCTCTGGTTTCCTCCTTTGAATTTCTTGAACCTTTATGATTTGTCCTTGTTGTCACCATTAGGACAGTTTACTACAATATGTCCTATCTGGTTACAAGAAAAGCATTTCAAAGGGAGCTTACCTCTGTATTTACCGGTTCCTTTAGGAAGTTTCCTGGTAAGAAGAGCTTCAAATTCTATCAAAATATCCTCATCATCCATTTCTCTGCTCTGTCTTGGTTCACCACTGGTGCTTGCTTCTTTTCCTTTTCTGGATGGTACAACAGAAGCTTTAAAAGTCAATTCAGTCTTTTGAAAACTGCCATCAAAACTATTTAGCTCATAAGTTGTCAACTTTGCAATGATGGAGTCTAGAGATACCTTAGTCTTGTCTATTGATCTCAACTCCTGAATAGCAGCAACCCTTATTGCATAGACCAGTAATAAGGATCTCAAAACTTTGCTTACCACATTGGAATCTTCCATTTTACCACCTGCACTCTTGATATCTCCGACAATAGTTTTGATTCTTATTCCATACTGCTGAATGGTCTCTCCTTCAACCATCCGCATGTCTTCAAACTTCCCTCTAAGGATTTCTTCCTTAGCTTGTTTTACATGCTCATCACCACCATAGATATTTTCAAGAGTATCCAATACTTCTTTGGGATTTGATTTATCTTGGACATCAATAAACTCAATGTCAGATAAACTACTAATTAGGGCTTCCATGACTTGCCCATTCTCCTGCATCTCTCTCTTTTGGTCATCGGTGAGAGTACTCGTAGGGGAAACATAAGCATTCTCAACATAGCTCCAGTGTTGAGCACCCATGCTTCTGATGTATATCTTCATTCTATCTTTCCATATATTGAAATTATCTCTGTTGAACTTTGGACCTTCCCTCTTCATCATTAGACTGGGATCTTTTCCTAAAGTGATTAAGCTTATAACACAGAGGACCTGGAGGACGCTTTGATACCAATTGATAACTCAATGATGAACGGATAGTACCAAACCGGTATTGAGAGGGGGGGGTGAATTAGTATAGACAAAAATAAATTCCTAAAACCGGTTTGTCAGCAAACACTATGCTTTGGTAGACAAATAGTAACACCGGTCTTAAACTGAGTACAACTGGCAAAAACTCAGAATAACTGAGACAAGCATTAACCGGTTAACACTTATCTTTTCATACAATCTAATACTTTATTTCCATTTCACCCTAGTGCATGAATAGGTAATCTATCATCATAAATATATAAACAGCTAGATGAACATGATTTATCTTCAGACACACATCACTTAAACTATCACATGAATAACACCACACATGACACACAAAATTTTCATGTGGAAACCAAACTAGGAAAAACCATGGTGGGGATGAATACCCACAAGCTATTTTTGAACTCTTTAGAAGTCCACTCTATTAGGAGCCTTGTTTGGTTAAAGACTGATACAATAGGTTCTGTTAGGAACTGATCTTGTTAGGGATCACCTGATTAAGGGATGGCTAGAATACCCGGTTTAGGGTTAAACCCTGTTAAAGGTTACATTGTTAGAGGATTTCAAGAACTCAATGTTTTGAGTCACCCTGTCAAAGGATTTACAATAAGCCGGTTAAAGCTACCCTGATAAGGGATTTCCCAACTGTTGAAGTGGTTAGAGATCAACAGGTATTACAATGATCTGGTAACAACACTCAATGCCAATGCAAATCCGCTTTAGCTCCTCTTCACCTTCTGCACTTACACTCTGCAGGTATCACTTCTCTCCTCTAGTCTGGCAAGAATCACATATCTCTTCACTTGGATACACACACAAAACTTTTTCCAACAACCTCAGAAAGCAACACAACATCGACCTTATAGGAAAAAGATAGGTCGGTAGCATAAACCCTAAACCCTAAACCCTAAACCTATTAGGTTAAGCAATTCAAATGGTTCAATCCTGACCATTGAGCACACTGCATTAAATGCAATAGTCTTGAACCAATCTCAAGGCAATCTCCATCGTTCATTTTCCACCGCTTCCATGGCAGCTAATAACCCATCATGCGTTTTCACCATTTACAGACTTTGCACATTCTCGAGGTAGATAGGAAAAATCTCCTTCATGCAAGATCCTTCACGCATAGAAGGCTAATGTGGCAACACGATTTGTTCTTCGTTACAATGCTAACTCATCACACAAAGTCATTAGTTGAGTCACACAGGCTTGAAGCACTTCAACCGGAAACCCTGAAGTTGAGACTACCAACCGGTAGTCATACAAAGCTTCCATGTACCGGTTCCCATAACCACATGCCGGTACACCTTGAACAAACACACCGCTTCACTTTGGCACATATACCGGTTCACAATGTTATACCGGTTCTTGGTAACATACTGGTTCTCTCTTCTTCAACATTTTGACATCAATGACAACATACAATGTCATCATGTCCTCATACTAGTTCACATAATGCCAACATCATGCTCTTGGCTTTAGAATCAAAAGTTACATTTTCAATCTTTTTGTGCCTCCAACCACCCTTTTTGATGCTTCAAAATATTCATTTAGAAAGCACAAAATTCAAAATGATGATTTGGGAGTACGATAAGTTTCATAATTTTGCTTTCATGCTCGTGGCTTTGGAATAGAAACTTGCATTTTCAAGCTTCTTGTCCCTCCAAACACCTATTTTGATGCTTCAAAACAAGAGTTTAGGAAGGGAAAGCTTGAAAATGATGATTTCGTAGTACAATAAGTTTCATAATTGTGCTTTCATGTGGCTTCAGAATCAAAACTTTTATTTTCAAGCTTTTTGTGCATCCAAACACACATTTTGATGCTTCAAAACTTGTGTTTAGGAAGCAACGGCTTCAAAATAATCATTTGGGAGTATGATAAGCTTCATAATCGCACTTTCATGCTCATGGCTCTCAAATCAGAACTTGCATTTTCAAGCTTGTTTGCCTCCACACACCCATTTTGATGCTTCAAAACATAAGTTTAGAAAGAGAAACTTCAAAATGATGATTTGTGAGTACGATAAGTTTCATAATCATGCTTTCATGCTCATGGCTTCAAAATCAGAACATTAATTTTCAAGCTTGTTGTACCTCCAAACACACATTTTGGGAGTATGATAAATTTCATCATTGCGCTTATGTGATAGTGGACTTAGAATTAGAACATGCATTTTCAAGCTTGTTTTTCGTCCAAACACCCATTTTTATGATTCAAAACATGCATTTAGGAAGCATAAGCTTCAAAATATTGGTTTGGTAGTATGATAAGTTTCATAATCACGCTTTCGTGCTGATGGATTCAGAATCATAACTTGCATTTTCAAGCTTTTTGTGCCTCCAAACACCCATTTTGACACTTCAAAACTTTCATTTAGGAAGCACAAGCTTCAAAATGATGATTTGGAGTACGTTAAGTTTCATAATCATGCTTTCATGCTCATGGCTTCAAAATCAGAACTTCCATTTTCAAGCTTGTTATATCTCGAAACATGCATTTTGATGCTTTTACAACTTGTGTTTAGGAAGCACAAGCTTTAAAATGATGATTTGAGAGAACGATAAGTTTCACAATCGCACTTTCATGCTCGTGGCTTCAAAATCCAAACTTGCATTTTTAAACTTACTATTCCATGAAACACCCATTTTGATGCTTCAAAACTTGTGTTTAGGAAGCACAAGCTTCAAAATGATGATCTAGGAGTACAATAAGTTTTCCAATCTCACTTTCATGCTCATGGATTAGAAATCATAACTTGCATTTTCAAGTTTATTGAATCTCCAAACACACATTTTCATACTTCAAAAACTTGCGTTTAGGAAGAACAAGCTTCAAAATGATGATTTGGGAGTATGATAATTTCATAATCACGCTTTCATTCTCCTATCCCCTCAATTACAACTTACATTTTCAAGCTTGGCGTGCCTCCAAACACCCATTTTGATACTTCAAAACTTTTGTTTATGAAGCACATGTTTCAAAATGATGATTTGGGAGTATGATAAGTTTCACAACAATGCTTTCATGCTCGTGGGTTCAGAATCAAAACTTGCATTTTCAAGCTTCTTGTGCCTCCAAACACCCTTTTTGATGCTTCAAAACATGATTTTAGGAAGCATAAATTTCAAAATGATTATTTGGGAGTATGATAAGTCATAATCGTGCTTTCATGGTCGTCGCTTCGAAATAGAAACTTGCATTTTCAAGCTTGTTGTCCCTCCAAACACCCATGTTGATGCTTCAAAACATACATTTAGGAAGCACAACCTTTAAGATAATGATTTGGGAGTATGATAAGTTTCTTAATCATGCTTTCATGCTCATGGATTCTGAATCAAAACTTGCATTTTCAATCTTGTTTTACCTCCAAAAACATATTTTGATGCTTCAAAACTTGCGTTTAGGAAAGCACAAACTTCAAAATCTTGATTTGGGGGTACGATAAGTTTCATAATCGCGCTTTCATATTCATGGCTTTTGAATCTGAACTTGCATTTTCAAGTTTGTTGTGGTACCAAAGATCCATTTTCCTACTTCAAAACTTGCATTTAGGAACCGCAAGCTTTAGAATTTTGATTTGGAAGTATGATAAGTTTCATAATCATGCTTTCATGCTTGTGGCTTCAGTATCAGAACTTGTATTTTCAAGCTTGTTGTTCCTCCAAACAACCATTTTGATGCTTCAAAATTTGCGGTTAGGAAGCATAAGCTTCAAAATGATGATTTGGGAGTATGGTAAGTTTCATAATCGCACTTTCATGCTAGTGGCTTTGGAATCAGAACTTGCATTTTCAACCTTTTTGTACCTCCAAACACCCATTTTGATGCTTCAAAACTTGTGTTTAGTTAGCACAAACTTAAAAATAATGCTTTGGGAGTATGATAAGTTTCATAATCATGCTTTCATACTTGGGAGTATGATTAGTTTCATAATCGCACTTACATATTTGTGGCTTCATAATCAGAACATGCATTTTCAAGCTTTTCGTGCCTCTAAACATCCATTTTGATGCTTTAAAACTTACTGCATTTTCAAGCATTTTCAAGGTTATTGTACCTCTGGCTTTGAAATTAGAACTTGCATTTTCAAGGTTATTGTACCTCCATACAAGAATGCTAATGCTTAAAAATTTGCGTTTAGGAAGCACAAACTATAAAATTATGATTTGGGAGTACGATAAGTTTCATAACCGAGCTTTCATGCTCGTGGCCTCTAAACACACATTTTGATGTTTCAAAACTTATGTTTAGGAAGCACAAGCTTCAAAATGATGATTTGGGAGTAGGATAAGTTTCATAATCGCGCTTTCATGCTCATGGCTTCAGAATCAAAAGTTACATTTTCAATCTTTTTGTGCTTACTGCTAGTGGCTTCAGAATTAGAACATGCATTTTCAAGCTTGTTTTGTTTCCAAACACCCATTTTTATGCTTCAAAACGTGAATTTAGGAAGAACAAGCTTCAAAATATTGGTTTTGTAGTACGATAAGTTTCATAATCACGCTTTTTGAAACATGTGCTTCTTAAACACAAGTTTTGAAGTATCAAAATGGGTGTTTCAGGGCACAAATGGCTTGAAAATTTAAATTCTAATTGAGGGGCCACGAGCATGAAAGCATGATTATGAAACTTATCGTACTCCCAAATCATCATTTTGAAGCTCGTGCTTCCTAAATGCAAGTTTTGAAGTATGAAAATGTGTATTTGGAGGTACAATAAACTTGAAAATAAAAGTTAAGATTTTGAAGCCATGAGCATGAAAGTGTGGTTATTAAACTTATCGTACTCGCAAATCATCATTTTGAAGCTTGTGCTTCCTAAATGGAAGTTTTGAAGTGTCAAAATGGGTGTCTGGAGGCACAAAAAGCTTGAAAATGTAAGTTATGATTCCAAAGCCAATGAGCATGAAAGCGTGATTATGAAACTTATCGTCCTTTCAAATCAACATTTTGAAGCATAAAAATGGATGTATGGAGGCACAACAAGTTATGATTTTGAAGCCATGAGAATGAAAGCATGATTATGAAACTTATCATACTCGCAAATTATCATTTTGAAGTTTTTCTTCCTAAACTTATGTTTTGAAGCATCAAAATGGGTATGTGGAGGCACAACAAGCTTGAAAATGCAACTTCTGATTTTTGAGCCACGAGCATGAAAGCGCGATTATGAAACTTATCATACACCCAAATGATTATTTGAAGCAAAAAAATATGTGTTTGGACACACAAAAAGCTTGAAAATGCAAGTTTTGATTCCGAAGCGACATGAAAGCGCAGTTTTTTCATACTCCCAAATCATCATTTTCAAGCTTACCCTTCCTAAATGCATGTTTTGAAGCATCAAAATGGGTTTTTGGAGGTACACGAGCATGGAAACATGGTTACGTAACTTGTCGTACTCCCAAATAATCATTTTGAATCTTTTGCGTACTAAATACAAGGTTTGAAGAATCAAAATGTGTGTTTGGAGGTACAACAAGCTTGAAAATGCAAGTTTCGATGCCAAAGCCACGAGCATGAAAGCATGATTATGAAACTTATCGTACTCCCAAGTCATCATTTTCAAGCCTGTTCTTCCTAAACGTAAGTTTTGAAGCATCAAAATTATTGCTAAGAGGCATGAAAATTTTGAAAATGCATGTTCTAATTATGAAGCCACAAACATGTAAGCGTGTTTATGAAACTAATCGTACTCCCAAATCATCATTTTGAAGCTTGTCCTTCCTAAACTCAAGTTTTGAAGTATGAAAATTGGTGTTTGGAGGTACAACAAGATTGAAAAGGCAAGCTTTGATTTTGAAGCCACAAGTATGAAAGCATGATTATGAAACTTATCAGACTCCCAAATCATCATTTTGAAGCTTATGCTAACTAAACACAAGTTTTGAAGCATCAAAATGGGTGTTTGGAGGTATCACAAGCTTGAAAATGCAAGCTCTGATTCTAAAGCCACGAGCGTGAAGATCAGTTATGAAATTTATTGTACTCCCAAATCATCATTTTGAAGCTAACGCTTCCTAAACACAAGTTTTTCAGCATTAACATATGTGTTTGGATGTACAAGCTTCAAAATGCAAGTTCTAATTTCAAAGCCACGAATATGGAAAAATGGTTATGAAAATTATCGTACTCCCAAATTATCATTTTGAAGCTTTTTCTTACTAAACGCAAAGTTTGAAGAATCAAAAAGTGTGTTTGGAGGTACAACAAACTTGAAAATGCAATTTTCGATTCCAAATCCACAAGCATGAAAGCGCGATTACGAAACTTATCGTACTCCCAAGTCATCATTTTGAAGCTTGTGCTTCCTAAACGTAAGTTATAAAGCATGAAAATGGGTGTTTAGAGGCACAAAAACTTGTAAATGCATGTTCTCATTACGAAGCCACAAACATATAAGCGTGATTATGAAACTAATCATACTCATAAATCATCATTTTGAAGCTTGTACAAGAAGATTGAAAAGGCAAGTTTTGATTTCGAAGCCACAAGTATGAAAGCATGATTATGAAATTTATCGTACTCCCAAATCATCATTTTGAACCTTGTGGTAATTGAACACAAGTTTTAAAACATCAAAATGGGTGTCTGGAGTTACAACAAACTTGAAAATGCAAATTCTAATTCCGAAGCCACGAGCATGAAAGTGCGATTTATATAACTTTTCATACTCCCAAATCATCATTTTGAATCTTAAGCTAAACACAAATTTTAAAGCATCAAAAAGGGTGTTTGGAGGCATAAGAAGTGTAAAAATGCAAGTTCTGAATCCGAAGCCACGAGCATGAAAACACGATTATGAAACTTATCGTACTCCCAAGCCATTATTTTGAAGCTTGTGCTTCCTTAACATAAGTTTTAAAGCATCAAAATGGGTGTTTAGAGGCATGAAAACCTAGAAAATACATGTTTTGATTACGAAGCCACAAACATGTAAGCGGGATTATGAAACTAATCGTACTCCCAAATCATCATTTTGAAGCTTGTGCTACCTAAACTAAGGTTTTGAAGTATCAAAATGGGTGTTTGGAGGTAAAACAAGATTGAAAAAGCAAGTTTTGATTTTGTAGCCACAAGTATGAAAACACGATTATGAAACTTATCATACTCCCAAATCACCATTTTGAAGCTTATGCTAACTAAACACAAGTTTTGAAGCATCAAAATGGGTGTCTGGAGTTACAACAAGCTTGAAAATGCAAGTGTAGATTCCAAAGTCATACGAGCATGAAAAAGTGATTTATGAAACTTACCGTACTCTCAAATCATCATTTTGAAGCTTATGCTTCCTAAACTCAAATTATGAAGCATCAAAATGGTTGTTTGGAGGTATAACAAGCTTGAAAATGCAAGTTCTAATTCTGAAGCCACAAGCATGAAAGCATGATTATGAAACTTATCATACTTCTAAATCATCATTTTGAACCTTGTGGTTCCTAAACACAAGTTTTGAAGTATGAAAATGGTTCTTTGGAGGCACAACACACTTGAAAATGCAAGTTTTGATTCAGAACCATGAGTATGAAACCGCGATTATAAGACTTATGGTACTCCCAAATCATGATTTTGAAGTTTGTGCTTTCCTAAATGCAAGTTTTGAAGCATCAAAATATGTGTTTGGAGGTACAACAAGCTTGAAAATGCAAGTTTTTATTCAAAATCCATGAGCATGATAGCATGATTAAGAAACTTATCGTATTCCCAAATCATCATTTGCAAGGTTGTGCTTCCTAAATGTATGTTTTGAAGCATCAACATGGTTGTTTGGAGGGACAAGAAGCTTGAAAATGAAAGTTTCTATTATGAAGCCACAAGCATGAAACCGCGATTATGAAAGTTAACATATTCCCAAATCATCATTTTGAAGTTTGTGCTTCCTAAACACATATTTTGAAGCATCAAAAAGGGTGTTTGGAGGCACAACAAGATTGAAAATGCAAGTTGTGATTTTGAAGCCATGACCATGAAAGTGCGATTATGAAACTTATCACACTCCCTCTTCCTAAAAGCATATTTTGAAGCATCAAAAAGGGTGTTTGGAGGCACAAGAAGCTTCAAAATGCAAGTTCTGATTCCGAAGCCACGAGCATGGAAGCACTGTTGTGAAACTTATCATACTCCCAAATCATCATTTCAAAATATGTGCTTCCTAAACACAAGTTTTGAAGTATCAAAATGGGTGTTTGGAGGTACACCAATATTGAAAATGTAAGTTCTAATTGAGGGGCCACGAGCATGAAAGCATGATTATGAAACTTATCGTACTCCCAAATCATCCATTTTGAAGCTTGTGCTTCCTAAATGAAAGTTTCAAAGTATGAAAATGTGTGTTTGGAGGTAAAATAAGCTTGAACATGCAAGTTATGATTTTGAAGCCTCAAGTGCGATTGGGAAACTTATCATACACTGAAATCATCATTTTCAAGCTTGTGCTTCCTAAACGCAAGTTTTGAAGCATCAAAAAGGATGTTTCATGAAACAACAAGTTTGGAAATAAACATTTGGATTTTGAATCCACGAGCATTAAAGCACGAGTATGAAACTTATCATCCTCCCAAGTCATCATTTTGAAGCATCAAAATGGGTGTTTGGAGGTACAACAAGGTTAAAAATGCAAGTTTTGATTCTGAAGCCACGAGCATGAAAGTACGATTATGAAACTTATCGCACTCCCAAATCATCATTTTGAACCTTATGCTTCCTAAACATAAGTTTTGAAGTATGAAAATGTGTGTTTGGAGGTACAATAAGCTTGAAAATGCAAGTTAAGATTTCAATGCCATGAGCATGAAAATGCGGTTATTAAACTTATCGTACTCGCAAATAGTCATTTTGTAGCTTGTGCTTCCTAAACGCAAGTTTTGAAGCATCAAAATTGGTGTTTCATGGAACAACAAGTTTGGAAATGAACGTTTGGATTTTGAAGCCATGAGCATGAAAGTGCGATTGTGAAACTTATCGTACTCCCAAATCATCATTTTGAAGCTTGCACTTCCTAAATGCAAGTTGTAAAAGAATCAAAATATGTGTTTGAAGATACAATAAATTTGAAAATGCAAGTTATGATTCTGAAGCCATGAGCATGAAAGCGTGGTTATGAAACTTATCATACTACCAAATCAACATTTTGAAGCTTGTGCTTCCTAAATGCACTTTTTGAAGCATAAAAATGGGTGTTTGGAGGCAAAAGAGGCTTGGAAATGCATGTTTTGATTCTGAAGACACTAGCATTTAAGAGCGATGATGAAACTTATCATACTCCGAAATTGATGTTTTGAAGCATCAAAATGTGTGTTTGGAGGTACAAGATTGAAAATGCAAGTTCTGATTCTGAAGCCATGAGTATGAAAGCATGATTATGAAACTTATCGTACTCGCAAATCATACTTGAAAACTTGCGTTTAGGTAGCACAAATTTCAAAATGATGATTTGGGAGTATGATAAGTTTCATAATCATGATTTCATGCTCCTGGCCCCTCAATTAGAACTTACATTTTCAAGTTTCTTGTGCCTCCAAACACCCCTTTTGATACTTCAAAACTTATGTTTAGGAAGAACATGTATCAAAATGGCATCAAAATGATGATTTGGGAGTAGGATAAGTTTCATAATCACGCTTTCATGCTCATGGCTTCGGAATCAAAAGTTACATTTTCAATATTTTGGTGCCTCCAAACACCCTCGTTGATGCTTCAAAACATGTGTTTAGAAAGAACAAACTTCAAAACAATTATTTGGGAGTATGATAAGTTTCATAATTGCACTTTCATGCTTGTGGCACACTTATGAAAATTATCATACTCCAAATTCTTCATTTTGAAGCCCTATGCTTCCTAAACCTAAGTTTTCAAGCATCAAAATGGGTGTTTAGAGGCATAGAAAGCTAAAATTAAATGTTTTGATTACGAAGACACAAACATGTAAGTGCGATTATGAAACTAATCATACTCCCAAATCATCATTTTGAAGCTTGTGCTTCCTAAACTAAGGTTTTGAAGTATCAAAATGGGTGTTTGGAGGTAAAACAAGATTGAAAAAGCAAGTTTTGATTTTGTAGCCACAAGTATGAAAACACGATTATGAAACTTATCATACTCCCAAATCACCATTTTGAAGCTTATGCTAACTAAACACAAGTTTTGAAGCATCAAAATGGGTGTCTGGAGTTACAACAAGCTTGAAAATGCAAGTGTAGATTCCAAAGTCATACGAGCATGAAAAAGTGATTTATGAAACTTACCGTACTCTCAAATCATCATTTTGAAGCTTATGCTTCCTAAACTCAAATTATGAAGCATCAAAATGGTTGTTTGGAGGTATAACAAGCTTGAAAATGCAAGTTCTAATTCTGAAGCCACAAGCATGAAAGCATGATTATGAAACTTATCATACTTCTAAATCATCATTTTGAACCTTGTGGTTCCTAAACACAAGTTTTGAAGTATGAAAATGGTTCTTTGGAGGCACAACACACTTGAAAATGCAAGTTTTGATTCAGAACCATGAGTATGAAAGCACGATTATAAGACTTATGGTACTCCCAAATCATGATTTTGAAGTTTGTGCTTTCCTAAATGCAAGTTTTGAAGCATCAAAATATGTGTTTGGAGGTACAACAAGCTTGAAAATGCAAGTTTTTATTCAAAATCCATGAGCATGATAGCATGATTAAGAAACTTATCGTATTCCCAAATCATCATTTGCAAGGTTGTGCTTCCTAAATGTATGTTTTGAAGCATCAACATGGTTGTTTGGAGGGACAAGAAGCTTGAAAATGAAAGTTTCTATTATGAAGCCACAAGCATGAAACCGCGATTATGAAAGTTAACATATTCCCAAATCATCATTTTGAAGTTTGTGCTTCCTAAACACATATTTTGAAGCATCAAAAAGGGTGTTTGGAGGCACAACAAGATTGAAAATGCAAGTTGTGATTTTGAAGCCATGACCATGAAAGTGCGATTATGAAACTTATCACACTCCCTCTTCCTAAAAGCATATTTTGAAGCATCAAAAAGGGTGTTTGGAGGCACAAGAAGCTTCAAAATGCAAGTTCTGATTCCGAAGCCACGAGCATGGAAGCACTGTTGTGAAACTTATCATACTCCCAAATCATCATTTCAAAATATGTGCTTCCTAAACACAAGTTTTGAAGTATCAAAATGGGTGTTTGGAGGTACACCAATCTTGAAAATGTAAGTTCTAATTGAGGGGCCACGAGCATGAAAGCATGATTATGAAACTTATCGTACTCCCAAATCATCCATTTTGAAGCTTGTGCTTCCTAAATGAAAGTTTCAAAGTATGAAAATGTGTGTTTGGAGGTAAAATAAGCTTGAACATGCAAGTTATGATTTTGAAGCCTCAAGTGCGATTGGGAAACTTATCATACACTGAAATCATCATTTTCAAGCTTGTGCTTCCTAAACGCAAGTTTTGAAGCATCAAAAAGGATGTTTCATGAAACAACAAGTTTGGAAATAAACATTTGGATTTTGAATCCACGAGCATTAAAGCACGAGTATGAAACTTATCATCCTCCCAAGTCATCATTTTGAAGCATCAAAATGGGTGTTTGGAGGTACAACAAGGTTAAAAATGCAAGTTTTGATTCTGAAGCCACGAGCATGAAAGTACGATTATGAAACTTATCGCACTCCCAAATCATCATTTTGAACCTTATGCTTCCTAAACATAAGTTTTGAAGTATGAAAATGTGTGTTTGGAGGTACAATAAGCTTGAAAATGCAAGCTAAGATTTCAATGCCATGAGCATGAAAATGCGGTTATTAAACTTATCGTACTCGCAAATAGTCATTTTGAAGCTTGTGCTTCCTAAACGCAAGTTTTGAAGCATCAAAATTGGTGTTTCATGGAACAACAAGTTTGGAAACGAACTTTTGGATTTTGAAGCCATGAGCATGAAAGTGCGATTGTGAAACTTATCGTACTCCCAAATCATCATTTTGAAGCTTGCACTTCCTAAATGCAAGTTGTAAAAGAATCAAAATATGTGTTTGAAGATACAATAAATTTGAAAATGCAAGTTATGATTCTGAAGCCACGAGCATGAAAGCGTGGTTATGAAACTTATCATACTACCAAATCAACATTTTGAAGCTTGTGCTTCCTAAATGCACTTTTTGAAGCATAAAAATGGGTGTTTGGAGGCAAAAGAGGCTTGGAAATGCATGTTTTGATTCTGAAGACACTAGCATTTAAGAGCGATGATGAAACTTATCATACTCCGAAATTGATGTTTTGAAGCATCAAAATGTGTGTTTGGAGGTACAAGATTGAAAATGCAAGTTCTGATTCTGAAGCCATGAGTATGAAAGCATGATTATGAAACTTATCATACTCGCAAATCATACTTGAAAACTTGCGTTTAGGTAGCACAAATTTCAAAATGATGATTTGGGAGTATGATAAGTTTCATAATCATGATTTCATGCTCCTGGCCCCTCAATTAGAACTTACATTTTCAAGTTTCTTGTGCCTCCAAACACCCCTTTTGATACTTCAAAACTTATGTTTAGGAAGAACATGTATCAAAATGGCATCAAAATGATGATTTGGGAGTAGGATAAGTTTCATAATCACGCTTTCATGCTCATGGCTTCGGAATCAAAAGTTACATTTTCAATATTTTGGTGCCTCCAAAAACCCTCGTTGATGCTTCAAAACATGTGTTTAGAAAGAACAAACTTCAAAACAATTATTTGGGAGTATGATAAGTTTCATAATTGCACTTTCATGCTTGTGGCACACTTATGAAAATTATCATACTCCAAATTCTTCATTTTGAAGCCCTATGCTTCCTAAACCTAAGTTTTCAAGCATCAAAATGGGTGTTTAGAGGCATAGAAAGCTAAAATTAAATGTTCTGATTACGAAGACACAAACATGTAAGTGCGATTATGAAACTAATCATACTCCCAAATCATCATTTTGAAGCTTGTCCTTCCTAAACTCAAGTTTTGAACTTTTAAAATGGGTGTTTGGAGGTACAACAAGATTGAAAAGGCAAGTTTTGATTTCGAAGCCACAAGTATGAAAGAATGATTATGAAACTTATCATACTCCCAAATCACCATTTTGAAGCTTATGCTAACTAAACACAAGTTTTGAAGCATCAAAATGGGTGTCTGGAGTTACAACAAGCTTGAAAATGCAAGTGTAGATTCCAAAGTCATACGAGCATGAAAAAGTGATTTATGAAACTTACCGTACTCTCAAATCATCATTTTGAAGCTTATGCTTCCTAAACTCAAATTATGAAGCATCAAAATGGTTGTTTGGAGGTATAACAAGCTTGAAAATGCAAGTTCTAATTCTGAAGCCACAAGCATGAAAGCATGATTATGAAACTTATCATACTTCTAAATCATCATTTTGAACCTTGTGGTTCCTAAACACAAGTTTTGAAGTATGAAAATGGTTCTTTGGAGGCACAACACACTTGAAAATGCAAGTTTTGATTCAGAACCATGAGTATGAAACCGCGATTATAAGACTTATGGTACTCCCAAATCATGATTTTGAAGTTTGTGCTTTCCTAAATGCAAGTTTTGAAGCATCAAAATATGTGTTTGGAGGTACAACAAGCTTGAAAATGCAAGTTTTTATTCAAAATCCATGAGGATGATAGCATGATTAAGAAACTTATCGTATTCCCAAATCATCATTTGCAAGGTTGTGCTTCCTAAATGTATGTTTTGAAGCATCAACATGGTTGTTTGGAGGGACAAGAAGCTTGAAAATGAAAGTTTCTATTATGAAGCCACAAGCATGAAACCGCGATTATGAAAGTTAACATATTCCCAAATCATCATTTTGAAGTTTGTGCTTCCTAAACACATATTTTGAAGCATCAAAAAGGGTGTTTGGAGGCACAACAAGATTGAAAATGCAAGTTGTGATTTTGAAGCCATGACCATGAAAGTGCGATTATGAAACTTATCACACTCCCTCTTCCTAAAAGCATATTTTGAAGCATCAAAAAGGGTGTTTGGAGGCACAAGAAGCTTCAAAATGCAAGTTCTGATTCCGAAGCCACGAGCATGGAAGCACTGTTGTGAAACTTATCATACTCCCAAATCATCATTTCAAAATATGTGCTTCCTAAACACAAGTTTTGAAGTATCAAAATGGGTGTTTGGAGGTACACCAATCTTGAAAATGTAAGTTCTAATTGAGGGGCCACGAGCATGAAAGCATGATTATGAAACTTATCGTACTCCCAAATCATCCATTTTGAAGCTTGTGCTTCCTAAATGAAAGTTTCAAAGTATGAAAATGTGTGTTTGGAGGTAAAATAAGCTTGAACATGCAAGTTATGATTTTGAAGCCTCAAGTGCGATTGGGAAACTTATCATACACTGAAATCATCATTTTCAAGCTTGTGCTTCCTAAACGCAAGTTTTGAAGCATCAAAAAGGATGTTTCATGAAACAACAAGTTTGGAAATAAACATTTGGATTTTGAATCCACGAGCATTAAAGCACAAGTATGAAACTTATCATCCTCCCAAGTCATCATTTTGAAGCATCAAAATGGGTGTTTGGAGGTACAACAAGGTTAAAAATGCAAGTTTTGATTCTGAAGCCACGAGCATGAAAGTACGATTATGAAACTTATCGCACTCCCAAATCATCATTTTGAACCTTATGCTTCCTAAACATAAGTTTTGAAGTATGAAAATGTGTGTTTGGAGGTACAATAAGCTTGAAAATGCAAGCTAAGATTTCAATGCCATGAGCATGAAAATGCGGTTATTAAACTTATCGTACTCGCAAATAGTCATTTTGAAGCTTGTGCTTCCTAAACGCAAGTTTTGAAGCATCAAAATTGGTGTTTCATGGAACAACAAGTTTGGAAATGAACGTTTGGATTTTGAAGCCATGAGCATGAAAGTGCGATTGTGAAACTTATCGTACTCCCAAATCATCATTTTGAAGCTTGCACTTCCTAAATGCAAGTTGTAAAAGAATCAAAATATGTTTTTGAAGATACAATAAATTTGAAAATGCAAGTTATGATTCTGAAGCCACGAGCATGAAAGCATGGTTATGAAACTTATCATACTACCAAATCAACATTTTGAAGCTTGTGCTTCCTAAATGCACTTTTTGAAGCATAAAAAATGGGTGTTTGGAGGCAAAAGAGGCTTGGAAATGCATGTTTTGATTCTGAAGACACTAGCATTTAAGAGCGATGATGAAACTTATCATACTCCGAAATTGATGTTTTGAAGCATCAAAATGTGTGTTTGGAGGTACAAGATTGAAAATGCAAGTTCTGATTCTGAAACCATGAGTATGAAAGCATGATTATGAAACTTATCGTACTCGCAAATCATACTTGAAAACTTGCGTTTAGGTAGCACAAATTTCAAAATGATGATTTGGGAGTATGATAAGTTTCATAATCATGATTTCATGCTCCTGGCCCCTCAATTAGAACTTACATTTTCAAGTTTCTTGTGCCTCCAAACACCCCTTTTGATACTTCAAAACTTATGTTTAGGAAGAACATGTATCAAAATGGCATCAAAATGATGATTTGGGAGTAGGATAAGTTTCATAATCACGCTTTCATGCTCATGGCTTCGGAATCAAAAGTTACATTTTCAATATTTTGGTGCCTCCAAACACCCTCGTTGATGCTTCAAAACATGTGTTTAGAAAGAACAAACTTCAAAACAATTATTTGGGAGTATGATAAGTTTCATAATTGCACTTTCATGCTTGTGGCACACTTATGAAAATTATCATACTCCAAATTCTTCATTTTGAAGCCCTATGCTTCCTAAACCTAAGTTTTCAAGCATCAAAATGGGTGTTTAGAGGCATAGAAAGCTAAAATTAAATGTTCTGATTACGAAGACACAAACATGTAAGTGCGATTATGAAACTAATCATACTCCCAAATCATCATTTTGAAGCTTGTCCTTCCTAAACTCAAGTTTTGAACTTTTAAAATGGGTGTTTGGAGGTACAACAAGATTGAAAAGGCAAGTTTTGATTTCGAAGCCACAAGTATGAAAGAATGATTATGAAACTTATAATACTCCCAAATCACCATTTTGAAGCTTATGCTAACTAAACACAAGTTTTGAAGCATCAAAATGGGTGTCTGGAGTTACAACAAGCTTGAAAATGCAAGTGTAGATTCCAAAGTCATACGAGCATGAAAAAGTGATTTATGAAACTTACCGTACTCTCAAATCATCATTTTGAAGCTTATGCTTCCTAAACTCAAATTATGAAGCATCAAAATGGTTGTTTGGAGGTATAACAAGCTTGAAAATGCAAGTTCTAATTCTGAAGCCACAAGCATGAAAGCATGATTATGAAACTTATCATACTTCTAAATCATCATTTTGAACCTTGTGGTTCCTAAACACAAGTTTTGAAGTATGAAAATGGTTCTTTGGAGGCACAACACACTTGAAAATGCAAGTTTTGATTCAGAACCATGAGTATGAAACCGCGATTATAAGACTTATGGTACTCCCAAATCATGATTTTGAAGTTTGTGCTTTCCTAAATGCAAGTTTTGAAGCATCAAAATATGTGTTTGGAGGTACAACAAGCTTGAAAATGCAAGTTTTTATTCAAAATCCATGAGCATGATAGCATGATTAAGAAACTTATCGTATTCCCAAATCATCATTTGCAAGGTTGTGCTTCCTAAATGTATGTTTTGAAGCATCAACATGGTTGTTTGGAGGGACAAGAAGCTTGAAAATGAAAGTTTCTATTATGAAGCCACAAGCATGAAACCGCGATTATGAAAGTTAACATATTCCCAAATCATCATTTTGAAGTTTGTGCTTCCTAAACACATATTTTGAAGCATCAAAAAGGGTGTTTGGAGGCACAACAAGATTGAAAATGCAAGTTGTGATTTTGAAGCCATGACCATGAAAGTGCGATTATGAAACTTATCACACTCCCTCTTCCTAAAAGCATATTTTGAAGCATCAAAAAGGGTGTTTGGAGGCACAAGAAGCTTCAAAATGCAAGTTCTGATTCCGAAGCCACGAGCATGGAAGCACTGTTGTGAAACTTATCATACTCCCAAATCATCATTTCAAAATATGTGCTTCCTAAACACAAGTTTTGAAGTATCAAAATGGGTGTTTGGAGGTACACCAATCTTGAAAATGTAAGTTCTAATTGAGGGGCCACGAGCATGAAAGCATGATTATGAAACTTATCGTACTCCCAAATCATCCATTTTGAAGCTTGTGCTTCCTAAATGAAAGTTTCAAAGTATGAAAATGTGTGTTTGGAGGTAAAATAAGCTTGAACATGCAAGTTATGATTTTGAAGCCTCAAGTGCGATTGGGAAACTTATCATACACTGAAATCATCATTTTCAAGCTTGTGCTTCCTAAACGCAAGTTTTGAAGCATCAAAAAGGATGTTTCATGAAACAACAAGTTTGGAAATAAACATTTGGATTTTGAATCCACGAGCATTAAAGCACGAGTATGAAACTTATCATCCTCCCAAGTCATCATTTTGAAGCATCAAAATGGGTGTTTGGAGGTACAACAAGGTTAAAAATGCAAGTTTTGATTCTGAAGCCACGAGCATGAAAGTACGATTATGAAACTTATCGCACTCCCAAATCATCATTTTGAACCTTATGCTTCCTAAACATAAGTTTTGAAGTATGAAAATGTGTGTTTGGAGGTACAATAAGCTTGAAAATGCAAGCTAAGATTTCAATGCCATGAGCATGAAAATGCGGTTATTAAACTTATCGTACTCGCAAATAGTCATTTTGAAGCTTGTGCTTCCTAAACGCAAGTTTTGAAGCATCAAAATTGGTGTTTCATGGAACAACAAGTTTGGAAATGAACGTTTGGATTTTGAAGCCATGAGCATGAAAGTGCGATTGTGAAACTTATCGTACTCCCAAATCATCATTTTGAAGCTTGCACTTCCTAAATGCAAGTTGTAAAAGAATCAAAATATGTGTTTGAAGATACAATAAATTTGAAAATGCAAGTTATGATTCTGAAGCCACGAGCATGAAAGCGTGGTTATGAAACTTATCATACTACCAAATCAACATTTTGAAGCTTGTTCTTCCTAAATGCACTTTTTGAAGCATAAAAAATGGGTGTTTGGAGGCAAAAGAGGCTTGGAAATGCATGTTTTGATTCTGAAGACACTAGCATTTAAGAGCGATGATGAAACTTATCATACTCCGAAATTGATGTTTTGAAGCATCAAAATGTGTGTTTGGAGGTACAAGATTGAAAATGCAAGTTCTGATTCTGAAGCCATGAGTATGAAAGCATGATTATGAAACTTATCGTACTCGCAAATCATACTTGAAAACTTGCGTTTAGGTAGCACAAATTTCAAAATGATGATTTGGGAGTATGATAAGTTTCATAATCATGATTTCATGCTCCTGGCCCCTCAATTAGAAATTACATTTTCAAGTTTCTTGTGCCTCCAAACACCCCTTTTGATACTTCAAAACTTATGTTTAGGAAGAACATGTATCAAAATGGCATCAAAATGATGATTTGGGAGTAGGATAAGTTTCATAATCACGCTTTCATGCTCATGGCTTCGGAATCAAAAGTTACATTTTCAATATTTTGGTGCCTCCAAACACCCTCGTTGATGCTTCAAAACATGTGTTTAGAAAGAACAAACTTCAAAACAATTATTTGGGAGTATGATAAGTTTCATAATTGCACTTTCATGCTTGTGGCACACTTATGAAAATTATCATACTCCAAATTCTTCATTTTGAAGCCCTATGCTTCCTAAACCTAAGTTTTCAAGCATCAAAATGGGTGTTTAGAGGCATAGAAAGCTAAAATTAAATGTTCTGATTACGAAGACACAAACATGTAAGTGCGATTATGAAACTAATCATACTCCCAAATCATCATTTTGAAGCTTGTCCTTCCTAAACTCAAGTTTTGAACTTTTAAAATGGGTGTTTGGAGGTACAACAAGATTGAAAAGGCAAGTTTTGATTTCGAAGCCACAAGTATGAAAGAATGATTATGAAACTTATCATACTCCCAAATCACCATTTTGAAGCTTATGCTAACTAAACACAAGTTTTGAAGCATCAAAATGGGTGTCTGGAGTTACAACAAGCTTGAAAATGCAAGTGTAGATTCCAAAGTCATACGAGCATGAAAAAGTGATTTATGAAACTTACCGTACTCTCAAATCATCATTTTGAAGCTTATGCTTCCTAAACTCAAATTATGAAGCATCAAAATGGTTGTTTGGAGGTATAACAAGCTTGAAAATGCAAGTTCTAATTCTGAAGCCACAAGCATGAAAGCATGATTATGAAACTTATCATACTTCTAAATCATCATTTTGAACCTTGTGGTTCCTAAACACAAGTTTTGAAGTATGAAAATGGTTCTTTGGAGGCACAACACACTTGAAAATGCAAGTTTTGATTCAGAACCATGAGTATGAAACCGCGATTATAAGACTTATGGTACTCCCAAATCATGATTTTGAAGTTTGTGCTTTCCTAAATGCAAGTTTTGAAGCATCAAAATATGTGTTTGGAGGTACAACAAGCTTGAAAATGCAAGTTTTTATTCAAAATCCATGAGCATGATAGCATGATTAAGAAACTTATCGTATTCCCAAATCATCATTTGCAAGGTTGTGCTTCCTAAATGTATGTTTTGAAGCATCAACATGGTTGTTTGGAGGGACAAGAAGCTTGAAAATGAAAGTTTCTATTATGAAGCCACAAGCATGAAACCGCGATTATGAAAGTTAACATATTCCCAAATCATCATTTTGAAGTTTGTGCTTCCTAAACACATATTTTGAAGCATCAAAAAGGGTGTTTGGAGGCACAACAAGATTGAAAATGCAAGTTGTGATTTTGAAGCCATGACCATGAAAGTGCGATTATGAAACTTATCACACTCCCTCTTCCTAAAAGCATATTTTGAAGCATCAAAAAGGGTGTTTGGAGGCACAAGAAGCTTCAAAATGCAAGTTCTGATTCCGAAGCCACGAGCATGGAAGCACTGTTGTGAAACTTATCATACTCCCAAATCATCATTTCAAAATATGTGCTTCCTAAACACAAGTTTTGAAGTATCAAAATGGGTGTTTGGAGGTACACCAATCTTGAAAATGTAAGTTCTAATTGAGGGGCCACGAGCATGAAAGCATGATTATGAAACTTATCGTACTCCCAAATCATCCATTTTGAAGCTTGTGCTTCCTAAATGAAAGTTTCAAAGTATGAAAATGTGTGTTTGGAGGTAAAATAAGCTTGAACATGCAAGTTATGATTTTGAAGCCTCAAGTGCGATTGGGAAACTTATCATACACTGAAATCATCATTTTCAAGCTTGTGCTTCCTAAACGCAAGTTTTGAAGCATCAAAAAGGATGTTTCATGAAACAACAAGTTTGGAAATAAACATTTGGATTTTGAATCCACGAGCATTAAAGCACGAGTATGAAACTTATCATCCTCCCAAGTCATCATTTTGAAGCATCAAAATGGGTGTTTGGAGGTACAACAAGGTTAAAAATGCAAGTTTTGATTCTGAAGCCACGAGCATGAAAGTACGATTATGAAACTTATCGCACTCCCAAATCATCATTTTGAACCTTATGCTTCCTAAACATAAGTTTTGAAGTATGAAAATGTGTGTTTGGAGGTACAATAAGCTTGAAAATGCAAGCTAAGATTTCAATGCCATGAGCATGAAAATGCGGTTATTAAACTTATCGTACTCGCAAATAGTCATTTTGAAGCTTGTGCTTCCTAAACGCAAGTTTTGAAGCATCAAAATTGGTGTTTCATGGAACAACAAGTTTGGAAATGAACGTTTGGATTTTGAAGCCATGAGCATGAAAGTGCGATTGTGAAACTTATCGTACTCCCAAATCATCATTTTGAAGCTTGCACTTCCTAAATGCAAGTTGTAAAAGAATCAAAATATGTGTTTGAAGATACAATAAATTTGAAAATGCAAGTTATGATTCTGAAGCCACGAGCATGAAAGCGTGGTTATGAAACTTATCATACTACCAAATCAACATTTTGAAGCTTGTGCTTCCTAAATGCACTTTTTGAAGCATAAAAAATGGGTGTTTGGAGGCAAAAGAGGCTTGGAAATGCATGTTTTGATTCTGAAGACACTAGCATTTAAGAGCGATGATGAAACTTATCATACTCCGAAATTGATGTTTTGAAGCATCAAAATGTGTGTTTGGAGGTACAAGATTGAAAATGCAAGTTCTGATTCTGAAGCCATGAGTATGAAAGCATGATTATGAAACTTATCGTACTCGCAAATCATACTTGAAAACTTGCGTTTAGGTAGCACAAATTTCAAAATGATGATTTGGGAGTATGATAAGTTTCATAATCATGATTTCATGCTCCTGGCCCCTCAATTAGAACTTACATTTTCAAGTTTCTTGTGCCTCCAAACACCCCTTTTGATACTTCAAAACTTATGTTTAGGAAGAACATGTATCAAAATGGCATCAAAATGATGATTTGGGAGTAGGATAAGTTTCATAATCACGCTTTCATGCTCATGGCTTCGGAATCAAAAGTTACATTTTCAATATTTTGGTGCCTCCAAACACCCTCGTTGATGCTTCAAAACATGTGTTTAGAAAGAACAAACTTCAAAACAATTATTTGGGAGTATGATAAGTTTCATAATTGCACTTTCATGCTTGTGGCACACTTATGAAAATTATCATACTCCAAATTCTTCATTTTGAAGCCCTATGCTTCCTAAACCTAAGTTTTCAAGCATCAAAATGGGTGTTTAGAGGCATAGAAAGCTAAAATTAAATGTTCTGATTACGAAGACACAAACATGTAAGTGCGATTATGAAACTAATCATACTCCCAAATCATCATTTTGAAGCTTGTCCTTCCTAAACTCAAGTTTTGAACTTTTAAAATGGGTGTTTGGAGGTACAACAAGATTGAAAAGGCAAGTTTTGATTTCGAAGCCACAAGTATGAAAGAATGATTATTAAACTTATCATACTCCCAAATCATCATTTTGAAGCTGGTGCGAACCAAACATAAGTTTTGAAGCATCAAAATGGGTGTATGGAGTTACAACAAGCTTGAAAATGCAAGTTCTGATTTCGAAGCCACGAGCATGAAAGTGTGATTTATGAAACTTATCATACTCCCAAATCATCATTTTGAAGCTTATGCTTGCTAAATGCAAAATTTTGAAGCATCAAAATGGTTGTTTGGAGGCACGACAAGCTTGAAAATGCAAGTTCTGATTTCGAAGCCACAAGCATGAAAGCATGACTATGAAACTTATCATACTTCCAAATCATCATTTTGAAGCTTGTGGTTCCTAAATGCAAGTTTTGAATTATAAAAAATGGGACTTTGGAGGCACAACAAAATTGAAAATGTAAGTTCTAATTCAAAAGCCACGAATATGAAAGCGTGATTATAAAACTTATTGTACTCCCAAATCATGATTTTGAAGTTTGTGCTTTCCTAAATGCAAGTTTTGAAGCGTCAAAATGTGTGTTTCGATGTACAACAAGCTTGAAAATGCAAGTTTTGATTCAGAAGCAATGAGCATGAAAGCATGATTAAGAAACTTATCGTACTCCCAAATCATCATTTTCAAGGTTGTGCTTCCTAAATGTATGTTTTGAAGCATCAACATGGGTGTGTGGAGGAATGACAAGCTTGAAAATGCATGTTTCTATTCCAACGCCACAAGCATGAAAGCGCGATTATGAAAGTTATCATACTCCCAAATCATCATTTTGAAGTTTGTGCTTCCTAAACATATGTTTCAAAGCATCAAAAAGGGTGTTTAGAGTAACAACAAGATTGAAAATACAAGTTTTGATTCTTAAGCCACAACCATGAAAGCGTGATTATGAAAATTATCATACTCCCAAATCATCATTTTGAAATTAATGCTTCCTAAAAGCATGTATCGAAGCATCAAAAATGGTGTTTGGAGGCACAAGAATCTTGAAAATGCAAATTCTGATTCCGAAGCCAAGAAAATGAAAGTGTCGTTGTGAAACTTATCATACTCCTAAATCATCATTTCAGAACATTTGCTTCCTAAACACAAGTCTTGAAGTATCAAAATGGCCAAGCTTTAAAATGTAAGGTCTAATTCAAGGGCCATGAGCATCAAAGCATGATTATGAAACTTATTATACTGCCAAATCATCTTCTTGAAGCTTGTGCTTCCTAAACGCAAGTTTTTGAAGTAATTAAATGTGTGTTTGGAGGTACAATAAGCTTGAAAATGCAAGATATTATTTCGAAGCCATGAGCATGAAAGTGCAATTAGGAAACTTGTCATACTTCCTAGGTAGTGTTCTTGAATGCATGTGCATTGGCCATTATAATATTTTCACATACTATTGTAGGGTATCATTTTAATGTGGGTAGGTTCCCACTGTGGTTTTTCCTTTAACTAGGTTTTCCACGTCAAACTCTTGGTGTTATGTGTGTTGTTGTTATTCATTTTATATTTGTTCTTATTGCAATTGATTAGATATGAAGTTGTGATTAAATTGTTATATCCAGTGAAAACTCATTCACCCCCCTCTCATTTTTTCTTCATTATTGTTGCTGAATCAATTTTGATGCTCTGAAACCATGGTTTTTGAGGCAGAAGCTCCAAAATGAGGTTCTAAGAGAACAATGACCGTTAGAATCATGTTTTGATGCTACTGGCTCTGTAATTAGGACTTGCATGTTCAAACCTTGTTTTTCCTCCAAACACTGATTTTGATCCTCTGAAACTAAGGCTTTCGAGGGAAAAGCTCCAAAGCAAGGTTCCAAGAGAACGATGTGTGTCAAAATTAAATTTTGACACTACTAGCTTTGGAATCAGGACTTACATCTTGAAACCTTGTTGTGCCTCCAAACATTGATTTTGATGCTCCAAAACTAGGGCTTTTGAGGCACAATTTCTAAAACAAGGTTCTAAGAGCACAATATGCATCAAAATTGAATTTTGATGCTACTGGCTCTACAATCGGGGCTTGCATCTTGAAACCTTGTTGTGCCTCAAAAGACTGATTTTGATGCTCTGAAACCAGGGCTTTCAAGGTACAAGCTTCGAAATGAGGTTCTAAGAGCATGATGTGCGCCAAAATTAGATTTTGACACTATTGACTCTAGAATCGGGACTTGCATCTTGAAACCTTGTTGTTCCTCCAAACATTGATTTTCATACTCCAAAACTAGGTCTTTTGAGGCACAAGCTTGGAAATGAGGTTCTCAGAGCATGCTGTGCATCAAAATCATGTTTTGACGCTACCGACTCTAATATCGTGACTTGCATCTTGTGATGCTACTGGCTCTACAATCGGGGCTTGCATCTTGAAACCTTGTTGTGCCTCAAAAGACTGATTTTGATGCTCCAAAACCAGGGCTTTCAAGGTACAAGCTTCGAAATGAGGTTCTAAGAGCACGATGTGCGCCAAAATCAGATTTTGACGCTATTGACTCTAGAATCGGGACTTGCATCTTGAAACCTTGTTGTTCCTCCAAATATTGATTTTCATACTCCAAAACTAGGTCTTTTGAGGCACAAGCTTGGAAATGAGGTTCTCAGAGCATGCTGTGCATCAAAATCATGTTTTGACGCTACCGACTCTGATATCGTGACTTGCATCTTGTAACCTTGTGCCTCCAAACATCAATTTTGATGCTCTGAAATTGGGGCTATCAAGGCATAAGCTCCTAAACAAGATTCTAAGAGCATAATGTGCTTCAAAATTGCATTTTGACACTACCAACTCTGGAATCGGGACTTGCGTCCTGAAACCCTGTTGTGCCTACAAACACCAATTTTGATGCTCCAAAACGAGGGCTTTCGAGGTGCAAGCTCCAAAACAAGGTTCTAAGAGAATGATGTGCATGAAAATTGAATTTTGATACTACCAGCATGGGAATCGAGACTCGCATCTTGAAAGATTGTTTTGCCTCCAAACATTGATTTTGATGTTCCAAAATCAGGGCTTTCAAGGCACAAGCTCCAAAATGAGGTTATAAGAGCATGATGTAGATCAAAATTGTGTTTTGACTCTACTGACTCTAGAATCGGGACTTGTGTCTTGAAGCCTTGTTGTGCCTCCAAACACTAATATTTATGCTACCGGCTCAGGAATCGAGACTTGTGTCTTGAAACCTTCTTGTGCCTCTAAACATTGATTTTGATGCTTTGAAGTCAGGGCTTTCAAGATAGAAGCTCCTAGATGAGGTTCTAAGAGTACAATGTGTGTCAAAATCACATTTTAATGCTACTGACTCTGGAATCTGGACTTGCATCTTAATATTGTGTTGTGCCCCAAAACAACGATTTAATGCTCTGAAATCAGGGCTTTCGAGGCATAAGCTCCAAAATGAGGTTATAAGAGAATAATGTGCATAAAAATAAAATTTTGACGCTACCAGCTCCAAAATCAGGACTTGCATCTTGAAACCTTGTTGTGCCTCCAAACACTGATTTTGATTCTTCAAAACTGAGGCTTTTGAGACACAATTTCAAAAATGATGTTCTAAAATCATGATGTGCACCAAAATAGCATTTTGACACTACTAGCTTCGAAATCGGGACTTGCATCTTGGAACCTTGTTATGCCACCAAACATCGATTTTGATACTTTGAAATTAGGGCTTTCAAGGCACAAGCTCCAAAAAAAGGTTCTAAGAGCACAATGTGCATCAAAGTCAAAATTTAATGCTACAGGCTCTAAAAATGGGACTTGCATCTTGAAACTTTGTTGTGCCTCAAAACACTAATTTGATGCTCTGAAACTAGGGCTTTCAATGCACATGCTTTGAAATGAAGTTTGAAGAGCATGATTTACACCAAAATTGCATTTTGATGCTGCCGACTCTAGAATCAAGACTTGCAACTTGAAACCTTGTTGTGCCTCCAAACACTGATTTTCATGCTCTGAAACTGGGGCTTTCGGGGCACAAGCCCCACAATGAGCTTCTAAGAGAATGATGTGCGTCAAAATTGAATTATGATGCTATCGGCTCTAGAATCAATACTTTCATTAGGCTCGTGTCTTTGGAATCATAACTTGCATTTTCAAGCCTGTTGTACCTCCAAACACACATTTTGATTCTTCAAACCTTGCATTTAGTAACCAAAAGCTTCAAAATGATGATTTGGTAGTACGATAAGTTTCATAACCATGTTTCCATGCATGTGGCTTTGAAATTAGAACTCACATTTACAAGCTTGTTGTACCTCCAAACACACATGTTAATGATTAAAAACTTGTGTTTAGGAAGCACAAGGTTCAGAATGATGATTTCGGATTCCGATAAGTTTCATAACTAAGCTTTCACGCTTATGGCTTCGGAATTAGAACTTGCATTTTTAGTCTTGTTGTGCTTCCAAATGCATATTTTGATGTTTCATAACTTATTTCTAGGAAGCACAAGCTTCAAAATGATGATTTGGGACTAGAATAAGTTTCATAATCGTGCTTTCATGCGAAGCTTGTGCTTCCTAAATGCAAGTTGTAAAACAATCAAAATGTGTGTTTGGAGATACAACAAGCTTGAAAATGAAAGTTTATATTCTGAAGCCACAAGCATGAAAACGCGATATGAAAGTTATCGTACTCCCAAATCATCATTTTGAAGTTTGTGCTTCCTAAAACACATGTTTTGAAGCATCAAAAAGGGTGTTTGGAGGCAGAACAAAATTGAAAATGTAAGTTTTGATTATGAAGCCACAACCATGATTATGAAATTTATCATACTCCCAAATCATCATTTTAAAATTTATGCTTCCTAAAAGCATGTAATGAAGCATCAAAAAGGGTGTTTGGAGGCACGAGAAGCTTGAAAATGCAAGTTCTGATTTTGAAGCCGCGAGCATGAAAGCATCGTTGTGAAACTTATCGCACTCCCAAATCATCATTTCAAAATATGTTCTTCCTAAACACAAGTTTTGAAGTATGAAAATTGGTGTTTGGAGGCACACCAAGGTTGAAAATGTAAGTTCTAATTGAGGGGTGATGAGCATGAAAGCGTGATTATGAAACTTATCGTACTCCTAAATTGTCATTTTGAAGCTCGTGCTTGCTAAACAAAATTTTTTGAAATATGAAAATGTGTGTTTGGAGGTGCAATAAGCTTGAAAATGCAAGCTATGATTTTGAAGCCATGAGCATGTAGGGTATTATTTTATTGTGGGTAGGTTCCCACCATGGTTTCTCCCTTAACTAGGATTTCCACGTCAAACTCTTGGTGTTATGTGTGTTGTTGTTATTTATTTTATCTTTGTTCTTATTGAAATTGATCAGATATGAAGTTGTCATTAAATTTTTATATCCAATGAAAACTTATTCAACCCCCTCTCAGTTTTCCTTCATTATTTTTGCTGACTCAATTTTGATGCTCCGAAACAAGGGTTTTCGAGGCACAAGCTCCCAAATGAGATTCTAAGAGAACAATGACCATCAAAATCAAATTTTGACACTACCAGCTCCAAAATCAGCACTTGCATCTTGAAACCTTGTTGTGCCTCCAAACATCAATTTTGATGCTCCAAAATTGGGGCTTTTGAGGCACAATTTTTGAAAAAAAGGTTCTAAGAGAATAATGTGCATCAAAATTGAATTTTGATGCTACTGGCTCTAGAATCGGGGCTTGCATTTTGAAACCTTGTTGTGCCTCAAAGCACTGATTTTGACGCTCCAAAACCGAGGCTTTCGAGGCAAAACCTTCGAAAAGAGGTTCTAAGAGCACGGTGTGCACCAAAATCAGATTTTGACGCTATTTACTCTAGAATCGAGACTTGCATTTTGAAATCTTGTTGTGCCTCCAAACATTGATTTTGATGCTCCAAAATTTAGTCTTTCAAGTCACAAGCTCAGAAATTAGCTTCTATGAAAATGATGTGTGTCAAAATCAAATTTTGACGCTACAGGCTCTGAAACAGGGATTTGCTTCTTGAAACCTTCTTTTAACTCCAAACATTGATTTTGTTGTTTCAAAATCGGGGCTTTTAAGGCACAAGCTCCGTAAACGAGGTTCTAAGAGCCCGATGTGCATCAAAACTATTAATTGATGCTACTGGCTCGGAAATCACAACTTGTGTCTTGCAACCTTGTGCCTCCAAACACCAATTTTGATGCTTTGAAATTGGGGCTTTTGAGGAACAAGCTCCTAAACAAGGTTCTAAGAGAATAATATGCTTCAAAATTGCATTTTGACACTACCGGCTCTGGAATCAGGACTTGCATCTTGAAACCTTGTTGTGCCTGCAAACACCAATTTTGATGCTCCGAAAGTGGGGCTTTTGAGGTGCAAGCTCTGAAACATAATTTGTAAGAGAACGATGTGCATCAAAATTGAATTTTGATGCTACGAGAACGGTAATCGAGACTTGCATATTGAAACCTTGTTGTGCCTCCAAACATTGATTTTGATGTTCCAAAATCAGGGCTTTCAAGGCACAAGCTCCGACATGAGGTTGTAAGAGAATGATGTACATCAAAATTGTGTTTTGACACTACTGACTCTGGAATTGGGACTTGTGTCTTGAAACCTTGTTGGGCCTCCAAATGCTAATTTTTATGATCCAAAAATGAGAATTTTGAGGTACAACCTCCAAAATGAGGTTCTAAGAACACTATGTTTGTCAAAATCATGTTTTGATGCTATCAGCTTGAGAATCAGGACTTGTGTCTTAAAACCTTGTTGTGCCTTTAAACATTGATTTTGATGTTTTGGAATTGGAGCTTTCAAGCCACACGCTCCGAAATGATGTTCTAAGAGCACAATGTGCATCAAAATCAGGTTTTGACAGTACAGGCTCCAGAATAGGGACTTGCGTCTTGAAAGTGTGTTATGCCTCCAAACACCAATTTTGATGCTTTGAAACCATAGATTTTTAGGCATAAGCTCCAAAACAAGGTTCTAAGAGCACGATGTGTGTCAAAATCAAATTTTGATGCTATCGGCTCTAGAATCAAAACTTGTGTCTTGAAACCTTGTTGTGCCTCCAAACACCAATTTTGATGCTTTGAAACCAAAGATTTTGAGACACAAGCTCCGAAACGAGGTTCTAGGATTATGATGTGCGTGAAAATCACATTTTGACGCTATCATCTCTAGAATCAACACTTGCATCTTGAAAGCTTGTTGTGCCTCCAAACACCAGTTTTGATGCTCCAAAATCAAGGCTTTTGATGCACAAGCTCCGAAATGAGGTTCTAAGAGAATGATATTCGTTTGAATCAAATTTTGATAGTACTGACTCTTGAATTGGGAATTGCATCTTGAAAGCTTGTTGTGCCTCCAAACACCAATTTCTATTATCCAAAACTGGTGCTTTCAATGCACAAGCTCTTAAAGGAGGTTCTAAGAGCACAATGTGCGTCAAAATTGAATTTTGATGCTATTGGCTCTGAAATCAAAACTTGCGCCTTGATACCTTGTTGTACCTCCAAACACTGATTTTCATTCTCTAAAACAGGGGCTTTCAAAGCACAAGCTCCAAAAGGAGGTTCTAAGAGCACGATGTGCATTAAAATAGCGTTTTGATGCTACCAACTTAGGAATTGAGACTTGTGTCTTGAAACCTTCTTGTGCGTCCAAACATTGATTTTGATGCTCTAAAATTAGGCGTTTCAAGGTAGACGTTCCTAGATGAGGTTCTAAGAGCACAATGTGTGTCAAAATCATGTTTTAATGCTACCGACTCTGGAATCTAGACTTGCATCTTGAAACTGTGTTGTTCCTCCAAACAACGATTTTGATGCTCTAAAATCGGGGCTTTCAAGGCGTAAGGTCCAAAATGAGGTTATAAGATAATGATGTGCATAAAAATAAAATTTTGACTCTACTGGCTCCAAAATCGAGACTTGCATCTTGAAACGTTGTTGTACCTCCAAACACCAATTTTCATTCTTCAAAACCGAGGCTTTCGAGACACAATTCAAAAATGATGTTCTAAAACCATGATGCACACGAGAATAGCATTTTGACGCTTCCATCTTCAATATTGAGACTTGCATCTTGAAACCTTGTTATGCCGCCAAACATTGATTTTGATACTTTGAAACTGGGGCTTTCGAGGCACAAGCTCCACAAAAGTGTTCTAACAGCACAATGTGCATGAAAGTCGAATTTGAACGCTACGAGCTCTAAAACCGGGACTTGCATCTTGAAACCTTGTTGTGCCTCAAAAAACCAATTTTGATGCTCTGAAACTGGGTCCTTCAATGGATAAGCTTTGAAATGAAGTTCTAAGAGCATGATGTGTGCCAAATTTTTTTTTTGACGTTACCGGCTATACAATTAGGACTTGCGACTTGAAACCTTGTTGTGCCTCCAAACACTGATTTTGATGCTCAGAAAATGGGGCATTCGGGGCACAAGCCCCAAAATGATCTTTTAAGAGAATGATGTGCGTCAAAACTGAATTTTGATGCTACCAACCCCAGAATCGGGACTTGCATCATGCTCGTGGCTTTGGAATCAGAACTTGCATTTTCAAGCTTTTTGAACCTCCAAACACACATTTTGATTCTTCAAACCTTGCATTTAGTAACCAAAAGCTTCAAAATGATGATTTGGGAGTACGATAAGTTTCATAACCGTGTTTCCATGATCGTGGCTTTGAAATTAGAACTTGCATTTTCAATTTTTTTGTACCTCCAAACACACATGTTAATGATTAAAAACTTTCATTTAGGAAGTGCAAGGTTCAAAATGATGATTTCAGATTCCACTAAGTTTCATAACTGAGCTTTTACGCTCGTGGCTTCAGAATTAGAACTTGCATTTTTAAGCTTGTTGTGCTTCCAAACACACATTTTGATGTTTCAAAACTTATGTCTAGGAAGCACAAGCTTCAAAATGATGATTTGGGAGTAGGATAGGTTTCATAATCGCACTTTCATGCGAAGCTTGTGCTTCCTAAACGCAATTTGTAAAACCATCAAAATGTGTGTTTGAAGATACAACAGGCTTGTAAATGCAAGTTTCTATTCCGAAGCCACGAGTATGAAAGCGCGATTATGAAAGTTATCATACTCCCAAATCATCATTTTGAAGTTTGTGCTTCCTAAAACACATGTTTTGAAGCATCAAAAAGGGTGTTTGGAGGCACAACAAGATGGAAAATGCAAGTTTTGATTATGAAGCCACGATGATGATTATGAAACTTATCATACACCCAAATCATCATTTTGAAATTTATGCTTCCTAAAAGGATATATTTAAGCATCAAAAAGGGTGTTTGGAGGCACAAGAAGCTTGAAAATGCGAGTTCTGATTTTGAAGCCATGAGCATGAAAGCATCGTTGTGAAACTTATCGCACTCCCAAATCATCATTTTGAAACATGTGCTTCCTAAGAACAAGTTTTGAAGTATCAAAATGGGTGTTTGGAGGCACACCAAGATGGAAAATGTAATTTCTAATTGAGGGGCGACGAGCATGAAATCTCGATTATGAAACTTATCATACTCCCAAATCATCATTTTGAAGCTTGTGCTTTCTAAATGCAATTTTTTGAAGTATGAAAATATGTGTTTAGAGGTACAATAAGCTTAAAAATGCAAGTTATGATTTCAAAGCCATGAGCATGAAAGTGCTATTGGGAAACTTATCATACTCCCTAGGCAGTGTTCCTGAATGCATGTGCATTCCCCATTATAATATTTTCACATACTATACTGTAGGATATCATTTTATTGTGGGTAGGTTCCCACCATGGTTTTTCCCTTAACTAGGTTTTCCATGTCAAACTCTTTGTGTTGTGTGTGTTGTTATTTATTTTATCTTTGTTCTTATTGCAATTGATCAGATATGAAGTTGTGAATAAATTGTTATATCTAGTGAAAATTGATTTGCCCCCCTCTCAGCTTTCCTTCATTATTGTTGCTGACTTGATTTTGATGCTTCAAAACTAGGGTTTTCAAGGCACAAGCTCCAAAATGAGGTTATAAGAGAATAATGACCATGAAAATCATGTTTTGATGCTACTGGCTCTGGAATTAGGAATTGCATCTCCAAACCTTGTTTTACCTCCAAACACTGATTTTGATGCTCTGAAACTGAGGCTTTCAAGTGACAAGCTCTAAAGCAAGGTTCTAAGAGCATGATGTGTGTCAAAATCAAATTTTGACACTACCAGCTCCAGAATCAAGACTTGCATCTTGAAACCTTATTGTGCCTCCAAACATCAATTTTGATGATCCAAAACTGGTGCTTTATAGGCAAAATTTCTAAAACAAGGTTCTAAGAGCACAATGTGCATCTTGAAACCTTGTTGTGCCTCAAAACACTAATTTTGATGCTTTGAAAATGGGGCTTTCGAGGCACAAGCTTCGAAATGAGGTTCTAAGAGCACGATGTGCGCCAAAATTAGATTTTGATGCTATTAACTCTAGAATTGGGACTTGCATCTTGAAACCTTGTTGTGCCTCCAAACATTGATTTTTATGCTCCAAAACTAGGTCTTTCGAGGCACAAGCTCTGAAATGAGCTTCTAAGAGAATGATGTGCGTCAAAATCAAAATTTGATGCTACAGGCTCCGGAATAGGGACTTGCTTCTTGAAACCTTGTTGTGCCTCCAAACATTGATTTTATTGTTTAAAAATTGTGGCTTTCCAGGCCCAAGCTCTGCAAACGAGTTACTAAGAGCACGATGTGCGTCAAAATCACATTTTGATGCTACCGGCTTCAAAATCACGACTTGTGTCTGTTGGTATTATGGATGTGTTGCATTATATTTGTCATTGATGTCAACACTTATCGTTCTAGAGATCTTTGGTTATGTTGAACCAGCACATTGTGTTCACCGACATGTTTAGTGACTTATGCACAATCACCGGTATATTTTTTACCGGCAGGTTATATTGTTCATCGGCACTGAGGATGACTTATTATCATCTGGAGATCACTTGGTTATGTCAAAGACATGGTTTGGATACTTGGTTTTGGTATTTTGATTAATGGTCTAATTGGGTTGACATATTTGTTGTTACTGGCAAATTGGTCTAGGTTATGGACCGGTATGCATTATCTATTCCAGATTAGCACAACACGTTATGGAGATGATTTATTGATTGGATATTGTTGGAAATTTATTGAGCCGACATTATGAGCTATGGTTTGGTAATACTCCTACTCTTAAATACTTTAGAATTTTTGGAAGCAAATGTTATATTAAGAGAGATGAGTATATTGGTAAATTTGATCCTAGAAGTGATGAAGGAATATTTCTTGGTTATTCATCTAAGAGAAAGGCATATAGATGTTTTAATAGAAGATTGCAAAAAATCATTGAGAGTGATAATGTGAAGATAGATGAACAATTTAGAGGAAATTCAAGGTTTGTAGATTCTAAACCGATGGTTGAGATGATCATAAATGAACCTATATAGAGTGCACCGATACAAAGTGTGGATCCAGTCACACCGGAATCATTAGAGAATTCCACAATGATTGAAGAACAACAACATGTGAATAAACCCAAGTATGTAAGACTGAATCACTCAGAAAATTAGATAATTGGGAATAAGTATCAAGGTCTTATGACAAGAGGAAGATTGGCAAATGAAGAGGTATGCTTAATTTCTTAAATTGAACCGACATCTATTATTGAAGCTTGTCAAGATGAACATTGGATTAAAGCAATGGAAGATGAACTAGAACAAATTGAAAAGAACAATACATGGAAATTAGTTCCCCGACCTAAAGACAAAAATGTAATTGCAACTAAATGGGTATTCAGAAATAAACTTAATGAAGATGGTAAGGTAATCAAGAACAAAGAAAGATTAGTGTGTAAAGGATATTCATAAAAAGAGGGAATTGATTATAATGAAACCTTTGCACCGGTAGCTAGAATTGAGGCAGTCAGATTATTTCTTGCATTTGCAGCTCATAAGAACTATAAACTATATCAAATGGATGTAAAATGTGCATTCCTAAATGGTGATCTTGAAGAGGAAGTTTACATTGAACAACCTGATGGATTTTCATTGACAAATGATAAAGATATGGTTAGTAGATTAAGGAAAGATTTGTATGGATTGAAGCAAGCTCTAGGCTAGATTGGACAAATATCTTTTGAAGTTTGGTTACACTAAAGGTAATGGTTACACTAAAGGTAATGCTGATAGCAACTTATATTTCAAAGTGACTAATGATGACATCTTGGTTATTGAAGTTTTTGTTGATGATATCATTTTTGGAGGAGAAGATGGATTGTGTAAAGACTTTGCTAACAAGATGTAGGAAGAATTTGAAATGTCTATGATAGGGGAGATAAAATTCTTTTTAGGAATGCAGATTTCACAAACAGATAAAGGTATATTCATATGTCAAACAAAATACTTGAAGGAACTATTGAATAAATTTGGTATGGAAAACTCCAAACCGGTAAGTACTCCTATGACTATAATTGATAGATTAACATTGAAGGATGATTCAACTCCTATTAATCCAACAACATACAAATCTATAATTGGAGGTTTACTTTATTTGACACAAACAAGACTTGATATAATGAATACAGTATGTATTGTTTCAAGATTTCAGAGTAATCTTAAAGAAAATCATGAATCAACAGTAAACATGACTTTTTGGTATCTACAGGGCACAACAAATCTTGGTTTATGGTATCCTAAAGATAAATTTTTTGATTTATGTGCATACACCGATGCAAATTGGGCAGGAGATGTAGATGATAGAAAGAGCACCACTGGCGGAGCATTCTTTCTTGGTAGCAGATTGATTTCATGGTTGATCAAGAAGCAGATTTGTACATCATTATCAACAACAAAATCTGAATACGTTGCAACAACAACTAATTGTACTCAAGTATTATGGATTAAGAAAATATTGAAGGACATAAAGGTAAAATGCAAATAACCTATAATCATTTATTGTGATAATTTAGAAGGAATTGATATATCAAAGAATCCAATATTTCACTCTAAGACTAAACATGTTTCTATCAAATACAATTTTCTAAAAGAGAATATTGAAGCAAAAGAAGTAAGATTGGTTTATGTGAATACTAAAGAGCAAATTGTAGATATCTTTACTAAACCTTTGCCTAAGGAAACTTTTGAATATCTCAGAAAGAAGCTTGGGGTAATACCCCCATCGGTAGAAACTTAGGCAGTTGAAGATTGGCATCAAACCAGCAGGAATTAATACAAAAACCTTTTTCCAACTTTGATGGAGGAGAGATACTTCTCAGGGGGAGTAGTTGGTTATATTAATTGGTCATATTAGTTGGTTGTTTGTTCTCATATTTGTATTGCATTGGAATTTGTTATCAAAGGGGGAGAGATATCTATGGAAAAAAATTGTATTTAGGAAACATTATCCTAGGGGGAGAGATTATTCATTGAGGGAGAGATATATAGTCTCTGCTTTTTTATTTTTATTTTTGGTATCGATCTATTATGGAGATTGTTGGTTTTTGGCATTTTGTTTTGGCACTTAGATGTTTTTCCATCTTGTGTTGCCATCAATGCCAAAGGGGGAGATTGTTGGTATTATGGATGTGTTGCATTAGTTTTGTCATTGATGTCAACACTTATCCTTCTAGAGATCTTTGGTTATGTTGAACCAACACATTGTGTTCACTGGCATGTTCAGTGACTTATGCACAGTCACCGGTATATTGTTCACCAACACTGAGGATGACTTGTTATCATCTGGAGATCACTTGGTTATGTCGAAGACATGGTTTGGATAATTAGTTTTGGTATTTTGATTAATGGTCTAATCGGGTTGACATATTTGTTGTTACCGGCAAATTGGTCTAGGTTAGGGACCGGTATGTATTATCTATTTCAGATCAGCATGACATGTTATGGAGATGATTTATTAATTGGATATTGTTGTAAATGTATTGAGCCGACATGATGCATCGCATCTTGACTTGTTTGTAATTGATTTTATTGTAATATTCTTAGGGATCCGACCTACACATTTGGTCTTAGGTTTTGTATATATGTAAGATCTCAATTGATGAGATATATAATATGGGATATGGTATGTAAGGTTATGGTATTGTAACATGGTATGTGTGAATATTGAAGATCATATGAGCAGAGCATAGAGAAGGTTCAAGGAAGGTTTGAAGGTGATTATCAGAGCTTAACCGGTACTAAATCCAGCATTGGAGATGCTATTTTGAGCAGTACATTATTCTAGGATTTAAACATCCTATTGTAGTCATTGCGACTCCCATTTGAGCCGTGTGCTCTAGGCAATTGGCATTTCTACATGTGCAGACCCCATTTATATACACATACTATCAGCAGTAGTATCATCTAATTGTGGGTAAGGTTTCCCACCATGGTTTTTCCCCTTACATGATTTCCACATTAAAATCTCTATGTTATATCTTGTGGACATTGTCTCTCTTTCTGTTTCATGCATTAAGTTTCACCGATATTGATATTAACTATTAATATATTAACTAGAATTAAGTTTGGTTTCCCGGTATTAAGTATCAAGTTTGATTAAGTTGTATTTGGGTTGAAATTCATAGACAACTGATTCACCCCCCCTCTTAGTTGCCTTCTGGGTCCTAACAACGTCTTGCAACCTTGTGCAACACCAATTTTGATGCTCCAAAACTGGGGCTTTCAAGGTACAAGCTCCTAAACAAGGTTCTAAAAGTACAATGTGCTTCAAAATCACATTTTGACACTACCGGCTTTGGAATCGGGACTTGCATCTTGAAACCTTCTTGTGCCTCCAAACACCAATTTCGATGCTCCAAAACTGGGGCTTTTCGAGCTGCAAGCTCCGAAACAAGATTCTAAGAGAATGATGTGCATCAAAATTGAATTTTGATGCTACCAGCACAGGAATCAAGACTTGCATCTTGAAACCTTGTTGTGCCTCCAAACATTGATTTTGATGTTCCAAAATCAGGGCTTTCAAGGCACAAGCTTCAAAATGAGGTTCTAAGAGCATGATGTACATCAAAATTGTGTTTTGATGCTACCGACTCTAGAATCAGGACTTGTGTCTTGAAACCTTGTTCTGCCTCCAAACACTAATTTTTATACTCCAAAAATGAGGCTTTTGAGGCACAACCTCCGAAATGAGGTTCTAAGAACACCATGATTGTCAAAATCATGTTTTGATGCTATCAACTTGAGAATCAGGACTTGTGTCTTAGAACCTTGTTGTGCCTTTAAACATTGATTTTGATGTTTTGAAACTGGAGCTTTCGAGGCACACGCTCTGAAATGAGGTTCTAAGAGCACGATGTGCATCAAAATCATGTTTTCACACTACAGGCTCCGGAATAGGGACTTGCATCTTGAAAGCTTGTTGTGCCTCCAAACATCAATTTCAATGCTTCGAAACCAAATATTTTGAGGCATAAGCTCCAAAACAAGGTTCTAAGAGCACGACGTGCATCAAAATCAAATTTTGACGCTACCGACTCTAGAATTAGGACTTGTGTCTTGAAACCTTATTTTGCCTCTAAACATCAATTTTGATGCTCTAAAACCATAGATTTTTAGGCACAAGCTTCAAAACAAGGTTCTAAGAGCACTATGTGTGTCAAAATTGCATTTTGATGCTATCGGCTCTAGAATCAGCACTTGCATCTTGAAAGCTTGTTGTGCCTCCAACACCAATTTTGATGCTCCAAAATTGAGGCTTTTGATGCACAAGCTCCGAAATGAGGTTCTAAGAGAATGATATTCATCTAAATTAAATTTTGACAGTAGCTACTCTTGAATTGGGACTTGCATCTTGAAATATTGTTGTCCCTCCAAACACAAATTTTTATGCTCCGAAACTGGTGCTTTCAATGTACAAGCTCTTAAAGGAGGTTTTAAGAGCACAAAGTGTTTTAAAATAGATTTTCATTCTCTAAAATAGGGGCTTTCAAGGCACAAGCTACAAAATGAGTTTCTAAGAGCACGATTTGCGTTAAAATCGTGTTTTGATGCTACTGGCTCAGGAATCGAGACTTGTGTCTTGAAACCTTCTTGTGCCTCCAAACGTTGATTTTGATGCTCTAAAATCAAGGCTTTCAAGGTAGAAGCTCCTAGATGAGGTTTTAAGGGCACAATGTGTGTCAAAATAACATTTTAACGCTACCGACTTTGGAATCTCGACTTGCATTTTGAAACTGTGTTGTGCCTCCAAACAACGATTTTGATGCTCTGAAATTGGGGCTTTCACGACATAAGCTCCAAAATGAGGTTATAAGAGAATGATGTGCATAAAAATAAAATTTTGATGCTACTGGCTCCAAAATAGGGACTTGCATCTTCAAACCTTGTTGTGCCTCCAAACATCGATTTTGATTCTTTGAAACCGAGGCTTTTGAGACACAATTTCAAAAATGATGTTCTAAAAGCACGATGTGCACCAAAATAGCGCTTTGATGCTACCAGCTTGGAAATCGAGACTTGCATCTGGAAAACTTGTTTTTTCACCAAACATCAATTTTGATACTTTGAAACTAGGGGTTTCGAGGCACAAGCTCCAAAAAAGGGTTCTAAGAGCACTATGTGCATCAAAGTTGAATTTTAACGCTATGGGCTCTAAATCCGGGACTTGCGTCTTGAAAACTTGTTGTGCCTCAAAACAACAATTTTGATGCTCTGAAACTGAAGCTTTCGGGGAACAAGCCCCAAAATGAGCTTCTAGGAGAATGATGTGCTTCAAAATTTAATTTTGATGCTACCTTATCCAAAATCGAGACTTGCATCATGCTCGTGGCTTTGCAATTGGAACTTGCATTTTCAAGCTTGTTGTACCTCCAAATACACATTTTAATTCTCCAAACCTTGTATTTCGTAACCAAAAGCTTCAAAATGATGATTTGGGAGTATGATAAGTTTTGTAACTGTGTTTCCATGCTTGTGGCTTTCGAATTAGAACTTACATTTTCAATCTTGTTGTACCTCCAAACACACATGTTAATGATAAAAAACTTGCGTTTAGGAAGCGCAAGCTTCAAAATGATGATTTCAGATTTTGATAAGTTTCATAATTGAGCTTTCACGCTCATGGCTTCAGAATTAGAACTTGCATTTTTAAGCTTTTTGTGCTTCTAAACACACATTTTGATGCTTCAAAACTTATGTCTGTTAAAATTCCCAAAGATACTGAGAGGGGGGGTGAATCAATATCTTTTCGGTTAATAGATTTTCTAAACTTATTAAACAAATGGCATTCCAAAATAGTGTACCGGTAAACAAGAATTAATGTAGTAAATATGAATAATAAACACAACATAGAAAGCACACCATAATACAAGATTTTTGGCGAGGAAACCCAGTGTGGGAAAAACCTTGGTGGGATTTGTGACCCATAATATTCACTCACTGACCAATGAATGGATATTACTTGCTAATGAATGAGTCTGTCGGTGCTGGTACCTACCGGTGCCATAGGATTGCAAGGTTTCCATCAATGACAATACCTTCAATCACCTACAATTTCTCATTGGAGTGTGCATTTACCAACAATCTCCCCCTTTGGTATTGATGGCAACACCCATGAGAAAAATTCAAAAATGTATCCAAAATTTGAAGTCCAAAAATCTTACCAAAAAATGTGCCAAAACTGTGTGCTCCCCTGAGTAGATGATCTCTTTTGTCAATCGTTTTTCTCATCTCTACTACTCCCCCTTTGACATCAATGACAATGGTTGTCAAAAATATCAACTGAGTGTAGTTCTCAGTTGGAACCTTGTAACTGGTTGGTTACAATCTAAATTAGATCTGCCAATGCAAAATTTTGGCTCCGAGTGAATATTTCACTATCCTTCAATGTTGCTTCAGTCCTTTGAATTGTACCGGTGAGGATGTGCAATTTCTCTTTCGGGGTCTTTAGTTCTGGAACAATGCCTTTGAGATCTCTTTTCTCAAAGAGATGAGGTTGTCAAGTTTCGGACCAAGTCTGCATTTCATCTCTTTTGCCTTGAACTTTATCCTTTCCTTCTCTTTTTCAAATTTTTCAATTTTCTCCTCAAAACCTACTATTTCCTGCTCTATAACCAATATCGGTTCTGATGAACTGATGAGATTATCAGCAATATTGATTATTTCTTTTTGTGCTCTATTGATCTCCTTGTCTATATCAACTATCAAAATATTGGTTTTACATGTGTCCCTGTATAACTCCTTAAATTCCATTATTGTTTTGTTAAGTGCCGGTAAAAGGGTATCAATGTGTCCCAGGCACTTCTTTATTGACTCATCAAAGAATTTTTCTTTTTCTTTATTCATTTTCTCACAAAATGTTTCCTCATTAATCTGATCAACTGTTAGTAAGTTACTGGTGATATACTTAGACAATGTGTCTAATTGGCTCAAAGAATCTTTATTGTCCACATTGCACTTGGGTGCAATCAATTTTAATAAAGGAATTGTATCATCAATAGCCTTGTATGCAAGTGCATTGCAATCTATTATTTTCTTGATAGAATCCAAAAGTACCTCTGTCACATTGGTCGGTTTGAATTCTGTTAGGGAAGAACCAAATGATTGTCCAACTACCTTCACAATCTGCATTCCACCGGTGTGAGTGCCTCTTTTCTTGTGTTGACGTCTGATAAGTTAGTTTGTGTCTGCATCTCAACTAGCAAAGGCTTGGGTTTCTCAGCAGTTGCCGGTGGCACTGTTTCAGTTTGAACTTTTACCTCAACCTTTTTCTCTTCTTGTTTCTCAATGTGTACCTTAGTTTGTTTCTCTGTGCTTTCTACTATCGGTTTCTCTGATGAAGTCTCAGTATTCACTGTAGGTTTCTCAATATGCACCTCTGAACTGTCCACTGTCGGTATCTCAACAGGTTTCACTGTGTTATCGATAGTTGGTTTCCCAATGTGTGCATTAATGGTATCAGTCACCATACCAGAAGCTAGGGGGTCAATGGATTGTTCGGTTTTTTTGTCAACCCCAATCTCAATATCTTCAACTATATGCTCAACATGTGTTTCAACTGTAATATTCTCAGCTGGTGGCTTAGTTGATACATCTTTCTTCTCACCAGTGGTTTCCTTATCAACCACAATGTTTACCTCTTGTGTATCAATGTTCATAGTGTATAAAACTTCTAAATCAGGATTGGTGTCTTCATGTGTTGTTTCCAACTCAACATTATCAGTTACCGGTGGTGCACCAACAGTCTCAATCGGTCGAGTATCAGAAGGAGATGGAAGCAAGTTATCTGTTACTTTTATGCTCGGAGGATCTCCTACCTTGCCTTTACCTTTGTCCTTATCCTTTTGAGTTCTTCTTTCTTTTCTTTCTCCACAAAGAAAATATCCCATTTGTCTATTGTCTCTTTAGAGATTTCATTCACTCTGCCAGCCATTAAACCTACATGATGGTGACCACTAAAAAATACTATCATGTTTGCCTCACTTATCAGTTCATCAATTTCATCAGCTGATTTCATAGGGTGAACTGCAAGCAATTTTTCTATCTTTATTTTCTTATCCAATTCCATGATAGCTAATCTCTTTGCATCAAGTCTCCTATACAGGTCACTCGGTAAATCATCTACAACTTCTATCAAAAAATTCTTGTAAATGTCTAAGTGTAGAATGATACTATTTTCTATGGTTTCCTTTTCTTCATTAGTAAAAGTATCATACAATTTACTGACATTAGACAAGTTTCCTTCATCTGTTATTTCTTTCAAAAGATTTTCTAAAGGAGGAATAACTTGTTTTTCTTTCTTCTTCCTTGGTGTCATTTTCTTTGCAGGAGGCCTTACTGCCTGTTGTTTCTTTCTAGGTTTCTTTGGTGCTGGAGAGGGTACCGGTAAAGGTTTTCTTTTTCTTTCTACCCTTCTAAATTCTATCGGTATTTCACTATCAGAGGAAGTTCCAACCGGTGAAAGATGAGCTTCTAGTTGTATCCCTTCCACTTTCCCTAGTACCAGTGATATTCAATAAGTCTTCTTTGATCTCTTTGGCTTGTTTTGTTGCTTTTCTGATTGTTTGTTCTCTTTTCTTTCTTCGTTTCAGTGTTTATACCTTGCTCTCAATGGTTTCAGCATTTCCAAATATTTTCTCTTCACATTCTCTGGGGGCTTCGAGTAGGGCTTTAGCATATGTCTCTATTATGTTTTCATCTAGCTCATAACCCATTTCTGTTACCCAAATAGTTCTTGGAACCACTGCTTCCATTAAAATTTTATCCTTTTTAATGACAAAGCATATCTCTTTCTGATATTTGTCAACTATGCTTTGAGATAACCTTTCCCTTGTCTTCATTCTTGCCTTAAATGCTTGGAAGTATTCAATTATATTGTTTTCCCTGTCATCTCCCATGCTGGTAAGGATATCCAATAGTTGTTTGCCTACCAGTATGTCAAAACCAAATTCTTTTCTACCTATACAAGGAACTTCCTTAGTAATGTATAGAAATAGGCACACAAGTAGATTACCAAATCTTAAAGTACCTTTCTTATCACCTTTAATTTTCTTTTAAGTTGTCAATTAATTCATCCTTTAACCATTCACATATATCAATCTTAGCATTATTGTTCACCATGTCATAAGAACTCTTGATACATAAACTAGAAACAGAGTTCAATCTATTAGCATGCATAGTTTTGTATCCTAGTATCATGCTAATGAATCTAACATTTATATCTTTCACATCATTGACTCTTAAGGATCTACTCTCATGGGTTGCACCGGTTAGGGTCATTACAGTGTTGTTTGGAACTTTCTTAGTTTTGTTAGGCCTGCTACCAGTGGAAGGTAAGCCAATCACTGCCCTAACTGCTTCTCTTGTGATCTTGTGGATGGAATCAAGATAAAAGAATTCCCCATGAACTCTACTGAGTACAATCCTCATAACTTCCTTAGGAAAATCAGAAATACTAAGTATTTCCACAAAACCTAGGGTTTCAATTATCTTGTGTTCCGGTTTCACAATACCATTCTCATCAAGAATTGTAGTCCTATACATATTCATTATTTCATCAGCACCAAGTTCTTCAATATGACAATGTATGTATATCCTAGGGTCTTTTGCATATGCAACTCCTTTGGGTATTTTAGAGAATGCACCTAGGGTATCATCCTGCTTCGCTACTTCAAATATGATCTTAAATACGAGCCTAGGGTGTTTAACCACTTCAATTATAGTAGGGTTTGCAATGAATTCAAGTGTAGAGGAGGAAGCCATTTGATAAATACCTTAATTTGCCTTTAGGTTTGGTTGCTTGAAAGATTTTTCTTCACTTCTCACTGTGGATGCCTTCACTCGGGTTTTTTGTGCTCTTAGGAAATTTGAATGCTCGGTGAGTGAAAAAGAGTGAAAAAAACTTGCTTTATAATGTCTTTTCCTTCAACTACCATAATAAATGCCTATCGGTTAAGTGAAACTTAACACATCTGCCGGTAAAGAAGCAATTCATCTTCTTACCATCAACCGAGGGTAAACTAGCATGTTTTTCAATTAGTTTCCATACCACAAAAAGGTTTATTTTCAGTTAGATGAAGAATCTCCTGCCGGTGGAGTGATACTCTGTTCTACCAGTGAAGGAATAGCCTCATCAATATTCTGATTTGTCTTTCTAATCCATTGTTTTGAAAATTCTTGCTTTACCTCTTCGACCTTCTCTTTACCTTTCAAACTGGGTCCTTTGTTATTTATTGGTGATGCCTTACTTCTACAAAATTTTGCAATATGTCCAATCTTCTTACAAGCATAACAAGTCACATTGTTTTTCTGAATAGCTTTTCCATATCCTATGTCAGTATGTATTCTGCATTGATTAAATAAGTGTCCAAATCTTCCACAAATATAACATCTTACATTCATTCTACAATTTTCTGAATTATGACCAATTTTGTTGCATTTAGAACATTGATCGGTGGGTGCATTAGAGTTCTGATAGTTTTTTAATCTACACTGATTTTCTCTATGACCATACTTGTTACAATTAAATCATTTCCCATTAAATTTGTAAGCATTAGGTTGTCTTACCGGTTTACTGTGATCATGATTGTTTCCAGTACAGGAGCTTTCACCAACTTCAAAGCCAAGTCCATTAGTATCTCCATTAGGTTTCTGATTTTTTGGCATGTTATCAAGTTCCTCTAAACTTTTCTTGAATTTCTCTTTGTGTTGACTTGCAGCAATCAACTCATTATCCATGATTCCCTTCTGTCTTATAAGTTCAATTCTATCATTTTGTGTGTGCATCAAATTTGTCTTCAACATATCATTTTCATGACTAAGTCTTGTGTTTTCATTTCCAGCATCATTTAGTCTTCTAATCAAGTCATCTTCATTCTTCTTTCTATCTTCAATGTCTTTACAAAATCTCATAGTCATATCTTGCATCTCATTCCTCATAGCATTGTTTTCTTGTCTTAACTTGTTCACAAGGTCATTAAGACTTTCCTTTTCACCGTCATCACTCTGCATCTTTTCAAAAAGTTCTCTTCTTTTGTTCCTAGCAATAGTGATATTTTCTTGAAGTCCATGAATGAATTCTTGTGCAGCCTTTAGATCATCTTCAAGTTTCATATTCTTCAACTTTTCTGCATCATAATCTGAAAGAGTTGTTTCCAATTGCTTTCTCAAGTTTTCCATCTATATCGGTGTCAGAATCTCCCTCAAGTTGTTAGGCTTTTGAAAATAGAGGACCAAGCTCTGATACCAATTGTTAGGATTCCCAAAGATACTGAGAGGGGGGGTGAATTAATATCTTGTCGATTAACAGATTTTCTTAACTTATTAAATAAATGGCATTCCAAAACACTCTACTGGTAACAAGAATTAATGTAGTGAATAAGAATAATAAACACAACATAGAAAGCACACCATAACACAAGATTTTTGGTGAGGAAACCCGGTGTGGGAAAAACATTGGTGGGATTTGTGACCCACAATATTCACTCACTGGCCAATGAATGGATATTACTTACAAAATGTGGTGCCTGCACATGCAGGAAGGCCAACTGCCTAGAGCTCACTGCTCAATTACAAAAGGAAGTCTCACTGACTTACGAAAATGGATTATAGAAATCCAATGTGATTTACTGCTCAAAAAGCATCTGCTATGCCAGGTTTAGTACCGGTTTAAGCTTTTACAACAACCATAAACCTTACTCCAAAATCTACCTTAATATTCGCTCATTATATCCATCTATCATATCCTATTTCAAAATGATCTACAAGATCTCATACTTATATATGAGTCTTATTACAATATGCCATGTCGGCTTACACAAAGATATTACAATTAAATATAATATACATTAAACAAAATCCTGTCGGCTAGGGTGTCGGTAATCATCTTTGTCGCTGCCGGTAAACTATCTGCCAGTGTAGAGTCTGTCGGTGTCAGTGTCTATCGATGCCATAGGATTGCAAGGTTGCCATCAATGAATATACCTTCAATCACCTACAATTTCTCATTGGAGTATGCATTTGCCAATAATCTCCCCCTTTGGCATTGATGGCAACACCCATGAGAAAAATTCAAAAATGTATCCAAAATTTGAAGTCCAAAAATCTTACCAAAAACTGTGCCAAAACTATGTGCTCCCCTTGAGCAGATGATCTCTTATGTCAATCATTTTTCTCATCTCTACTACTCACACTTTGACATCAATGACAAAGGCTATCAAAAATGTCAACTGAGTGTAGTTATTAGCTGGAACCCTGTAACCAGTTGGTTACAATCTGAAATAGATCTGCCAATGCAAAATTTAGGCTCTAGGTGAACCTTTCACTATCCTTCAATGCTGCTTCAGCCCTTTGAATTGTACCGGTGAGGATGTGCAATTGCTCTTTCGATGTCTTTAGTCCTGGAACAAGTTCCCCTGAGATCTCTTTTCTCAAAGAGATGAGGTTGTCAAGTTTTGGACCAAGTCTGCATTTCAGCTCTTTTGCCTTGAACTTTATTATTTCCTTCTCTTTTTCAAAATTTTCAATTTTCTCCTCAAAACCTGCTATTTCCTACTCTATAACCGATATGGGTTCTGATGAACCGATGAGATTATCAATGATATCATTTATTTCTTTCTGTGCTCTGCAGATCTCCTTGTCTATATCAACTGTCAAAATATTGGTTTTACATGTGTCCCTATATAACTCCTTAAATTCCATTATTGTTTTACTAAGTGCCGGTAAAAGGGTATCAATGTGTCCCATGCACTTCTTTATTGACTCATCAAATAATTTTTCTTTTTCTTTATTCATTTTCTCACAAAATGTTTCCTCATTAATCTGATCAACTGTTAGTAAGTTGTCGGTGATATACTTAGACAATGTGTCTAATTGGCTCAAAGAATCTTTATTGTCCACATTGCACTTGGGTGCAATCAATTTTAATAAAGGAATTGTATATTCAAAAGCCTTGTATGCAAGTGCATTGCAATCTATTATTTTCTTGATGGAATCCAAAAGTACCTCTGTCACATTGGTTAGTCTGAATTCTGTTAGGGAAGAATCAAATGATTGTCCAACTGCCTTCATAATCTGCATTCCGCTGGTGTGAGTAACCTCTTTTCTTGTTTTGACCTCTGATAGGTTAGTTTGTGTCTGCGTCTCAACTAGCAAAGGCTTGGGTTTCTCAGCAGTTGTCGGTGGCACTGTCTCAGTTTGAACTTTTACCTCAACCTTTTACTCTTCTTGTTTCTCAGTGTGTACCTCAATTTGTTTCTTTGTCCTTTCTACTAGCGGTTTCTCTAATGAAGTCACAGTATTCATTGCGGGTTTCTCAGTATGCACCTCTAAACTATCCACTACTGGTATCTCAACAGGTTTCACTATGTTATCAGTTGTCAATTTCCCAATGTGTACATTAGTGGTATCAGTCACTATACCAGAAGCCTGGGGGTCAACTGATTGTTCAGTTTGTGTTTCAACCCTAATCTCAATATTTTCAATTATATGCTCAACATGTGTTTCAACTGTAATATTCTCGGTCGGTGGCTCAGTTGCCACATCTTTCTTCTCACCAGTGGTTTCCTTATCAACCACAATGTTTACCTCTTGTGTATCAATGTTCATAGTGTATAAAACTTCCGAATCAGGATTGGTGTCTTCATGTGTTGTTTCCAACTCAACATTATTAGTTATTGGTGATGTACCAACAGTCTCAACCGGTGGAGTATCAGAAGGAGGTGGGGGCAAGTCATTTGTTACTTTTATGCTCAAAGGACCTCCTACATTGCCTTTACCTTTGTCCTTATCCTTTTGATAAACTCTGAAAGTTTTGGGCCTTTTGATTTCTTCTTGCTTTTATTTCTCCACAAAGAAGATATCCCATTTGTCCGCTGTCTCTTCAGAGATTTCATTCACTCTGTCAGCCATTAAACCTACATGCTAGTGACCACTGGAAAATACTGTCTTGTTTGACTCACTTATCTATTCATCAATTTCATCAGTTGATTTCATAGGGTGAACTACAAGCAATTTTTCTATCTTTATTTTCTTATCCAGTTCCATGATAGCTAATCTCTTTGCATCAAGTCTCATATATAGATCACTCGGTAAATCATCTACAACTTCTATCAAAAATTTCTTGTAAATGTCTAAGTGTAGAATGATATTGTTTTCTATGCTTTCCTTTTCTTCATTAGTAAAAGTATCATACATTTTACTGATATTAGACAAGTTTCCTTCATCTGTTATTTCATTCAAAAGATTGTCTAAAGGAGGGATAACTTGTTTTTCTTTCTTCTTCCTTGGTTTCATTTTCTTTGCTGGAGGCCTTACTGCTTGTTGTTTCTCTCTAGCTTTCTTTGGTGCAGGAGAGGGTACCAGTGAAGGTTTTCTTTTTCTTTCTACCCTTCTAAATTATGCTGGTATTTCACTGTTAGAGGAAGTTCCAACTGGTGAAAGATGAGCTTCCGTTTGTATCCCTTCCAAGTCACTTTCCTTAATACCAGTGATATTCAATAAGTCTTCTTTGATCTCTTTGGCTTGTTTTGTTGCTTTTCCAATTGTTTGTTTTCTTTTCTTTCTTCGTTTCAGTGTTTGTACCTTGCTCTCAATGGTTTCAGCATTTCCAAATAGTTTCTCTTCAGGTTCTCTAGGGGCTTCGAGTAGGGCTTTAGCATATGTCTCTATTATGTTTTCATCTGCCTCATAACCCATTTTTGTTACCCAAACGGTTCTTGGAACCACTGCTTCCATCAAAATTTCATCCCTTTTAATAACAAAGCATATCTCATCAATTTATCAACTATGTTTTGAGATAACATTTCCCTTGTCTTCATTCTTGCCTTAAATTCCTGGAAGTGTTCAATTATATTGTTTTGCCAGTAAGGATATCCAATAGTTGTTTGCCTACCGGTATGTCAAAACCAAATTCTTTTCTAGCTATACCGAGAACTTCCTTAGTAATGTATAGCAATAGGCACACAAATAGATTACCAAATATGAAAGTACCTTTCTTATCACCTTTAAATTAATTTAAGTTGTCAATTAATTCATCCTTTAACCATTCACATATGAATCTTAACATTACTTTTCACCATGTCATATGCACTCTTGATACATAAACTAGACACAAATTTCAATCTGTTAGCATGTGTAGTTTTGTATCCTAGTATCATCCTAATGAATCTAACATTTATATCTTTCACATCATTGACTCTTAAGGATCTGCTATCATGGGTTGCACCGGTTAGGGTAATTACAGTGTTGTTTAGAACTTTCTTAGTTTTGTCAGGCCTGCTACCGATGGAAGGTAAGCCAGTCACTGCCCTAACTGCTTCTCTTATGATCTTGTGGATGGAATCAAGCCAAAAGAATTCCACATGAGCTCTACTGAGTACAATCCTCACAACTTCCTTAGGAAAATCAGGAATACTAAGTATTTCCACAAAACCTAGGGTTTCAATTATCTTGTGTTCTGGTTTCACAATACCATTCTCATCACAAATTACAAATCCTGTACATATTCTTTATTTCATAGGCACCAAGTTCTTCAATATGACAATGTATGTATATCCTAGGGTCTTCTGCATATGCAACTCCTTTGGGTATTTTAGAGAATGCACCTAGGGTATCATCTTGCTTCACTACTTTGGGTATGATCTTAAAGAGGGGCCTAGGGTGTTTAACCACTTCAATTATAGTAGGGTTTGCAATGAATTCAAGTGCAAAGGAGGAAGCCATTTGATAAATACCTTAATCTACCTTTAGGTTTGGATGCTTGAAATATTTTTCTTCACTTCTCGTTGTGGATGCCTTCGCTTGGATTTTTCGTGCTCTTAGGAAATTTGAATGCTCGATGAGTGAAAAAGAGTGAAAAACACTTGCTTTAAAATCTCTTTTCCTTCAACTACCATAATAAATGCCTGTCGGTTAAGTCAAACTTAACACATTTGCTGGTAAAGAAGCAATTCATCTTCTTACCATCAACCGAGGGTAAACTAGCATGTTTTTCAATTAGTTTTCATACCCCCAAAAAGGTTTATTTTCAGTTAGACGAAGAATCTCCTGCCGGTGGAGTGATACTCTATTCTACCGGTGAAGGAATAACCTCATCAATATTCTGATTTGTCTTTCTAATCCATTGTTTTGAAAATTCTTGCTTTACCTCTTCAACCTTCTCTTTACCTTTCAAACTGGGTCCTTTGTATTATGTCGGTGATGCCTTACTTCTACAAAATTTTGCAATATGTCCAATCTTGTTACAAGCATAATAAGTCACATTGTTTTTATGAAAAGATTTTCCATATCCTATGTCGGTATGTGTTCTACATTGATTAGATAAGTGTCAAAATCTTCCACAAACATAACATCTTACATTCATTCTGCAATTTTCTGAATTATGACCAATTTTGTTGCATTTACAACATTGACCAGTGGGTGCATTATTATTCTGATAGTTTCTAGATCTACACTAATTTGCTCTATGACCATACTTGTTACAATTAAAGCGTTTTCCATTAAATTTGTAAGTATTAGGTTGTCTTACTGATTTACTGTGATCATGATTATTTGTAGTATTGGAGCTTTCACCAACTTCAAAGCCAAGCTTTAGTATCTCCATCAGGTTTCTGATTTTTCGGCATGTTATCAAGTTCCTCTGAACCTTTCTTGAATTTCTCTTTGTGTTGATTTGTAGCAGTCAATTCATTTTCCAAGATTCCCTTCTGTCTCATAAGTTCAACTCTATCATTTTGTGTGTGCATCAAATCTGTCTTCAACATATCATTTTCATGACTAAGTCTTGTGTTTTCATTTCCAGCATCATTTAGTCTTCTAATCAAGTCATCTTCATTCTTCTTTATGTCTTCAATGTCTTTACAAAACCTCATAGTCATATCTTGCATCTCATTGCTCATAGCACTGTTTTCTTGTCTTAACTTGTTCACAAGGTCATTAAGAGTTTCCTTTTCACCATCATCACTCTGTATCTTTTCAAAAAGTTCTCTTCTTTTATTCCTAGCAATAGTGAGATTTTATTGAAGTCCTTGAATGAATTCCTATGCAGTCTTCAGATCATCTTCAAGTTTCATACTCTTCAACTTTTCTGCATCATAATCTGAAAGAGATGTTTCTAATTGCTTTCTCAAGTTTTCCATCTGTACCGATGTTAGAATCTCCCTCAAGATGTTAGGCTTTTGAAAATAGAGGGCCAAGCTCTAATACAAATTTTTAGGATTCCCAAAGATACTGCTGGGTGAATTAGTATCTTGCCGGTTAACAGATTTTCTAAAATTATTAAACAAATGGCATTCCAAAATAGTGTACCGGTAAACAAGAATTAATGTAGTAAATATGAATAATAAACACAACATAGAAAGTGTCATGCTCTGTGAAGTGTACCTGTACCTGCAACAACAATGCTCTCAATAAGTCATTACAAGTAATGGTTAGTGAATTAAAACAATAAAATGTAAAACCATAGCTAATCGACTTATTGCCTCCTAGTAAATGCGAGTATGAAAATGCTCTTAGATCTGATTATGCAAATTCTAGTGACTTGACTACACTTAGATGGAGGTTTTGAAAGATGAAAATGCATGATCTTAGCAAGAATAGCATGATTAAGCTACATGAAAGATTGATCTAGCATGATTAAGCTAAGATTTAAGCTAAAATTGAGCATGATAACATTGCTAAAACTGATAAACTATAAGCTAGATGCCTATAACAATGCATAAGATGAGAATGAGATGGGATCAAATGATATGATATGAAATTGGGACATGAAATTAGGACATGAAATTGGCACCCTTTGTGCTCCAAAATGAGGTCTATTTATAGGATTTTCCAAGGCTAGGGGTGATGTGGCAAGAATCAACGGTCAAGATTGATCTGAAGATATCAATGGTTAAATTGGAGGAGGATGGCAAGGGGGGCTGGATTAAAGGGAACATTTGTCATCTCTATGGTGACAAGTTTCAAGAGGCTTCTAGAAGGGGTAGGATGAAAGGGAACACTTAGTGACAAGTGTCACAAAGGTTCTAGAAGATGTTGGATGAAAGGGGACATGGTGGTAGGTAGAATGGGTTAAGTTTAGGAATGGTTAGGTTTAGGAGTGGTAGAAGTTAGGAGAATTTGAATTTAAAAATTCAAATAATAGGAAAAGGCTAATTAATCTCAACAACTCATGGATTTGATTTGTTTTAATTAATTAGGGGATTTAGAAGAAATGATTTTGGATGGAGGGAATTAATTAATTAAAGGGGATGAAATGAACCTATTAAATAAATCCTTAGATTTATTAATAAGTAGATCAAGAAAGATCTAATCAAATTGCTTAGTGAATTTAATTAAATTGGGGAGGAGAGATTAATTAAATAATTACTTATTTATTTAATTATCTTCAGACCATTTTTAGGTGTATACAGAAAGCACACCATAACACAAGATTTTTGGCAAGGAAACTGTCAGCATATGGACACTCCAATGAGACATTATGTGTGATTGAAGGTTTTGTCATTGATGGAAACCTTGCAATCCTATGGCACTAGCAAGACATCATACCGGCAAAGCATTACACAAGCAAGACAGTGCACTGGCATCAACAAGATCACTCTACACCGGCATCGGCATAGAAGAAAAGACGTATACCGGCATAGAGGCCAACAGGATTTTTGATATGTAATATTTTGTTTATTATTGTAAGCCGAGTTGGCAAATTGTAAAATGACTCTTGTATATAAAGGAGATCATTGTAGACATTTAAAAGAAAAAGGTAGCGAGCATAAAGAAAATTGTTAGGCAGACCTAATGTGCGAATTATAGGTCAAGGGTATATGTAAAGAATAGAGTTAGAACCGGTATTGAATCTGGCATTGGAGATGCTATTGTAAAGTAGTACAAGTCTTTGGATTAGTATAATCCTCATTGTAAGTTAGTGTGACTTCTCATTGACCAGTGAGCTCTAGGCAGTTGGCCTTCCTCCATGTGCAGGCCCCTATTGTAAGTAATATTCTCTTATTGGCCAATGAGTGAATGTTGTGGGTCACAAATCCCACCGAGGTTTTTCCCACACCGAGTTTCCTCGTTAAACATCTTGTGTTATGGTGTTCTTTTCATGTGGATGTTTTTGATTCTATTTATTGCATTAATTCTTGCATACCGGTATACTGCTATTTTATGTTCTGCATGTTTTAACTTAAGAAATTCTTATCACCGGTTAGATACTGATTCACCCCCCCTCTTAGTATCTGTGGGAATCCTAACAATTGGTATCAGAGCTTGGTCCTCTATTTTCAGAAGCCTAACAGCTCGAGGAAGATCTTGACACTGGTAAAGATGGAAAATCTGATGAAGCAACTTGAAGGAGCTCTTACTGACTATGATATAGAGAAGTTGAAAAATATCAAATTAGAAGATGATTTAAGAGCAGCTCAGGATATCATTCAAGCACTTCAAGAAAATCTTACTGTTATAAGAAATAAGAGAAGAGAACTTTGTGAAAAATTGCAAAATGAGAATGATGAAAAGGAATCACTTAATGATATGATAAGCAAGCTGAAACAAGAGATCATGACAACAAAAAATGAAATGCAGGATATGACTATGAGATTTTGCAAAGAGATTGAGGACAGAAAGAAGAATGAAGAAGAATTGACCAGAAGACTAAGTGATGCAGCAAATGAGAACACAAGACTTAGCTATGAAAATGACATGTTGAAGATAGATCTGATGCATACTCAGAATGACTCAAATGAACTAATGAGACAAAAAGAAATCTTGGAAAGGGAATTGGAAACTGCAAATCAACATAAAGAAAAATTCAAGAAAAGCTTAGAAGAACTTGGTACCTTATTGAAGAATCAAAAACCCAAAGGTGACACTTTTGGAATTGGCTTTGAAATTGGTGAAAGCTCCGGCACTGCAAATACTCAAGATCACAGCAAATCGGTAAGACCACCTAATGCTTATAAATTCAATGGTAAATGCTTTAACTGTAATAAGTATGGTCATAGAGCAAATGAATGTAGATCCAGGAATTATCAGAATATCAATACACCCACCAGTCAATGTTCCAAATGCAACAAAGTTGGTCATAACTCTGAAAACTGCAGAATGAATGTGAGATGTTATGTTTGTGGAAGATTTGGACATCTATCTAATCAATGTAGAACACAAACTGGCATAGGTTATGGGAAAGCTATTCAGAAAAATAATGTAACTTGTTATGCATGTAACAAGGTTGGGCATATTGCTAAATTTTGTAGAAGTAAAGGTACACCGGTAGACAACAAAAGTGCTAGCTTGAAAGGTAAAGAAAAAGTTGAAGAGGTTAAGCAAGAATTCTCAAAGCAATGGATTAGAAAAGCTGATCTAAATATTGGGAATACTCCTCCACCGGTAGAACCAACAAATGCTTCACCGGCAGGATAGAGTGATGCTTCATCGGCAGGACAGAGTAGTGCTCCATCGACAGGAAGTTATTCATCTAATTGAAGAAAATTTTCTTGAGGTTTTGGCAATCTAATGACACATGTGCTATTATTCCCTCGGTTAGAGATAAGAAGTTGAAAATCACTTATTACCGGCAAACAATGTTAAGTGAATACTTAACCGGCATGCAATTAATGTGGTAGATAGTGAAAAAGACTTTATAAAATAATATTTTGGCTCCATTTCATTTCACCATGATTTCAAACTTTCAGAGAGCGCGAAGATTCTAAGCTAAGGCATTTTGAGCAAGAAGCAAGCACACTCCAAGCAATCATCCATCCAAGACAGAAAAAGGTATTTAATCATGGCATCCACCTCTACAATCTAACCCTACTATTGTGGAAGTAATTAAAAGACCTAGGCCTGTATTTCAGTTAGTCACCGAAATAGCAAAGAAGGATGATACCTTAGGTGCATTTTCTCAAATCCCTAAAGGTGTTGTATATGCTGAAGACCCTAGAATGTACATTCATTGCAATATTGAAGAGTTAGGAGACGAGGAAATCAAAACCATGTATAAAAATGAGATATGTGATGATACCAGCAATGTTAAAACTGAACACAAAGTTATTGAAACCCTAGGATTCACAGAAATCCTTAGCATTCCTGAATTTCCTAAGGATGTGATTAGGATAGTGTTAAGCAGAGATCATGGAGAATTTTTTTGGTTAGATGCAATTCATAAGTTCACCAAGGAAGTAGTAAAGGCTATCACAGGGTTATTGGCCGCCGGTAAAAGACCAGACAAAAACAAGAAGGTTTCAAATGATTTAGTCATAGACCTAATGGGTGCAACATTTGATAAGAGATCTCTAAGGGTTAACGATGTAAAGGATACAAATGTGAGATTCTTAAGTATGATATTAGGTTACAAAGCCACTCATGCCAATAGACTTAACTCAGTTTCAAGTTTATGCATTAAGAGTGCTTATGATATGATAACAGACAATGCAAAAATTGACATCTGTGAATGGTTAAAGGATGAACTGATAGACAACCTTGGAAAGATAAAGAAGGATAAGAAAGGAACTTTCAGATTTGGAAATCTGTTAGTATGCCTAATGCTTCATATAACAAAATAGGTTCCTAGTATAGGACATAAAGAACTAGGATATGACATACCGGTAGGAAAGCAATTGATAGAACTGTTGAATGCCATGGGTGAGAACAAGGAAAACAACATTCATGACTTTTTCCAAGCACTAAAGACAAAAATGAAGAAAAGGAAAAGGTTATCTCAGAAAATTGTAGATAAATACAAAGATGATATATGCTTTGTTATTAAAAAGGATGAAATATGGATGGAAGCAGTCATCCCAAGGACAATCTGGGAAATAGAAATGGGCTATGAGACAGATGACCACATAGTTGAAACTTATGCCAAAGCACTTCTGGAAGCCCCCAATGAACCTAAGGAGGAAGTATTTGGTAGTGCTGAAACCATAGAAAGACAAATACAGTCCAAGAAAAGAGTAAAGAAGGTAGAGGTATTTGTGAGAAAAGGATCCAGACAAGCAAAAGCCATTAAGGAAGATGTACTAAAGAAAACCAGCATAACTGAAGATGAGTTAGCAGCCCCACAACTTGAAGCTCATCTATCATCGGTAGGTACTTCTTTGGAAGGAGACATGCCAACAACCTTTAAAAGAGTTGTTAGGAAAAGAGATCCCTCACCAGCAACCACTCCTTCACCTAGAAGGACAAGGAAGAAGCAACAAGCTGTGAGATCTTCGGTCAGAAAGGTCACACCTAAAAAGAAGCTAACTCCTAAGAAAAAGAAAAAGACAAAAACTGACTTGGCACCTCTAGACATTTTGCTAAATGAGATCACAGAGGAAGGAAAATTGAAAAACATAGGGAAATTTTATGACACCCTATCTGCTGATGAGAAAGGGCAAGTTGAGGAGAGTGTAATACTGCATATGGACATGTTCAAAAAGTTTTTGATGGAAGTTATAAATGAAATTCCTGATGATTTATACAAAAGACTTGAGGCTAGAAGGCAAAGAGTAATTGAATTAGACAAGAAAATAAAAATAGAAAAACTACTTTCTGTTTATCTGGTAAACTCCCCAAAGGAAATTGATGATCTAATTGCTCAGGCAAACTGGATAGTTTTCTCCACTGCACATCGGCATATTCCACTGATGGTAGGAAGAGTTACAGAAGTTACAGAGGAAACAGAAGATGGTTGGGACATATTCTTGGTTGAAAAGGAAAAACAAGAAGAATACAGGAATCCCAAGCCTATTAAGGTATATTAGAAGGATAAGGGCAAAGGGAAAGGCAAAATTGGTGGACCTCCAAGCATAAAGGTTAAAGACAACCTACCTCCACTTGTAAAAATTACAACCCCTGAAAACCAACCGGCAGCAGAAAGCATGGATGTAGAGGATAGCAATCCAAATCCTGAAGTCCTATACACTGTAAATGTTGATACCCAAAAGATCAACATAACAGTTGATAAAGATACAACTGAAAAATTAGATATGGCTAAAGAGCCTCCGATAACAGGAGATACAGAGCAACCAATAGAGGATACAGGGAAAAAGATGGAATCTAAGGAACAAACAGAGAAACCGACAGAGCTAGAGGCTCCGAAACATGCTCTCAAGGAAACAATGCCACTAGTAAGCAATGAAGCTGGAAAACCAGTACTAAAGGAAATGCAGACACAAACTGACCTGCCAAAGGTCAATACAAGCATGGTCACTTCCACCGGTACTCAGTTTGTTGGGTCATCATCAACATTTAAGTCAACAAATGTGACTAAGGTATTACTTGAATCCATTAAGAAAATAACTGACTGCAGTTCACAGGCTTTCAAAGCAATAGATGATTCAATACCAATTTTGAAGATAATTGCTCCTGATTGTAATATAGATAAAAAATATTCTTTAGGACAGTTGGATACATTATGTAAATACATTTCTGGAAATATTGAGAAAATAAAGGAAGAATCTATAAAGGACATGGTAGAAAAGGAGAAACAGAAATTCTTTGAAGAAGAAATAAAGAAGTGTAACAGAGACTTTGACACATTTCTACCGGAACTGTGTAGTTTGTTGAAAGAGTATAAAAACATGTATAAAGACACATACAAAACAAACTTCTTGACTATAGATATTGACAAGAAAATAAGCAAGACACAGGAAGAGATAAACAAGCTTGTAGACAATTTTGTCAACTCATCGGATTCACTATCTATTTTTGAAGATAAGTTAGCAAGTTTTGAGGAAGAATTGCTTAAACAAAAAAGAGAGAAAGAGACAATAATAAACAAGGCAAAACACTTGAGATCTAAACTGAGTCCAAGATTGGACTATCTAGCATCTCTGTAGAAGGAAATCTTAGAGGCATAAGCATAGGGAAGTAAAACACTGGTAGAATAATTGCAGCATCTCACCGGTATTGTGAAGAGGACTGAAACAACAATAAAAGATAGCAAAAAGTTTATGGATAGTATAAACTTAAATTTGGGCGATATTTTTCAGATAATAACTACCCAACTACAAGGTTGAGGATATGGAGAGATATAACTACAAACTCTACTAACATCTTGACAACCTTTGTCATTGATACCAAAGGGGGAGTAGTAGGATGAGAAAGTTCAAAGACAGGAATCATATGCTCAGGGGGAGCCCTTCATATTTTTGGTAAACATTCTTTTTGGTAAATTTTTTGGACTACACATTTTTGGACACTTTTTTGAAATTTCTCATGAGTGTTGCCATCAATGCCAAAGGGGGAGATTGTTGGCATATGGATACTCCAATGAGACATTGTGTGTGATTGAAGGTTTTGTCATTGATGGCAACCTTGCAATCCTATGGCACCGGCAAGACATCATACCGGCAAAGCATTACACAAGCAAGAAAGTGCACCGGCATCAACAAGATCACTCTACACCGGCACCGACACAGAAGAAAAGACGTATACCGGCATAGAGGCCAACAAGATTTTTAATATGTAATATTTTGTTTATTATTGTAAGCCGACTTGGCAAATTGTAAAATGACTCTTGTATATAAAGGAGATCATTGTAGACATTTAAAAGAAAAAGGTAGCGAGCATAAAGAAAATTATTAAGCAGACCTAATGTGCGAATTATAGGTCAAGGGTATATGTAAAGAATAGAGTTAGAGCCGGTACCGAATCTGGCATTGGAGATGCTATTGTAAAGTAGTACAAGTCTTTGGATTAGTATATTCCTCATTGTAAGTCAGTGTGACTTCTCATTGAGCAGTGAGCTCTAGGCAGTTGGCCTTCCTGCATGTGTAGGCCCCTATTGTAAGTAATATTCTCTTATTGGCCAGTGAGTGAATATTGTGGGTCACAAATACCACCGAGGTTTTTCCCACATTGGGTTTCCTCATTAAACATCTTGTGTTCTGGTGTTCTTTTCATGTGGATGTTTCTAATTCTGTTTATTGCATTAATTCTTGCGTACCGGTATACTGCTATTTTATGTTCTGCATGTTTTAACTTAAGAAATTCTTATCATCGGTTAGATACTCATTCACCCCCCCTCTCAGTATCTGTGGGAATCCTAATAGAAACCCAGTGTGGGAAAAACCTTGGTGGGATTTGTGACCCACAATATTCACTCACTGGCCAATGAATGGATATTGCTTACAAAATGTGGTGTCTGCACATGGAGGAAGGCCAACTGCCTAGACCTCACTGCTCAATTACAAAAGGAAATCTCACTAACTTACAAAAATGGATTATAGAAATCCAATGTGATGTACTACTAAAAGAAGCATATGCTATGCCAGGTTCAGTATCGGTTTAAGCTCTTACAACAACCATAAACCTTACTCCAAAATCTGCCTTAATATTCGCTCATTATATCCATCTATCATATCCTATTTCAAAATGATCTACAAGATCTAATACTTATATATGATTCTTATTACAATATGTCATGTCAGCTTACAAAAAGATATTACAATTAAATACAATATACATTAAACAAAATCATGTCGGCTAGGCTATCGGTAAACTATTTATTGGTGTAGAGTCTGTCGATCCCGGTGCTTGCCAGTGCCATAGGATTGCAAGGTTGCCATCAATGACAATACCTTCAATGACCTACAATTTCTCATTGGAGTGTGCATTTGCCAACAATGTCTAGGAAGAAAAAGCTTCAAAATTATGATTTGGGAGTAGGATAAGTTTCATAATCACGCTTTCGTGCAAAGCTTGTGCTTCCTAAACGCAATTTCTAAAACCATCAAAATGTGTGTTTGGAGTTACAACAAGCTTGAAAATGCAAGTTTCTATTCCAAATCCATGAGCATGAAAGCGCGATTATGAAAGTTATCATACTCCTAAATGATCATTTTCAAGGTTGTGTTTCCTAAAGCACATGTTTTGAAGCATCAAAAAGGGTGTTTGGAGGCACAACAAGATTGAAAATGTAAGTTTTGATTCTGAAGCCATGACCATGATTATGAAACTTATCATACTCCCAAATCATTATTTTGAAATTCATGCTTCCTAAAAGAATGTATTGAAGCATCAAAAAGGGTGTTTTGAGGCACAAGAAGCTTGAAAATGCAAGTTTTGATTCTGAAGCCACGAGCATGAAAGCATCGTTGTGAAACTTATCGTACTCCCAAATCATCATTTTGAAACATGTTCTTCCTAAACACAAGTTTTGAAGTAGCAAAATGGGTGTTTGAAGGCACACCAAGCTTGAAAATGTAAGTTCTAATTGACGGGCAACGGGCATGAAAGCATGATTATGAAACTTATCGTACTCCCAAATCATCATTTTGAAGCTTGTGCTTCCTAAACGCAATTTTTTGAAGTATGAAAATGTATGTTTTGGAGGTACAATAAGCTTGAAAATGCAAGTTATGATTTCGAAGCCATGAGCATGAAAGTGCGATTGGCAAACTTATTGTACTCCCTAGGTAGTGTTCCTGAATGCATGTGTATTACCCATTATAATATTTTCACATACTACTGTAGGGTATCATTTTATTGTGGGTAGGTTCCCACCGTGGTTTTTCACTTAACTAGGTTTTCCATGTCAAACTCTTGGTGTTATGTGTGTTGTTGTTATTTATTTTATCTTTGTTCTTATTGCAATTGATCAGATATGAAGTTGTAATTAAATTGTTATATCCAGTGAAAATTGATTCACCCCCCTCTCAGTTTTCCTTCATTATTATTGTTGACTCGATTTTGATGCTCCGAAACAAGGGTTTTCGAGACACAATCTTTAAAATGAGGTTCTAAGAGAACAATGACTATCAAAATCATGTTTTTATGCTACTGGCTCTGGAATTAGGACTTGCATCTTAAAACCTTGTTTTGCATCAAAACACTGATTTTCATGCTCTCAAACTGAGGCTTTCGAGTGAAAATCTCCAAAGTAAGGTTCTAAGAGGATGATGTGTGTCAAAATCAAATTTTAACACTACCAGCTCTAGAATCAAGACTTGCATCTTGAAACCTTGTTGTGCCTCCAAACATCAATTTTGATGCTCCAAAACTGGGGCTTTTGAGCCACAATTTCTAAAACAAGGTTCTAAGAGCACAATGTGCATCAAAATCAAATTTTGACACTACCAGCTCCAAAATTAGGACTTGCATCTTAAAACCTTGTTGTGCCTCCAAACATCGATTTTCATTCTTCAAAACTGAGGCTTCCAAGACATAATTTCAAAAATGATGTTCTAAAAGTATGATGTGCACCAAAATAGTGTTTTGACACTACCAGCTTTGAAATCGGGACTTGCATCTTGAAACCTTGTTATGCCGCCAAACATTGATTTTGATAGTTTGAAATCGAGGCTTTTGAGGCACAAGGTACAAAAAAGGGTTATAAGAGCACAATATGCATCAAACTCAAATTTTAACTCTATGGCTTCTAAAATAGGGACTTGCATCTTGAAACCTTGTTGTGCCTCAAAACACCAATTTTGATGCTCCAAAACTAGGGCTTTCGAGGTGCAAGCTCCGAAACAAGGTTCTAAGAGAATGATGTGCATAAAAATTGAATTTTGATGGCACAACCTCTGAAATGAGGTTCTCAGAACACCATGCTTGTCAAAAACATGTTTTGACGCTATCATCTTGAGAATCAGGACTTGTGTCTTGAAACCTTGTTGTGCCTTTAAACATTGATTTTGTTGTTTTGAAACTGGATCTTTCAAGGCACACACTCTGAAACAAGGTTCTAAGAGCACGATGTGCATCAAAATCATGTTTTGACACTACAGGCTCCAGAATAAGGACTTGCATCTTGAAAGCTTGTTGTGCCTCCAAACACTAATTTTGATGCTTCAAAACCAAATATTTTGAGGCATAAGCTGCAAAACAAGGTTGTAAGTGCACGATGTGCGTTAAAATCATTTTTTGATGCTACTGGCTTTAGAATCAGGACTTGTGTCTTGAAACCTTGTTGTGCCTCCAAACATCAATTTTGATGCTCTAAAACTACAGATTTTTAGGCACAAGCTCCGAAACAAGGTTGTAAGCATGATGCATGTCAAAATCGCTTTTTGACGCTATCAGCTCTGGAATCAACACTTGCATCTTGAAAGCTTGTTATGCCACCAAACATCAATTTTGATACTTTGAAACTGGGGCTTTCAAGGCACAAGCTCCAAAAAAGGGTTCTAAGAGCACAAAGTGCATCAAAGTTGAATTTTAACGCTATGGGCTCTAAAACTGGGACTTGCGTCTTCAAACCTTGTTGTGCCTCAAAACACTAATTTTGATGCTTTAAAACTAGGGCTTTCGACACACAAGCTTCGAAATGAAGTTCTAAGACCATGATGTATACCAAAATTATGTTTTGACGCTACACGCTCTAGAATCAAGACTTGCGACTTGAAACCTTGTTTTGCCTCCAAACACTGATTTTGATGCTCAGAAACTGTGGCTTTCAAGGCACAAGCCCCAAAATGAGCAAAATGCTGTGCGTCAAAATTAAATTTTGATGCTACCGACTCCAAAATCAAGACTTGGATCATGCTCGTAGCTTTTGAATCAGAACTTGCATTTTCAAGTTTGTTGTACCTCCAAACACACATCTTGATTTTCAAACCTTGCATTTAGTAACCAAAAGCTTCAAAATCATGATTTGGGAGTATGATAAATTTCATAACCATGTTTTTATGCTCGTGGATTTGAAATTAGTACTTGCATTTCCAATCTTGTTGTACCCCCAAACACACATGTTAATTATTAAAAACTTGCGTTTAGGAAGCGCAAGATTCAAAATGATGATTTGGGAGTAGGATAAGTTTCATAATCGCGCTTTCATGTGAAGCTTGTGCTTCCTAAACGCAAGTTGTAAAATCATCAAAATATGTGTTTGGAGATACAACAAGATTGAAAATGCAAGTTTCTATTCCAAAGCCACGAGCATGAAAGCACGATTATGAAAGTTATCGTACTCCCAAATCATCGTTTTGAAGTTTGTGCTTCCTAAAACACATGTTTTGAAGTATCAAAAAGGGTGTTTAAAGGCACAACAAGATTGAAAATGAAAGTTTTGATTCTAAAGCCACGATCATGATTATGAAACTTATCATACTCCCAAATCAGCATTTTGAGATTTATGCTTCCTAAAAGCATGTATTGAAGCATCAAAAAGGGTGTTTGGAGGCACAAGAAGCTTGAAAATGCAAGTTCTGATTCGGAAGCCACAAGCATGAACGTGTCGTTGTGAAACTTATCGCAATCCCAAATCATCATTTCAAAACATGTGCTTCCTAAACACAAGTTTTGAAGTATCAAAATGGGTTTTTGGAGGCACACCAAGCTTGAAAATGTAAGTTCTAATTGAGGGGTGACGAGCATGAAACCGTGATTATGAAACTTATCGTACTCCCAAATCATCATTTTGAAGTTTGTGCTTCCTAAATACAATTTTTTGAAGTATGAAAATGTGTGTTTGGAGGTACAATAAGCTTGAAAATACAATCTATTATTTCGAAGCCATGAGCATGAATGTACAATTGGGAAACTTATCGTACTCCCTAGGTAGTGTTCCTGAATGCATGTACATTCCCCATTATAATATTTTCACATACTAGTAGGGTATGATTTTCTTGTGGGTAGGTTACCACCGTGGTTTTTCCCTTAACTAGGTTCTCCATGCCAAACTCTTGGTGTTATGTGTGTTGTTATTTATTTTATCTTTTTTCTTATTACAATTGATCAGATATGAAGTTGTGATTAAACTTTTATATCCAGTGAAAACTGATTCAGCCCCCTCTCAGTTTTCCTTCTTTATTATTGCCCACTCGATTTTGATGCTCTGAAACTAGGGTTTTTGAGGCACAAACTCCAAAATGAGGTTCTAAGAGAACAATGACCATCAAAATCATGTTTTGATGCTACTGGCTTTGGAATTAGGACTTGCATCTTCAAACCTTATTTTGCCTCCAAACACTGATTTTGATGCTTTGAAATGGAGGCTTTCGAGTGACAAGCTCCAAAGCAAGGTTCTAAGAGGACGATGTGTTTCATAATCAAAATTTGACACTAACAGTTCTGGAATCAGGAGTTGCATCTTGAAACCTTGTTGTGCCTCCAAACATCAATTTTGACACTCCAAAACTGGGGCTTTGAGGCACAATTTCTAAAACAAGGTTCTAAGAGTACAATGTGCATCAAAATTAAATTTTGATGTTACTGGCTCAAGAATCAAGGCTTGCATCTTGAAACCTTGTTGTGCCTACAAACATTGATTTTGATGCTCCAAAACTGGGTCTTTCGAGGCACAAGCATCAAAATGAGCTTCTAAGAGAATGATGTGCGTCAAAATTGAATTTTGACGCTACAGGCTCCGAAATAGGGACTTGCTTCCTGAAACCTTGTTGTGCCTCCAAACACTAATTTTTATGTTTCAAAATCGGGGCTTTCGAGGAACAAGCTCAGCAAATGAGGTTCTAAGAGCACGATGTGCATCAAAATCACGTTTTGACGCTACCGGCTCCGAAATTGCGACTTGCATCTTACAACCTTGTGCCTCCAAACACCAATTTTGATGCTCCAAAACCGGGGCTTTCAAGGGAAAAGCTCCGAAATAAGGTTCTAAGAGCACAATGTGCTTCAAAATCGCATTTTGACACTATCGGCTTTGCAATTAGGACATGCATCTTGAACCCTTGTTGTGTCTCCAAACACCAATTTTGATGCTCTGAAACAAGGTTCTAAGAGAATGATGTGCATCAAAATTAAATTTTGATGCTACCAACACGAGAATCGGGATGTGCATGTTAAAACCTTGTTGTGCCTCCAAACATTGATTTTAATGTTCCAAAATCAGGGCTTTCAAGGCACAAGCTCCAAAATGAGGTTCAAGATCATGATGTACATCAAAATTGCATTTTGACACTACTGACTCTAGAATCAGGACGTGTGACTTGAAACCTTGTTGTTCCTTCAAACACTAATTTTTATGCTAAAAAAATGAGGCTTTTGAGGCACAACCTCTGAAATGAGGTTCTAAGAACACCGTGTTTGTCAAAATCATGTTTTGACACTATCAGCTTGAGAATCGAGACTTGTGTCATAAAACCTTGTTGTGCCTTTAAACATTGATTTTGATGTTTTGAAACTAGATATTTCAACCCACACACTTCGAAACGTGGTTCTAAGAGCACAATATGCATCAAAATCACATTTTGACACTATAGGCTCCCGAATAGGGACTTGCATCTTGAAAGATTGTTGTGCCTCCAAACACCAATTTTGATGCTTTGAAATCAAATATTTTGAGGCATAAGCTCCAAAAGAAGGTTATAAGACCATGATGTGCATCAAAATCAAATTTTGATGTTACCGGCTCTAGAGTCAGGACTTGTGTCTTGAAACCTTGTTATGCCTCGAAACACCAATTTTGATGCTCTGAAACCAAAGATTTTGAGGCACAAGCTCCAAAACGAGGTTCTAAGAGCATGATGTGCATCAAAATTGCATTTTGACGCTATCGGCTCGAGAATCAGCACTTGCATCTTGAAAGCTTGTTTTGCCTCCAAACACCGATTTTGATGCTCCAAAATCAAGGCTTTTGATGCACAACCTCCAAAATGAGGTTCTAAGAGAATGATATTCGTCTGAATCAAATTTTGATAGTACTGACTCTTGAATTGGGACTTGCATCTTTAAATCTTGTTGTGCCTCCAAACACCATTTTTTATTAATCGAAACTGGTGCTTTCAATGCACAAGCTCTTAAAGGAGGTTCTAAGAGCACAATCTACGTCAAAATTGAATTTTGATGCTATCGGCTCTGAAATCAAAACTTGCACCTTGAATCCTTGTTATACCTCCAAACACTAATTTTCATTCTCTAAAATAGGGGCTTTCAAGGCACAAGCTCCAAAATGAGGTTGTAAGAGCATGATGTGCGTTAAAATCATGTTTTGATGCTACCAGCTTAGGAATTGAGACTTGTGTCTTGAAAACTTCTTGTGCCTCCAAACATTGATTTTGATGCTCTGAAATCAGGGCTTTTGAGGTAGAAGCTCCTAGATGAGTTTCTAAGACCACTATGTGTGTCAAAATCATGTTTTAACGTTACCGACACTAGAATCTACAAGTCTTGAAACTGTGTTGTGCCTCCAAACAATGAGCTCTGAAATAGGGGCTTTCAAGGCATGAGCTCCAAAAGGAGTTTATAAGAGAATGATGTGCATAAAAACAAAATTTTGATGCTACCGGCTCCAAAATTGGGACTTGCATCTTGAAACCTTGTTGTGCCTCCAAACACCGATTTTGATTCTTTGAAACTGAGGCTTTCAAGACACAATTTCAAAAATAATGTTCTAAACGCACGATGTGCACCAAAATAGCATTTTGACGCTACTAGCTTCAAAATCAGTACTTGCATCTTGAAATCTTGTTATGCCGTCAAACAATGATTTTGATACTTTGAAACAGGTGCTTTTGAGGTGCAAGCTCCAAAAAAGGTTTCTAAGAGCACAATGTGCATCAAAATCGAATTTTAATGCTATGGGCTCTAAAATGGGGACTTACATCTTGAAACCTTGTTGTGCCTCAAAACACAAATTTTGATGCTCTGAAACTAGGGCTTTTGATGCACAAGCTTTGAAATGAAGTTATAAGAGCATGATGTGTGCCAAAATTGCATTTTGATGCTATTGGCTCTAGAATCAGGACTTGCGACTTGAAACCTTGTGCCTCCAAACACTGATTTTGATGCTCCGAAACTAGGCCTTCAAACTCTTGGTGTTATGTGTGTTGTTGTTATTTATTTTATCTTTGTTCTCATTGTAATTGACCAGATATGAAGTTGTGATTAAATTATTATATCCAATAAAAACTGATTCACCCCATCTTAGTTTTCCTTCATTATTGTTGGCAATTCAATTTTGATGCTCTGAAACTAGGGTTTTTGAGGCACAAGCTCCAAAATGAGGTTCTAAGAGAACAATGAACGTCAAAATCATGTTTTGATGCTACTAGCTCTGGAATTAGGACTTGCACCTTCAAACCTTGTTTTGCCTCCAAACATCAATTTTGATGCTCCAAAACTGGGGCTTCTGAGGCAAAATTTCTGAAAAAAGGTTCTAAGAGCACAATGTGCATCAAAATTGAATTTTGATGCTACTGGCTCTAGAATCGAGGCTTGCATCTTGAAACCTTGTTATGCCTCAGAACACTAATTTTGATGCTCCAAAACTGGGGCTTTCGAGGAACAAGCTTCGAAATAAGGTTCTAAGAGCACGATATACACCAAAATTAGATTTTGACGCTATTGACTCTAGTATCGGGACTTGCATCTTGAAACCTTATTGTGCCTCCAAATGTTGATTTTGATGCTCCAAAACTGGGTCTTTTGAGGCACAAGCTCCAAAATGAGCTTCTAAGAGAATGATGTGCATCAAAATCAAATTTTGACACTATAGGATCCAAAATAGGGACTTGCTTCTTGAAACCTTGTTGTGCCTCCGAACACTGATTTTGATGTTTCAAAATTGGGGCTTTCGAGGCACAAGCTCCAAAAATGAGGTTTTAAGAGCACGATGTGCATCAAAATCATGTTTTGACGCTACCGGCTCTGAAATCGTGACTTGGGTCTCGCAACCTTGTGCCTCCAAACACCAATTTGTTACTACTTATTATAGTTGCCATTAGTTTTATTCCAAAGTCATTCTATATACTGTAGTCGGTTACCTCTACAGAAACATTCAGTCGGTATGCACAGAACAGTCGGTTAAAGAAGAAAGTATTCATAGAGCCCAGTATACACTGAGCTATCTACCGAGTATCATTCCATGTCTCCTAAGTAGCAATAATGATATATTGAGTTGATATACACCGAGTGAAACGTATTACCAGATTCATTGAACCTAGACACACATGTGGAAACGTGTTACATGATCGAGAAACATAGAACCGTTATCACATTGGAAATTGTACTTAAGGATTGTGTATGATTTTGAGGTCATCTAACCAATGAAATATTTTGTATAGTTATTCATTTGATAAATCATGTTTGTAAGATCGAAGCAATGAATCAGATCACTGACATAAGAGATCTATTTAGACAGCATGGATTAAGGATAAAAGCGTGTCAGAGAGAGATATATAGAAGTGTATGAAGCAAAACATGTGTGATACATAAGAAAGCACTAAGTGTTATGACTGTTACAGAGACACAGAGGTCACTGAGAAGGATTTTAGAGAACAGTCAAAGAACAGAGTAAATAGAAGGGTTTACCGAGTTACTTTATGGGTTACCGAGGTATGCTATAAGAAAGGTAATCTTATTTTGAGCACATAGAATCTGCTATAACATTCCAGATGTAAAGTTGCAGATATTTGTAAAGATTTTATTCTAATATTTTGAAGTTGTAAGAGAAACCTTTAACAGGGTAAAAGACTCTAACTAAGTCTATAAATTGTAAAGCCTCTAACCAGGTACAACATTTAGTTTAAGTGTTGTAAAATCCATTAGCAAGGTAGATCTAACAGATATTGATACTCCTAATAGGGTAAGCTATCAGAAATAGCTGAACATGTAGCTCTAATCGAGCACTCTTTATTATTGTAGTAGTGAAGTTGTGGGTGCCATCCCCACCGCAGTTTTCCTCTCTAACCAAGAGTTTCTATGTAACCAAAATATATGTGTTATGGAGTGAATCATGTATGACTATTATTTATTTGTTTTAGCTTTATGTTATGTTGCAGTAGTTTTTTTTTTATGCATAACAATGAAGTTATTGTTTAAGAAAGGTTTTGAAGTACTGATTCACCCCTCCCCTCTCAGTACATTAGCTTTCCATATTGGGCCTAACACAATTTTGATGCTTTGAAACCAAGGCTTTCGATGCACAAGCTCCTAAATAAGGGTCTAAGAGCACAATGTGCTTCAAATTCGTATTTTGACACTATCGGCTCTAGAATCGACACTTGCATCTTGAAATCTTGTTTTGCCTCCAAACACCAATTTTGATGCTCCGAAACCAAGGTTTTCAAGGTGCAAGCCCCGAAACAAGGTTCTAAGAGAACGATGTGCATCAAAATTAAATTTTGATGCTACCAACATGGGAATCACGACTTGCATCTTGAAACCTTGTTGTGCCTCCAAACATTGATTTTGATGTTTGAAAATCAGGGCTTTCAAGGCACAAGCTCCGAAATGAGGTTTTAAGAGAATGATGTACATCAAAATTGTGTTTTGATGCTACCAAATCTGGAATCAGTACTTATGTCTTGAAACCTTATTGTGCCTCCAAACACTAATTTTTATCCTCCTAAAAAGGAGGCTTTTGAGGCACAACCTTCGCAATGAGGCTCTAAGAACACCATGTTTTTCAAAATCGTGTTTTGACGCTATCAGCTTGAGAATCAAGACTTGTGTCTTGAAACCTTATTGTGCCTTTAAACATTGATTTTGATGTTTTGAAACTGGAGCTTTCAAGCCACAAGCTCCAAAATGAGGTTCTAAGAGCATGATGTGCATCAAAATCATGTTTTGACACTACAGGCTTCAGAATAGGGAAGCGTCTTGAAAGATTGTTGTGCCTCCGAACACCAATTTGGATGCTTCGAAATCAAAGATTTTGAGGCATAAGCTCCAAAACAAAGTTCTAAGAGCATGATGTGCATCAAAATCAAATTTTGACGCTACCAGATCTAGAATCAGGACTTGTGTCTTGAAACCTTGTTGTGCCTCCAAAATCAGATTTTGATGCTATGAAACAACATATTTTTAGGCACAAGCTCCGAAATGAGGTTCTAAGACCACGATGTGTGTCAAAATCGTATTTTGATGCTATCGGCTCTGGAATCAGCACTTGCATCTTGAAAGCTTGTTGTGTCTCCAAACACCAATTTTGATGCTCCAAAATTGAGGCTTTTGATGCACAAGCTCCGAAATGAGGTTCTAAGAGAATGATATTCGTTTGAATCAAATTTTGACGGTACCACCTCTTAAATTGGGACTTGCATCTTGAAAGGTTGTTGTATCTCTACACACTAATTTTTATGCTCTGAAACTGGTGCTTTCAATGCACAAGATCTTAAAGTAGGTTTTAAGAGCACAATGTGCATCAAAATTAAATTTTGATGCTATCGGCTCCGAAATCAGGACTTGCACCTTGAAACCTTGTTGTACCTCCAAACACTGAATTTGATTCTCTAAAACAGGGGCTTTCAAGGTACAAGCTCCAAAATGAGGTTCTAAGAGCACAATGTGCATTAAAATCGCGTTTTAATGCTACCAGCTCAAGAATCGAGACTTGTGTCTTGAAACCTTCTTGTGCCTCCAAACATTGATTTTGATGCTCTAAAATTAGGGCTTTCAAGGTAGAAGCTCCTAGATGAGGTTCTAAGAGCACAATGTGTGTCAAAATCATGTTTTAATGCCACCGACTCTAGAATCTGGACTTATGTCTTGAAACTATGTTGTGCCTCCAAACAATGATTTTGATGCTCTGAAATCATGGCTTTCGAGGCATAAGCTCCAAAATGAGGTTATAAGAGAATGATGTGCATAAAAATAAAATTTTGATGCTACGGGCTCCAAAATGGAGAATTGCATATTGAAACCTTGTTGTACCTCCAAACACCGATTTTGATTCTTCGAAACTGAGGCTTTCGAGACACAATTTCAAAAATGATGTTCTACAAGCATGATGTGCACCAAAATAGCATTTTGATGCTAGCAACTTCGGAATTGCGACTTGCATCTTAAAACCTTGTTATGCCACCAAACATCAATTTTGATACTTTGAAACCATGGCTTTCGAGGCATAAGCTCCAAAAAAGAATTCTAAGAGAAAAATGTGCATCAAAGTTGAATTTTGATGATATGGGCTCTAAAACTGGGACTTGCATCTTGAAACCTTATTGTGTGTCAAAAGACCAATTTTGATGCTCTGAAACTGGGGCTTTCGATACACAAGCTTCGAAATGAAGTTTTAAGAGCATGATGTCCACCAAAATTTTGTTTTGAGGCTACCTGCTCTACAATCAGGTCTTGCAACTTGAAACCTTGTTGTGTCTCCAAACACTGATTTTGATGCTCCGAAACTGGGGCTTTTGGGGCACAAGCCCCAAAATGCATTTCTAAGAGAATGATGTACATCATTATTGTTGCCCACTCAATTTTGATGCTCTGAAACTAGGGTTTTTGAGGTACAAGCTCCAAAATGAGGTTCTAAGAGACCAATGACTGTCAAAATCATGTTTTGTTGCTACTAGCTCTAGAATTAGGACTTGCATCTTCAAACCTTGTTTTGCCTCCAAACACTAATTTTAATGCTCTAAAACTGAGGCTTCCTAGTTACAAGCTCCAAAGCAAGGTTATAAGTGTACGATGTGTGTCAAAATTAAATTTTGACACTACTAGCTCCGGAATTAGGATTTGCATCTTGAAACCTTGTTGTGCCTCCAAACATTGATTTTGATGCTCCAAAACTGGGGCTTTTGAGGCACAATTTCTAAAACAAGGTTCTAAGAGCACAATGTGCATCAAAATTGAATTTTGATGCTAGTAGATCTAGAATCCGGGCTCACATCTTGAAACCTTGTTGTGCCTCAAAATACTAATTTTGATGCTCCGGAATTGGGACTTTCAAGGCACAAGCTTTGAAATGAGGTTCTAAGAGCACGATGTGCGCCAAAATCAAATTTTGACGCTATTGACTCTAGAATCAAGACTTGCATCTTGAAATCTTGTTGTGCCTCCAAACATTGATTTTGATGCTCCAAAACTAGGTCTTTTGATGCACAAGCTCTAAAATGAGCTTCTAAGAGAATGATGTGTGTCAAAATTATATTTTGACGCTACAGGCTCTAGAATAGGGACTTGCTTCTTGAAACCTTGTTGTGCCTCCAAACACTGATTTTGATGTTTCAAAATCGGGGCTTTCAAGGCACCAGCTCCACAAATGAGGTTCTAAGAGAACGATGTGCGTGAAAATCACGTTTTGATGCTACCGGCTCCGAAATCAAGACTTGCATCTTGCAACCTTGTGTCTCCAAATACCAATTTTGATGCTCTGAAACTAGGGCTTTCGAGGCATAAGCTCTTGAACAATGGTTTAAGAGTACAATGTGCTTCAAAATCTCATTTTGACACTACCAGCTCTGGAATCGGGACTTGCATCCTGAAACCTTGTTGTGCCTCCAAACACCAATTTTGATGTTGCGAAACCAGGGATTTCGAGGTGCAAGCTCTGAAACAAGGTTCTAAGAGAATTATGTGCATCAAAATTGAATTTTTACACTACCAGCATGGGAATCGGGACTTGCATCTTGAAACCTTGTAGGAAACATTGATTTTGATGTTCCAAAATCAAGGCTTTCAAGGCACAAGCTCCGAAATGAGGTTCTAAGAGCACGATGTACATCAAAATTGCATTTTGATGCTAGCAACTCTAGAATCGGGACTTGTGTCTTGTGTTAGGTCCCAGAGACAACTAAGAGGGGGGGTGAATCAGTTGTCTAATAAATTCAAACCAAAAGCAACTTAACCAAACTTAATGCTTAATATCGGTAAACCAAACTTAATAAATTCAAACCAAAAGCAACTTAACCAAACTTAATGCTTAATATCGGTAAACCAAAACTTGATACCAGTAGACAGTTTGTCAGTTAATTGTAGTACCAATAAAGATAAATGTATGAAATAGAAAAACAATGACATCCACAACACATAACACCAATATTTGTACGTGGAAACCCTGTAAGGGGAAAAACCATGATGGGAAACCTTACCCACAATTAGATGATACTACTGCAGATAGTAAGTGTATACAAATGGGGTTTGCACATGCAGAAAGGCCAAGCGCCTAGAGCTCACTACTCAATCACAAATGGGAGTCACACTGACTACAATTGGATGATTATATCCAATGATAATGTACTGCACAAAATAGCATCTTCATATGCTAGATTCAGTACCGGTTTAGTTCCGATATGCCTTCACAAAAACTTTCCTTCAACCTTCAAGAGATGTCTGCGTGTATAGCTCTGCTTATTTTTGCATATACCGAATTACAATCCTTCTCACATTCGCACACCGATCTCACAAATGAGATCTTACATTTATACCATAACCTAAGACCAATTGAGTAGGTCGGGTTTACAAAAGATATTACAATAAAAATAATTTACAAGTAAATCAATGACCGATGCAATATCCAATTCAACATGTTGGCTTAATACATTTACAAAAATAATAAATCATCTCCATAGTGTGTCGTACTGATCTGGAATAGATAAGCCTGCTGATGCTTATCCTTGACCTATTTTCCTGTAACAACAAATATGCAAACACGAATATACCAATGAACAAATCTCCAAGACAAAGTGTCCAAACAATGTCTTCGACATAACCAAGTATTTTCCATGTCATTCCAAGTGTCGGTGAACAATATATCCTATCCGTGAACCAGATACCGGTGACTATGCATAAGTCACTTGCTTCCCGATGAGCATTGCCAATTCTCCAAGTGCCAGTAGGCTGACCAAAGTTGATAAGTGTTGACATCAATGACAAAACCATATCAACATATCCAAAATACCAAGAATCTCCCCCTTTGGCATTGATGGCAACACAAGATGGAAAAACCATCAAAGTGCCAAAACAGAAATGCCAAATACCAAAAACAACAATCTCCCAAAAGAGATCATAACAAAATTCAGATGCAGAGAGTAATCAATCTCTCCCAAAATAACAATCTCTCCCCCTAGTAGTAACATGTGTTTTTCCATATCAATCTCTCCCCCTTTGACATCAAATGCCAAAGCAATACAGAATATAGGTTCAAATACAAAATACCAACTTATTCAGTATACCAACTACTCCCCCTGAGAAGTAGCTCTCCTCATCAAAGCCAAAGTAAAAGATTTATCTGTTAGTTCTAGCGGTTGATGACAAACATCAACTGTCTAAGTCTCTACCGGTGGGGGTATGACCCCAAGTTGATCTCTGAGATATTCAAAAGTCTCTTTAGGCAAAGGCTTAGTGAAAATATTTGCAATCTGCTCTTTAGTATTCACATAAACCAGTTTTACTTCTTTTGCTTCAACATTCTCTTTCAGAAAATTCAATTTGATAGAAACATGTTTAGTTTTAGAATGTAGTACTGGATTCTTAGATATATCAATTGCTATTGTATTATCACAATAGATAGTTATAGGTTCCTTGCATTTTACCTTTATGTCCTTCAACATTTGCTTAAGCCATAATACCTTTGTATAGTTAGTTGCTGCTGCAACATATTATGATTTTGCTATTGATAAAGATGTGCAACTTTGTTTCTTACTCAACCAAGAAATTAATCTGCTTCCAAGAAAAAATACTCCGCTGGTGGTGGTTTTTCTATCATCTACATCTCCTACCCAATTTGCATCTGTGTATGCACATAATTCAAAGTTTTCATCTCTAGGATAAGCCAAGATTTGTAGTGCCTTGTAAGTACCGAAAAATCCTTTTTACTACTGATTCATGATTTTCCTTAGGATTACTCTAAAATCTTGAAACAATACATACTGGATTCATAATATCAGGTCTTGTTTGTGTCAAATACAGTAGCCCTCCTATCATAGATTTGTACCTAGTTGGATTAACAGGTGTTGATTCTTCCCTTAGTGATAATTTATCATTTGTAGTCATAGGTGTGCTTACCAGTTTAGAGTTCTCCATGTCAAATTTATTTAGTAACTCCTTCAAGTACTTGGATTGACTCAAGAATATACCTTTATCAGTCTGTGAAATCTGCAATCCTAAAAAGAATTTTACCTCTCCAATCATAGACATTTCAAATTCTTGCTTCATTTCAATAGAAAAGTCTTTACATAATCCATCTTCTCCTCCAAAGATTATATCATCAACAAAAATTTATATAACCAAGATGTCATCATTGGTCACTTTATAGTATAAGTTGATGTCAGCATTACCTTTAGAGAAACCAATCTTCAAAAGATATTTATCCAATCTAGCATACCAAGCTCTTGGAGCTTACTTCAATCCATACAAAGCTTTCCTTAACCTGCAAACCATATCTTTGTTATCTGTCAAAGAAAATCCATTAGGTTCCTCAATGTAAACTTCTTCTTCAAGCTCTCCATTCAGAAATGCACATTTAACATCCATTTGATATAATTTATAGTTCTTGTGTGCTTCAAAAGCCAAGAATAATATGACTGCCTCAATTCTAGCTACCGGTGCAAAGGTTTCATTATAATCAATTCCTTCTTTCTATGAATATCCCTTACACACTAGTCTTGCTTTATTTCTGTTAACCTTACCATCTTCATTAAGTTTGTTTTTGAATACCCATTTTGTTCCAATTATATTTTTGTTTAGGTCGGGGAACTAATGTCCATGTGTTATTCTTTTCAATTTGTTCCAACTCTTCTTCCATATCTTTAATCCAGTTTTATCTTCACATGCCTCATTAATTTATGTTGGTTCAATTTGAGAAATAAGACATACCTCTTCATTTTCCAGTCTTCCTCTCATCATAACTCCTTGATATTTGTTCCCAATTATTTGATCTTCAGAGTGGTTTAATCTTACATACTGGGGTGTCTTTGTTTGTTGTTGTTCTTCAATTACAGTGGAATTTTCAGATGATACCGGTGTAACTGGATCTTCATTCTATACCGGTGTGATCAGTGTAGGCTCATTTGTCAGTATCTTTGTTGCTTGTTCAGAGTCTATGTACCTTGAAGTTCCTCTAAACTGTTCATCAATCTTCACATTTGTACTCTCAACAATTTTCTGCAATCTTTTGTTAAAACATCTATATGCCTTGCTCTTAGATGAATAACCAAGAAATATTCCTTCATCACTTCTAGGATCAAATTTTCCAATATACTCATCTCTTCTAATATAGCATTTACTCCAAATATTCTGAAATATTTAAGAGTAGGAGTAATGCCAAACCATAATTCATGAGGGGTTTGACCAGTTTCACCTTTGATGTGAACTTTGTTGAATGTGTAGACTGTTGTGCTTACTGCCTCTCTCCAATATACATGTGGTAGATTTGCTTCTGATAACATACTTCTTGTTGCATCCAAGATGGTTATGTTTTTCCTTTCTACAACTCCATTATGTTGTGGTGTCCGGGGTGCTGATAACTATCTTCTAATTCCATTTACTTCACAGAATGTATTAAATTCTTTAGATGTGAATTCACCTCCTTGATCTGATCTCAGACATTTGATTTTCTTGCCGGTTTCATTTCTACCATTGCCTTGAATAGTTTGAATTTCCCAAGTGCTTCTGATTTTTCTCTGAGAAAAGTAACCCAACACATTCTAGAATAGTCATCAATGATTAGCATGAAATATCTATCACCTTGTAGGCTTTTAGTTCTAGCTGGACCACATAAATCAGTATGAATTAGGTCAAGAGCATTATTGGATTTTCTGGAATACTTTTAAAAGATGCTCTTACTTATTTTCCAAATTGACATTCCTTACATACTGGATTGTGAGGTTTGACAATCTTAGGTAAATCTCTTACTGCCTTGGTTGTACTAATTTTCACAATGCAATCAAAATTTACATGACAGAGTCTCTTATGCCATAACCAACTTTCATCAATATGTGCAATCAAGCATGTCTTTTCATTGTTGTTCAAATGAAAGATATTACCACTAGTTTGATTACCGGTTGCAATTTCTAAACCAGATCTGTTCATGATTTTTGATTTACCATTCTTTAATTGTAACTGAAATCCTTTCTCAACTAATTGTCCAACACTCAAAAGATTATGCTTTAATCCTTAAACATAGTAAACATTGTCAGTATTGTGCTTACCATCAAGAGATATTGTACCTTTTCCTTTGATCAAACAAGCTTTATCATCTCCAAATCGTACTAGACCTCCATTATATTCTTGAAAAGTCAAGAATTTACTTTTATCACCAGTCATATGATGTGAACATCTTGAATCAATGATCCATTCATCCTTAACTTCAATTTTTGCTACTAGGGCCTTCTCTACTGGTTGAATAGTAGGTGCTAGTTGATCTTCTATATAGCAACAAAGACCCATCCATTGTCTACTGGATCCTCATCAGAATCATTAGTGACTCCTTCATCAGCAAGGTAACAAGATTTGTCTCTATTCTTCTTAAATCTGTATCTCTGATATTCAAGGTTAGGCTTGTATGTTCTTCTAGCTTCTTCTTTCAATATTGCATGTCTAGTAGGGCATCTTGAAGCCATATGACCAATCTTATTATAGTTAAAACATTTAAAGGGTGCTTTACCTTCATACTTACTTCCAACTAGACCTTTAGGCATTTTCCTTGCAAATAGTGCTTCAAGTTCTTCAAGTTCTTCATTTTCTCTCCTTATTTCTTCAAGTTCTCTTGTATAAAAGGCTTTCCAATTAGATTTTTCAAATGATGATGCAGATGATGTTGATACCTTAAAAGCTAAATCTGTCTTTATAGTAGCAACAAGACCAAATTCCTCAATTTCAAAGGCTGAAAGTTTTCCAATCAATGTGTCCCTAGTTACTGATCCTCTTAAAACTTTTGAAACAATTTCATCTTCACTTAAGGTTCCTCCACAACATTTAATACCTAAAACAATTTCATTAACTCTTTCCATAAAAGAAGAAATCCTTTCATCTTCTTCCATTTTCAGATTTTCATACCTGACCCGGAAGCTTTCAAGTTTTGCAATTTTGACTATGGAATCTCCTTCATTCAATGTTTCCAAATGGTCCCAAATAGCTTAGTAGTAGACCTATCTAATAATCCTACGATTTTTTGATCTGACAATGCGCTCAAAAGTGCTTCTCTTGCTTTGCAATCATTTTCTTCATCCTTAGTCAGCTTTGGTGAATTAGGCTGACTTTGAGTAGGAGCAGTATAGGCATTCTTTGTAACTTCCCAGATGTCCTTTCCAATGCAATTCAGATGTGTCTCCATCCCGATCTTCCATATCCCATAGTTGGTTCCATCAAGTTTAGGATAGTCCTTCCTAAAATAGTTAGAAAACATAGGATCTCCTCAAGCTGTTAAACTTTTGCAAAAAGAGGACTAGGCTCTGATACCAATTGTTAGGTCCCAGAGACAACTGAGAGGGGGGGTGAATCACTTGTCTAATAAATTCAAACCAAAATCAACTTAACCAAACTTAATGCTTAATACCGATAAACCAAAACTTGATACCGGTAGACAGTTTGTTAGTTAATTGTAGTACCGGTAAAGATAAATGTATGAAACAGAAAAGAAATGACATCCACAACACATAACACCAATATTTGTACATGGAAACCCTGTAAGAGGAAAAACCATGGTGGGAAAACTTACCCACAATTAGATGATACTACTACAGATAGTAAGTGTATACAAATGGGGTTTGCACATGTAGAAAGGCCAAGTGCCTAGAGCTCACTGCTCAATCACAAATGGGAGTCACACTGACTACAATTGGATGATTATATCCAATGATAATGTACTGCACAAAATAGCATCTTCATATGTTGGATTCAGTATCAGTTCAGTTCTGATATGCCTTCACAAAAACCTTCCTTCAACCTTCAAGAGATGTCTACGTGTATAGCTCTTCTTATTTTCGCATATACTGAATTACAATCCTTCTCACATTTGCACACTGATCTCACAAATGAGATCTTATATTTATACTATAACTTAAGACCAATTGAGTAGGTTGGTTTTACAAAAGATATTACAATAAAAACAATTTACAAGTAAATCAATGACCGATGCAATATCCAATTCAACATGTTGGCTTAGTGCATTTACAACAATAATGAATCATCTCCATAGCGTGTCGTGCTGATCTGGAATAGATAAGCTTGTCAGTGCTTATCCTGGACCTATTTTCTGGTAACAACAAATATGGAAAACATGAATATAGCAATGAATAAAGCTCCAAGACAAAGTGTCCAAACAATGTCTTCGACATAACCAAATATTTTCCATGTCATTCCAAGTGTCGGTGAACAATATATCCTGCTGGTGAACTAGATACTGATGACTATGCATAAGTCACTTGCTTGCTAGTGAACATTGCCAATTCTCCAAGTGCCAGTAGGCTAACTAGAGTTGATAAGTGTTGACATCAATGACAAAACCATATCAACATATCCAAAATACCAACATCTTGAAACCTTTTTGTGCCTCCAAACACTAATTTTTATGCTTCAAAAATGAGGCTTTTGAGGTAAAACTCTAAAATGAGGTTCTAAGAACACCATGTTTTTCAAAATCATGTTTTCACGCTATCAGCTTGAGAATCAGGACTTGTGTCTTAAAACCTTGTTGTCCCTTTAAACATTGATTTTGAAGTTTTTAAACTGGAGCTTTCAAGCCACACACTCCGAACCAAGGTTCTAAGAGCACGATGTGCATCAAAATCATGTTTTGACACTACAGGCTCCGAAATAGGGACATGCGTCTTGAAAGCTTGTTGTGCCCCAAACACCAATTTTGATGCTTTGAAACTAAGGATTTTGAGGCATAAGCTCCAAAACAAGGTTCTAAGAGCACAACGTGTGTCAAAATCAAATTTTGATGCTATCAGCTCCAGAAAGAGGACTTGTGTCTTGAAACCTTGTTATGCCTCCAAAATCCAATTTTGATGCTCTGAAACCATAGATTTTTGGGCACAAGCTTCGAAACGAGGTTCTAGGAGCACGATGTGTGTCAAAATCGCATTTTGATGCTATTGGCTCTAGAATCAGCACTTGCATCTTAAAAGCTTGTTGTGCCTCTGAATACCGATTTTGATGCACAAGCTCTAAAATGAGATTCTAAGATAATGATATTCGTCTGAATCAAATTTTGATAGTAGCGACTCTTGAATTGAGACTTGCATCTTGAAAGCTTGTTGTGCCTCAAAATTGAATTTTGATGCTATCATCTCCGAAATCAGGACTTGTGCCTTGAAACCTTGTTGGACCTCCAAACACTGATTTTCATTCTCTAAAATAGGGGCTTTCAAGGAACAAGCTCCAAAATGAGGTTCTAAGAGAACGATGTGCATTAAATTGCGTTTTGATGCTATCGGCTCATGAATCGAGACTTGTGTCTTGAAACATTCTTGTGCCTCCAAACATTGATTTTGATGCCTTGAAATTAGGGCTTTCAAGGTAGAAGCTCTTAGATGAGGTTCTAAGAGAACAATGTGTCTCAGAATCATGTTTTAATGCTACCAACTCTGGAATTCGGACTTGCTCCAAAATTGGGACTTACATCTTGAAAATGAGGTTATAAGAGAATGATGTGCATGAAAATAAAATTTTGACGGTACCAGCTCCAAAACCAAGACTTACATCTTGAAACCTTATTGTGCCTCCAAACATTGATTATGATTCTTTGAAATCGAGGCTTTCGAGACACAATTTCAAAAATGATGTTCTAAAAACACGATATGCACCAAAATTGCGTTTTGACGCTACCAGCTTCGAAATCGGGACTTGTATCTTGAAACCTTGTTATGCTACCAAACATCAATTTTGATACATTCAAATCAGGGCTTTCGAGGCACAAGCTCCAAAAAAGGGTTCTAAGAGAACAATGTTCATGAAAGTCGAATTTTAACTCTACGGGCTGTAAAATCGGGACTTGCGTCTTGAAACCTTGTTGTGCCTCAAAACACCAATTTTGATGCTTTGAAATTGGGGCTTTCAATGCACAAGTTTTGAAATGAATTTCTAAGAGCATGATGTGCACCAAAATTACATTTTGACACTACCGGCTCTAGAATCAGGACTTGCGACTTGAAACCTTGTTGTCCCTCCAAACACTGATTTTGATGCTCCGAAACTGGGGCTTTCGAGGCACAAGCCCCAAAATGAGCTTCTAAGAGAATGATGGCTCTAGAATCGAGACTTGCATCATGCTCATGGCTTTGGAATCAGAAATTACATTTTCAAGCTTTTTGTACCTCCAAACACACATTTTGATTCTTCAAACTTTGCATTTAGTAACCAAAAGCTTCAAAATGATGATTTGGGAGTACGATAAGTTTCATAACCATGCTTCCATGCTCGTGGCTTTGATATTAGAACTTGCATTTTCAAGCTTGTTTTACCTCCAAATACACATGTTAATGATTAAAAACTTGCGTTTAGGAAGCGCAAGCTTCAAAATGATGATTTCGGATTCTGATAACTTTCATAACTGAGCTTTCACGATCGTGGCTTCGGAATTAGAACTTGCATTTTTAAGCTTGTTGTGCTTCCAAATAGACATTTTGATATTTCAAAACTTATGTCTAGGAAGCACAAGCTTCAAACTAATGATTTGGGTGTAGGATAAGTTACATAATCACGCTTTCATGCGAAGCTTGTGCTTCCTAAATGCAAGTTGTAAAACCATCAAAATGTGTGTTTGGAGATATAGCAAGCTTGAAAATACAAGTTTCTATTCCGAAGCCACAAGCATGAAAACGCGATTAAGAAAGTTATTGTACTCCTAAATCATCATTTTGAAGTTTGTGCTTCCTAAAACACATGTTTTGAAACATCAAAAAGGGTATTTGGAGGCACAACAAGATTGAAAATGCAAGATTTGATTATGAAGCCATGACCATGATTATGAAACTTATTATACTCCCAAATCATCATTTTGAAATTTATGCTTCTTAAAAGCATGTTTTGAAGTATTGAAATGGGTGTTTTGAGGCACACCAAGCTTGAAAATGTAAGTTCTAATTGAGGGGTAATGACCATGAAAGCGTGATTATGAAACTTAGCGTACTCCCAAATCATCATTTTGAAGCTTGTGATTCTTAAACGCAATTTTTTTAAGTATGAAAATGTGTGTTTGGAGGTACAATAAGCTTGAAAATGCAATCTATGATTTCGAAGCCATGAGCATGAAAGTGTGATTGGGAAACTTATCATACTCCCTAGGCAGTGTTCCTAAATGCATGTGCATTCCCCATTATAATATTTTCACATACTACTGTAGGGTATCATTTTCTTGTGGGTAGGTTCCCACCATGGTTTTTCCCTTAACTAGGTTCTCCACGTCAAACTCTAGGTGTTATGTGTGTTGTTATTTATTTTATCTTTGTTCTTATTACAATTGATCAGATATGAAGTTGTGATTAAATTGTTATATCTAGTGAAAACTGATTCATCCCCCTCTCAGTTTTCCTTCATTATTGTTGCCCACTCAATTTTGATGCTCTGAAACTAGGGTTTTTGAGGCACAAGCTCCAAAATGAGGTTCTAAGAGAATAATGACCATCAAAATCATGTTTTGATGCTATTGGCTTTGGAACTAGGACTTGCATCTTCAAACCTTGTTTTGCCTCCAAACATAGATTTTGATGCTCTGAAACTGAGGCTTTTGAGTGACAAGCTCCAAAGCAAGGTTCTAAGAGCACGATGTGTATCATAATGAAATTTTGACATTAAACAGCTCTGGAATCAGGACTTGCATCTTGAAACCTTGTTGTGCCTCCAAACATTAATTTTGATGCTCCAAAACTGGGGCTTTTGAGGCACAATTTCTAAAACAAGGTTCTAAGAGTACAATGTGCATCAAAATTGAATTTTGATGCTACTGGCTCTACAATCGGGGATTGCATCTTGAAACCTTGTTGTGCCTCCAAACATTGATTTTGATGCTCCAAAATAGGGTCTTTCAAGGCACAAGCTTTGAAATGAGATTCTAAGAGAATAATGTGCATCAAAATCAAATTTGGACGCTATTGACTCTAGAATCGGGAATTGCATCTTTAAAGCTTGTTGTGCTTGCAAACATTGATTTTGATGCTCTAAAACTGGCTCTCTCAAGGCACAAGCTCCAAAATGATTTTCTAAGAGAATGATGTGCGCCAAAATCGAATTTCGACGCTACAGGCTCTGCAATAGGGACTTGCTTCTTGAAACCTTGTTGTGCCTCCAAACACTAATTTGATGTTTCAAAATCAAGACTTTCAAGGCACAAGCTCCACAAACGAGGCTCTAAGAGCATGATGTGTGTCAAAATCATGTTTTGACGCTACCGGCTCCAAATTGTGACTTGCGTCTTGCAACCTTGTGCCTCCAAACACCAATTTTGATGCTTTGAAATTGGGGCTTTCAAGGCACAAGCTCCTGAACAAGGTTCTAAGAGCACAATGTGCTTCAAAATTGCATTTTGACACTACAGGCTCTAGAATCGGGACTTTTGTCTTGAAACCTTGTTGTGCCTCCAAACACCAATTTTGATGCTCCAAAACTGGGGCTTTTGAGGTACAAGCTCCGAAACAAGGTTCTATGAGAAGGATGTGCATCGAAATTGAATTATGATGCTACCAGCATGGGAATCGAGACTTGCATCTTGAAACCTTGTTGTGTCTCCAAACATTGATTTTGATGTTCCAAAATCAGGGCTTTCAAGCCACAAGCTCCGAAATGAGGTTCTCAGAGCATGATGTACATCAAAATTGCATTTTGACACTATTGACTCTGGAATCAGTACTTGAGTCTTGAAACCTTGTTGTGCCTCAAAACACTATTTTTTATGCTCCAAAAATGAGGCTTTTGAGGCACAACCTCTGAAATGAGGTTCTAAGAACAACATGTTTTTCAAAATCGTGTTATGACGCTATTAGCTTGAGAATCTGGACTTGTGTCTTGAAACCTTGTTATGCCTTTAAACATTGATTTTGATGTTTTGAAATTGGAGCTTTCGAGCCACACGCTCTGAAATGAGGTTCTAAGAGCACAATGTGCATCAAAATCATGTTTTGACACTACAGGCTTCGAAATAGGGACTTGTGTCTTGAAAGCTTATTGTGCCTCCAAACACCAATTTTGATGCATCGAAACCGAAGATTTTGAAGCATAAGCTCCAAAACAAGGTTCTAAGAGCACAATGTGCGTCAAAATCAAATTTTGACACTACCAGCTCCAGAATCAAGACTTGCATCTTGAAACCTTGTTATGCCTCCGAACATCGATTTTGATGCTCCAAAACTGGGGCTTTTGAGGCACAATTTCTAAAACAAGGTTCTAAGAGCACAATGTGCACCAAAATTGAATTTTGATGCTATTGGCTCTAGAATCGGAGCTTGCATCTTGAAACCTTTTTGTGCCTCCAAAATCCAATTTTGATGTTCTGAAACTGCAGATTTTGAAGCACAAGCTCCGAAACAAGGTTCTAAGAGCACGATGTGTGTCAAAATTGTAATTTAATGCTACGGGCTCCGGAATCAACTCTTGCATCTTGAAAACTTGTTGTGTTGCCAAACACCAATTTTCATGCTCCAAAATCGAGGGTTTTGATGCACAAGCTCCGAAATGGGGTTCTAAGAGAATGATATTCATCTGAATCAAATTTTGAAAGTACTGACTCTTGAATTGGCACTTGCATCTTGAAAGCTTGTTGTTCCTCCAAACACCAATTTTTATGCTCTGAAACTGGCGCTTTCAATGCACAAGCTCTTTAAGGAGGTTCTAAGAGCACAATGTGCGTCAAAATTGAATTTTGATGCTATCGGCTCTGAAATTAAGACTTGCGCCTTGAAACCTTTTTGTACCTCCAAAAACCGATTTTCATTCTCTAAAATAGGGGCTTTCAAGGAATAAGCTCCAAAACGAGGTTCTAAGAGCATGATGTGCGTTAAAATCATGTTTTGATGCTACCGGCTTAGGAATCTAGACTTGTGTCTTGAAACCTTCTTGTGCCTCCAAACATTGATTTTGATGCTTTGAAATCAGGGCTTTCGAGGTAGAAGCTCCTACATGAGGTTCTAAAAGAACTATACTCATATCTTGGAATCTAATAAGGAAACAAATCAAATAATCAACTTTTTGAATTGAGGCAAATCTATGTTCATATTGCTTTCAAGGCACAAGCTCCACAAACAAGGTTCTAAGAGCATGATGTGCATGAAAATCATGATTTGATGCTACCGGCTCTGAAATCGTGACTTGCATCTTGCAACCTTGTGCCTCCAAACACCAATTTTGATGCTTCAAAACTGGGGCTTTCAAAGCACAAGCTCCTAAACAAGGTTCTAAGAGCACAATGTGCTTCAAAATCACATTTTGACACTACCCGCTCTTGAATCGGGACTTGTGTCTTGAAACCCTGTTGTGCCTCCAAACACCAATTTTGATCCTACGAAACTGGTGTTTTTGAGGTGCAAGCTCCGAAACAAGGTTCTAAGAGAACAATGTGCATCAAAATTGAATTTTGATGCTACTAGCATGGGAATCGGGACTTGCATCTTGAAACCTTGTTGTGCCTCCAAACATTGATTTTTATGTTCCAAAATCAGGGCTTTCAAGGCACAAGCTCTGAAATGAGGTTCTAAGAGCATGGTGTACATCAAAATTGCATTTTGATGCTAGCGACTCTGGAATCAAGACTTGTGTCTTGAAACCTTGTTGTGCCTCTAAACACTAATTTTTATGCTCTAAAAATGAGGCTTTTGAGGCAAAACCTTCAAAATGAGGTTCTAAGAACACCATGTTTTTCAAAATCGTGTATTCACACTATCAGCTGGAGAATCAGGACTTGTGTCTGAAAACCTTATTGTGCCTTTAAACATTGATTTTGATGTTTTTAAACTGGAGCTTTCGAGCCACATGCTCCGAAACGAGGTTCTAAGAGCACGATGTGCATCAAAATCATGTTTCGACACTATAGGCTCTGGAATAGGGACTTGCATCTTGAAAGCTTGTTGTGCCTCCAAACACTAATTTTGATGCTTAGAAACCAAATATTTTAAGGCATAAGCTCAAGAACAAGGTTCTAAGAGCACGATGTGTGTCAAAATCAAATTTTGATGCTACTGGCTCCAGTAACAGGACTTGTGTCTTGAAACCTTGTTGTGCCTCCAAAATCCAATTTTGATGCTCTGAAACCATAGATTTTTGGGTACAAGCTCTGAAATAAGGTTCTAAGACCACGACGTGTGTCAAAATTGCATTTTGACGCTATCGGCTCTGGAATCAGCACTTGCATCTTGAAAGCTTGTTGTGCCTCGAATACTAATTTTGATGCTCCAAAATCAAGGCTTTTGATGCACAAGCTCCGAAACAAGGTTATAAGAGAATGATATTTGTCTGAATCAAATTTTGACAGTACCGACTCTTGAATTGGGACTTGCATCTTGAAAGCTTGTTGTCCCTCAAAATTGAATTTTGATGCTATTGGCTCCGAAATCAAGACTTGCACCTTGAAACCTTGTTGTACCTCCAAACACTGATTTTCATTCTCTAAAAGAGGGGCTTTCAAGGCACAATCTCCAAAACAAGGTTCTAAGAGCACGATGTGCGTTAAAATCATGTTTTGATGCTACCGGCTCAGGAATCGGGACTTGTGTCTTGAAACCTTCTTGTGCCTCCAAACATTGATTTTGATGCTCTGAACTTAGAGCTTTCGAGGTACAAGCTCCTAGATGAGGTTCTAAGAGCACAATGTATGTCAGAATCATGTTTTAACGCCACCGACTCTGGAATCTGGACTTGCTCCAAAATCAAGACTTACATCTTGAAAATGAGGTTAAAAGAGAATGATGTGCATAAAAATAAAATTTTGACGGTACCAGCTCCAAAACCGGGACTTACATCTTGAAACCTTATTGTGCCTCCAAACATTGATTATGATTCTTCAAAATCGAGGCTTTTGAGACACAATTTCAAAAATGATGTTCTAAAAGCATGATGTGCACCAAAATAGCGTTTTGATGTTACCAGTTTCGAAATCAGGACTTGCATCTTGAAACCTTGTTATGCCGCCAAATATCGATTTTGATACTTTGAAATCGGGGCTTTCGAGGCACAAGCTCCAAAAAATGGTTCTAAGAGCACAATGTGCATCAAAGTCAAATTTTAACTCTACGGGCTCTAAAACTGGGACTTGCATCTTGAAACCTTATTGTGCCTCAAAACACCAATTTTGATGCTCTGAAACTAGGGATTTTGATGCACAAGCTTTGAAATGAAGTTTTAACAGCATGATGTGCGCCAAAATTGCATTTTGACACTACCGGCTCTAGAATCAGGACTTACGACTTGAAACCTTGTTGTGCCTCCAAAGACTGATTTTGATGCTATAAAACTGGGGCTTTCGGGGCACAAACCCCAAAATGAGCTTCTAAGATAATGATGTGCATCAAAATTGAATTTTGATGCTACTGGCTCCAGAATCGAGACTTGCATCATGCTCGTGGCTTTGGAATCAGAACTTGCATTTTGAAGCTTGTTGTACCTCTAAACACACATTTTGATTCTTCAAACCTTGCATTTAGTAACCAAAAGCTTCAAAATGATGATTTGGGAGTATGATTTCATAACCGTGTTTCCATGCTCATGGTTTTGAAATTAGAACTTGCATTTTCAAGCTTGTACCTCCAAATACACATGTTAATGATTAAAAACTTGCATTTAGGAAGCGCAAGCTTCAAAATGATGATTTCGGATTCCAATAAGTTTCAAAACTGAGCTTTCACACTCGTGGCTTCGGAATTAGAACATGAATTTTTAAGCTTGTTGTGCTTAAAAACACACATTTTGATGTTTCAAAACTTATGTCTAGGAAGCACAAGCTTCAAAATGATGATTTGGTAGTAAGATAAGTTTCATAATCGCGCTTTCATGCGAAGCTTGTGCTTCATAAACGTAAGTTGTAAAACCATCAAAATGTGTGTTTGGAGATACAACAAGCTTGAAAATGCAAGTTTCTATTCCGAAGCCACGAGCATGAAAGCGCAATTATGAAATTTATCATACTCCCAAATCATCATTTTGAAGTTTGTGCTTCCTAAAACACATGTTTCAAAGCATCAAAAAGGGTGTTTGGAATCACAACAAGATTGAAAATGTAAGCTTTGATTCTGAAGCCACGACCATGATTATGAAACTTATCATACTCCTAAATCATCATTTTGAAATTTATGCTTATTAAAAGAATGTTTTGAAGTATCAAAATGAGTGTTTGGAGGCACACCAAGCTTGAAAATGTAAGTTCTAATTGAGCGGCGACGAGGATGAAAGCATGATTATGAAACTTATTGTACTCCCAAATCATCATTTTGAAGCTTGTTCTTCCTAAACGTAATTTTTTGAAGTATGAAAATGTGTGTTTGGAGGTACAATAAGCTTGAAAATTCAAGTTATGATTTCGAAGCCATGTGCATGAAAGTGCGATTGGGAAACTTATCATACTCACTAGGCAGTGTTCCTGAATACATGTGCATTCCCCTTTATAATATTTTCACATACTACTGTAGGGTATCATTTTATTGTGGGTAGGTTCCCACTGTGGTTTCTCCCTTAACTAGGTTTTCCATTTCAAACTCTTGGTGTTATGTGTGTTGTTATTTATTTTATCTTTGTTCTTATTGCAATTGATCAGATATGATGTTGTGTTTAAATTGTTATATCCAGGCGAAACTGATTCACCCCCCTCTTAGTTTTCCTTCATTATTGTTGCCGACTTGATTTTGATGCTTCAAAAGTAGGGTTTTTGAGGCACAAGCTCCAAAATGAGGTTCTAAGAGAACAATGACTTTCAAAATCATGTTTTGATGCTACTGGCTCTGGAATTAGGACTTGGATCTTCAAACCTTGTTTTGCCTCCAAACACTGATTTTGATGCTTTGAAATTGAGGCTTTCAAGTGACAAGCTCCAAAGCAAGGTTCTAAGAGCATGATGTGGGTCAAAATCAAATTTTGACACTACCAGCTCTGGAATTAGGAGTTGCATCTTGAAACCTTGTTCTACCTCCAAACATCAATTTTGATGCTCCAAAACTGGGGCTTTTGAGGCACAATTTCTAAAACAAGGTTCTAAGAGCACAATGTGCATCAAAATTGAACTTTGATGCTACTGGCTCTAAAATCTGGGCTTGCATCTTGAAACCTTGTTGTGCGTCAAAACATTGGTTTTGATGCTCTGAAACCAGGGCTTTCGAGGCACAAGCTTTGAAATGAGGTTCTAAGAGCACGATGTGCGCCAAAATCAAATTTTGACGCTATTGACTAGAATCAGGACTTGCATCTTGAAACCTTGTTGTGCCTCCAAACATTGATTTTGATACTCCAAAACTGGGTCTCTCGAGGCACAATCTCCAAAATGAGCTTCTAAGAGAATGATGCGTGCCAAAATTGAATTTTGACACTACAAGCTCCGCAATAGGGACTTGCTTCTTGAAACCTTATTGTGCCTCCAAACATTGATTTTGATGTTTTAAAATTGAAGCTTTCAAGGCATAAGCTCTGCAAACGAGGTTCCAAGAGCACGATGTGCATCAAAAACACGTTTTGATGCTACCGGCTCCAAAATCGTGACTTGCATCTTGCAGCCTTAGGCCTCAAAACACCAATTTTGATGTTCTAAAACTGGGGCTTTCGAGGCACAAGCTCCTGAACAAGGTTCTAAGAGAACAATGTGCTTCAAAATTGCATTTTGACACTACAGGCTCTAGAATCGGGACTTGCGTCTTGAAACCTTGTTGTGCCTTCAACACCAATTTTGATGCTCTGAAATCGGGGCTTTTGAGGTGCAAGCTCTGAAACAAGGTTCTAAGAGAACGATGTGCATCAAAATTGAATTATGATGCTATTATCATAGGAATTGGGACTTACATCTTGAAACCTTGTTGTGTCTCCAAACATTGATTTTGATGTTCCAAAATTAGGGCTTTCAAGGCACAAGCTCTGAAACAAGGTTCTAAGAGCACAATATACATCAAAATTGCATTTTAATGCTACCGACTTTGGAATTAGTACTTGTGTCTTGAAACCTTGTTGTGCCTCCAAACACTAATTTTTATGCTCCAAAAATAAGGCTTTTGAGGCAAAACCTCCGAAATGAGGTTCTAAGAAAACCATGTTTTTCAAAGTCGTGTTTTGACACTATCAGCTTGAGAATTGGGACTTGTGTCTTGAAACCTTGTTGTGCCTTTAAACATTGATTTTTATGTTTTGAAATTGGAGCTTTTGAGCCACACGCTCTGAAACAAGGTTCTAAGAGCACGATGTGCATCAAAATCATGTTTTGACACTATAGGCTTCAAAATAGGGACTTGCTTCTTGAAAGCTTGTTGTGCCTCCAAACACCAATTTTGATTCTTTGAAACCAAAGATTTTGAGGCATAAGCTCCAAAACAAGGTTCTAAGATCACGATGTGCGTCAAAATCAAATTTTGATGCTACCGGTTCCAGAATGAGGACGTGTGTCTTGAAACCTTGTTGTGCCTCCAAAATCCAATTTCGATGTTCTGAAACCATAGATTTTGAAGCACAAGCTCCGAAACAAGGTTCTAAGAGCACGATGTGTGTCAAAATTGCAATTTGACACTATGGGCTCTAGAATCAACACTTGCGTCTTGAAAGCTTATTGTGCCTCCAAACACCGATTTTGATGCTCCAAAATCGAGGCTTTTGATGCACATGCTCCGAAATGAGGTTCTAAGAGAATGATATTTGTCTGAATCAAATTTTGACAGTACCGACTCTTGAATTGGGACTTGCATCTTGAAAGCTTGTTGTGCCTCCAAACACCAATTTTTATGCTCTGAAACTAGCACTTTCAATGCACAAGCTCTTAAAGGAGGTTCTAAGAGCACAATGTGCGTCAAAATTGAATTTTGATGCTATCAACTACGAAATCGGAACTTGCGCCTTGAAACCTTGTTGTACCTCCAAAAACTGATTTTCATTCTCTAAAATAGGGGCTTCCAAGGCACAAGCTTGAAAATGAGGTTCTAAGAGCACGATGTTTGTTAAAATCGTGTTTTGATGCTACCAGCTCAAGAATCGAGACTTGTGTCTTGAAACCTTCTAGTGCCTCCAAACATTGATTTTGATGCTCTGAAATTAGGGCTTTCGAGGTAGAAGCTGCTAGATGAGGTTCTAAGAGCACTATACTCATATCTTGGAATCTAATAAGGAAACAAATCAAATAATCAACTTTTTGAATTGAGGCAAAGTTGTGTTCATATTCCTTGAAATACCTAAAAGGGTTACTATGAATTTAAATACATTTACTTGTTAGGTAAATTCCTTTAACCTTTGATACTTGTACTAATTTAAATATACAAAAGGTAGTTTTGAAATCCATTAATTAAAGAACTTAAATATTTGAAATGAATTGAATGTCTTGAGGGAACCTACTTACTATTAGGATTTATTTATTTGATGAAAAGATCCAAAACTACGGAATAAGTGTATCATTAGTGTAATAACATTTTCCTTTACTTTGTTTTCCCTAACTCAAACTAATTTGTTTAATAAGGAGATTTAACAATTATATCTACATCCTAAGAAGGATTAATTCAAGATGATAGATCTCTTAATGCTCTATTATCTATTTAAATTCTCAAGTGTTAATTGACCATTTTGCCTTATATGCAATATTTATCTTTTCAAAACCCAAGGGACTCTTTTCCCATCATTGAGGAGATACTAACTCTTTAGAATTTCTAAAACAAGGTTCTAAGAGCACAATGTGCATCAAAATTGAATTTTGATGATACAAGCTCTAGAATCGGGGGCTTGCATTTAGAAACCTTTTTGTGCCTCAAAACACAGATTTTGATGCTCCAAAATCAGGGCTTTCAAGGCACAAGCTTTGAAATGAGGTTCTAAGAGCACGATTTGGCCAAAATCAGATTTTGACACTATTGACTCTAGAATTAGGACTTGCATCTTGAAACCTTTTTGTGCCTCCAAACATTGATTTTGATGCTCCAAAACTGGGTCTATCGAAGAACAAGCTCCAAAATGAGCTTCTAAGAGAATGATGTGTGTCAAAATCAAATTTTGACACTACAAGCTCTGGAATAGGGACTTGCTTCTTGAAACCTTGTTGTGCCTCCAAACACTGATTTTGATGTTTTAAAATTGGGGCTTTCAAGGCACAAGCTTCGCAAACGAGGTTCTAAAAGCACGATGTGCGTTAAAATCACGTTTTGATGCTACCAGCTCCAAAATCGTGACTTGTGTCTTGCAACCTTGTGTCTCCCAACGCCAATTTTGAGCTCCAAAACTGGGGCTTTCGAGTCACAAGCTCCTAAACAAGGTTCTATGAGTACAATGTGCTTCAAAATCCTTTTTAAACCTTGTTGTGCCTCCAAATACCAATTTTGATGTTGTGAAACCAGGGCTTTCGAGGTGCAAGCTCCAAAACAAGGTTCTAAGAGAATGATGTGCATCAAAATGGAATTTCGATGCTACCAGCACGGTAATCGGGACTTGTATCTTGAAACCTTGTTGTTCCTCCAAACATTGATTTTGATGTTCCAAAATCAGGGCATTCAAGGCAGAAGCTCCAAAATGAGGTTCTAAGAGCACGATGTACATCAAAATTGCATTTTTTTGCTAGTGACTCTGGAATCGGGACTTTTGTCTTGAAACCATGTTGTGCCTCTAAACACTAATTTTTATGCTCCAAAAATGACGCTTTTGAGGCAAAACCTCCGAAATGAGGTTTTAAGAACACCATGTTTTTCAAAATCATGCAATATTATCTTTTCAAAACCCAAGGGACTCTTTTTAGAATTTAAAAAAAAAAACAAATTTTCAACTTAATTTCCATATTAAAAATAGATCTCAATAAATAAATCCATTTTTCATTAAATAGAGCTCAATAAATAAATCCATTTCTCACTAAATTCGATTAATTTTCAACTATTAAAATTTATAATTATAAACTCATCCAAATTGATTTTTTTAATCACCAAGTGCATAATTAAATTTCAAATATTATGAAACTTATCATACTCCCAAATCATCATTTTGAAGCTTATGCTTCCTAAACGCAAATTTTGAAGCATCAAAATGGTTGTTTGGAGGCACAAGAAGCTTGAAAATGCAAGTTCTGATTCCAAAGCCACAAGCATGAAAGCATGATTATGAAACATATCATACTTCCAGATCATTTTTTTGAAGCTTGTGGTTCCTAAACTCTAGTTTTGAAGTATGAAAATGGGTCTTTGGAGGCACAACAAACTTGAGAATGCAAGTTCTAATTCAGAAGCCATGTGTATGAAAGAACGATTATAAGACTTATCGTACTCCCAAATCATGATTTCAAAGTTTGTGCTTTCCTAAATGCAAGTTTTGAAGCATCAAAATATGTGTTTGGAGGTACAACAAGCTTGAAAATACAAGTTTTGACTCAGAATTCATGAGCATGAAAGCATGATTAAGAAACTTACCGTACTCCCAAATCATCATTTTCAAGGTTGTGCTTCCTAAATGTATGTTTTGTAGCATCAACATTGGTGTTTGGAGGGACAACAAGCTTGAAAATGCATGTTTTTATTTTGAAGCCACGAGCATGAATGTGTGATAACGAAAGTTATCGTACTCTCAAATCATCATTTTGAAGTTTGTGCTTCCTAAACACATGTTTTGAAGCATCAAAAAGTGTGTTTGGATGCACAACAAGATTGAAAATGCAAGTTCTGATTCCGAAGCCACAAGCATCAAAGCATGATTATAAAACTTATCATACTTCCAAATCATCAATTTGAAGTTTTTGGTTCCTAAATGCAAATTTTGAAGTATGAAAATGGGTCTTTGGAGGCACAATAAACTTGAAAATGCAAGTTCTGATTCAAAAGCCACGAGTACGAAAGCACGATTATGAATATTATCGTACTCCCAAATCATGATTTTGAAGTTTGTGCTTTCCTAAACGCAAGTTTTGAAGCATAAAAATGTGTGTTTGGAGGGACAACAAGCTTGAAAATGCAAGTTTATATTCTGAAGCCACAAGCATGAAAGTGCGATTACGAAAGTTATCGTACTCCCAAATCAACATTTTGAAGTTTGTGCTTTCTAAAGACATGTTTGAAGCATCAAAAAGGGTGTTTGGAGGCACAACAAGATTGAAAATGTAAGTTTTGATTCTGAAGCCACAACCAAGAAAGCGCGATTATGAACATGTGCTTCCTAAACACAAATTTTGAAGTATCATATGGGTGTTTAGAGGCACAACAAGCTTGAAAATGTAAGTTCTAATTGAGGGGCCACGAGCATGAAAGTGCGGCTATTAAACTTGTTGTACTCGCAATCATCATTTTGAAGCTTGTGCTTCCTAAACGCAAGTTTTGAAGCATCAAAATGGGTGTTTCATGGAACACAAAGTTTGAAAATGCACAATTGAATTTTCAAGACACGAGAATGCAAGTGTGATTGTGAAATTTATCGTACTCCCAAATCATCATTTTGAAGCTTGTTTTTCTTAAACGTAAGTTGTAAAAGCATCAAAACATGTGTTTGGAGATACAACAAGATTGAAAATGCAAGTTTTCATTCCGAAGCCATGAGCATGGAAGCACGATTATGAAACTTATCGTACTCCCAAATCATCATTTGAAGCTTGTGCTTCTTAAACCAAAGTTTTGAAGTGTCAAAATGGGTCTTTGGAGGCACAACAAGCTTGAAAATACAAGTTATGATTTTGAAGCCACGAGCATGAAAGCATGATTATGAAACTTATCATACAACCAAATCAACATTTTGAATCTTGTGCTTCCTAAAGACACATTTTGAAGCATAAAAATGGGTGTATGGAGGCACAACAAGGTTAAAAATGCATGTTCTGATTTTGAAGCCACTAGCATGTAAGCGCGATGATGAAACTTATCATACTCCCAAATCATCATTTTGAAGCTTATGCTTCCTATATGCAAGTTTTGAAGCATCAAAATGTGTGTTTGGAGGTAAAACAAGCTTGTAATTGCAAGTTTTGATTCTAAAGGCATGAGCATGAATGCATGGTTATGAAACTTATCGTACTCGCATATCATCATTTTAAAGTTTTTATTTCGAAGCCACGAGCATGAAAGTGAAATTATGAAACTTATCTTACTCCCAAATCATCATTTTGAAGTTGGTGATTTCTAAACGCATGTTTTGAAGCATCAAAAAGGGTGTTTGGAGGCACAGAAAGATTGAAAATGTAACTTTTGATTTCGAAACCTCATACCATGGAAGCGTGATTATGAAACTTATCCTACTCCCAAATCATTATTTTGAAGCTTGTGCTTCCTAAACAAGTTTTGAAACTTCAAAATGTGTGTTTGGAATCACAACAAGCTTGAAAATGCAAGTTCTAATTCTGACGGCACGAGCGTGAAAGCTCAGTTATGAAACTTATCATAATCCCAAATCATCATTTTGGAGTTTGTGCTTCCTAAATGCAAGTTTTAAAGCATTAACATGTGTTTGGAGATACAACAAGCTTGAAAAGACAAATTTTGATTTTGAAGCCACAAGTATTAAAGCAGGAGTATGAAACTTGTAGACACCTAAAATTGTCATGTCTAATTAAATAAATATTTTATTTATTTAAATTATCCTTTTCCTAAATTAAATAAATATCTTATTTATTTAATTGATCTCACTCCTTCTATTAATTAAATAAATCTTTATTTATTTAATTAATTCATTAACCTTTTCTACCCATGACACATGTCATTCATCTCTTAATTCATACACTACCTACCCCTTTCATTATTTTATTATTTCTTTTACCTACCCTCTAATCATAGCCGACCTCCTTTTACACCTCTCAATCTTATCCCTCCATTTCATATTGTGTCTTCTATATAAGGAGATGCTTCCTTCATTATCAAACCCTGGCTAATCAATCATTCTAATCAATCATCCTAACTACCCAACTACTTGATCAATTTGGCTACTTGGCATATGCGATCCTACTTGCAACCATATTCCATTTTTTGTTGAGCTCTTGTGCACATAAAATCTGAGAGCAAATATATCAAGCAAGATCAATGGAGATAGGAAGAATGGAGATCCAAACCCTATTGGACATGTGATGGTATAATCTTTATGATTTCGTTTGATTTGCATTGTCTTAGGTAATCTTCATATGTTATGGTGGATCTTTTTTGTTGTTAGGCTAGGGTTTTGTGGTTGAATTCATTTAGCCTTTCAATATCATTATTATTGTTATCCATTTTCACCATATACATTTTGGCATGCCCGGTGGGACTCTTGTCCCTTTTTGCATTTAACATCCTTGTTGCAGATTTTGTGTTTTGAAGTTGCAGATCTGACATTTTCGACAGCATTTTGATATTTTCACGTCTGCATACTTTCGGATCGCGTTTTTGATTTTTTGGTGTGTCTGCGACATCCGAAATCGCATCTATGTTATCGACAGTATTTTATTTTGCAGATTTCAGAAACCGCGTTTGTGTTCCTCAGTCGCGTCTGCAGTGTTTTTAGACGCGTCTGTGTCCAAAAGTCGTGTCTAGGTTCTAGAGCCACGTCTGTGTCTCATAGAACCACGTTTGAGTCAGGAAGTCGCGTCTGTGCCGAAGGTAACCGCGTTTGTGTGCATCGGTTTCAATTTTTTTTTGGGTTTATTGATTTGGTTTTGGGTTTTGCATTTAAGGTTTCAGATCCGGTTTATTTTGAGCTAACATTTTCAGATCTAGCTAATGAAATTGGTGCGGCTTGTCTTGAAAGCAAAACCGTTTTGTTGAAGACCCCTATTTTCACAAAGTCTTTTGGATTTAAAATTTACCTAACTTGTGTGCTTGCAGGAAGGGGTGATTATTTGAAACAATCCAAACTACTAACAACTCTTTGTTGCAGGTCCTTGGCAAGGGTTTTTGGATTTTTATTGTGTGCCTTGTTTTCATAGACTAGCAAACACTTCAATTGGTGCACTAAAATTGAATCATTGTCTTTTGTGTCTTGAGTAATAGGCTCTTTTTGTTTAATCTTTAGAGGGCCTGTCTTCCCGTGTGGTCATTAGGACTACTAGTGAGAAGAGAATGACCCAAGTGGTAGCAAAAGAAAAGCCATCTTCTTCCAAACCACTATAAATAACTATATTCATGGTGAAAACTATGAATAACGTGTGCTAATTAGTTCATACCGACACTATGTCTCCCCATAAACCAATTTGATCAAATTTATTTGATCATTTGTAGGGCATAACCCCTACCGGCTGGGAGCCTTCTGTATTTACAGAGCTGAAAGTGTCGCATGTATGGCCACACGAGCGGATGCCCTTACTATCACCTTTTTGTTTTAGAAGCCCAAATACTTCTAGTTGTTGAGGCAGGAGGTCGGACCTCTAGTAGTGGCCCACACACATACGGTTCTTAGTAGAGATACAAAGTTTGCCATGGGGAGTTTTCGTGGGGACTGATGCTTGGCTGATCCAAGAAGTGAGTGCCGAGGGTGGAGCCAGTGAGGTCAAGCATCTAAGTATCCACTTTGAATAGCGTAGCCTTGGGGGTAAAACCCCATGTGGGATCAACAACTATTGTCTTGGCCAGCCATAAGAATTATGCTTGACTTATTTTAAACATTCAAAACATTCAAGACCAAACAGCAAAACATTGTGTCTTTTGTGTCTTCAAGTGTATGCAAAACATTTTTACATCAAACAACACACTTTTCTTGGAGTCATTTTGAGTCTAGACACTTGCAAACATTGGGTCTTCATCAACACTATGTCCTCTTGTCACGAAAAATAGTCAAACAGTCAGATTTGGTCACAACAAAACGACTTCACAGATTGGAAAAAATTGCGCAAATTTTGCAGAAATGCATCTGTGTCTGACATGATAGCGTCTGTGTTGTATAACCGCATCTGTGAAGGGCAGAAACACATCTGTGTTTCCAGAATCAACATTGCAATTTGCACAAAAATCTCAAAAACACATTTGTGTCTCACAGAACCACGTCTGTGTCAGGAAATCACGTCTGTGAAGTATACAGGTGCGTCTGTGATCAGAATTGAAAAAAAAAAAAAAAAAAACTGTTACAGTCCAGCAAACAAACACAGTCAATTTCAAAAATTTTGAGTTTCTTAGGTCATTTCTCCAGGGTTTCATTTAAGTGTTCAACCTGTCTTTGGGTCTCACAAAGTCCATCATTGCTTTACATCTCACATTACATTCACATTTGTCTAAATTTGAGTCAAAAGGTCACTTGCTTGTCCTCATCATACTTTGTCAACATACTACATACAACAACATTTTGCTAAGTGGTCCTTCATCAAGGTCTATCACCTTTGGGTCTCATTTAGTCTTACTTAGAGTCAAGGTCAACTTACCTCATCAAGAGAAAATATCCTCTCTTTGGAAGTCACACCTACTCTGCTACATACATACTTGGTCTTACACTTTGGATATTGCAAGTACACCTCAGATTCATTTACATTCCATCCAACTCTTGGTCTTCCATACTTTTTCCATTTTTCATCTAGTCTCACACATCTCGGTCAATACCTAGTTCATGGTTGAAACCCGTCTTCAAAAATATAGGAGAGAAACTAAAGAGGCTCAAGAGTCTGCAAACATGAGTTCTTATGAGTATGACAATGATATCTTTTTCAATTCTGATCATACTACATTACCTGACATGGATGCCTATAGAAACATTCCAAATGTTGAGAACATGGACACTACAAACAACAATGATAAACACAATGACAATATGGACAACGTCTCCGTACATTCGACAGATGTGGAAGAATCCATTATGGATCCCCGTTTCAATCGATTGATTGAGGAAATAATGAGGAGGGATAGACAATACTTCTTACAACTGATGGCACAAAGTGGAGCCAAGATACCTCATGATTTTGACATGTCTCAAATAATGGAAAATCGACCTTTGCAAGAACCTCACTCCAACATGGATCAAAGGAGGCCTAATAGTGGAGGCAATAGAGGACCACATATGGTACCTGAATCACCATCATCTTTGTTTCAAAAACCAGAGATCCCACATACACATGGTCAAGCATATGATACTCACCTTCGCAGACCATTATGGAAGTCTTATGTAGAGAAATATGCTCAATCACATATCAATGCTAAGGATCAACCACCAAAGCAATTGGATATTCAAAGGCACGCTCAAAATTTGGACACAAGGAAACCCCATGTCAAATTTGGGGGTAACACATTAGAACATGACATGCCTGTAGAGTATGGTATACATGGACAAAATAGATATTGTGTTCCTCAACATGAATCTATACCAAGTGGTCCATATATGCAGCATCACTATAGACCTCCTCCATATGAACATGTGTATGATCAATATCATCCATATATGCAACATGCTCCTCCTCCAATTGGTGCCCCAAGCATGGAGTATGGTCGAAGAAGTTGATCTCCACCTAAGAGAAATTTGGAGCAACAAATCAGGGACTTACAAAAGAAAATGGAGGACATAAATACACCAAAGCCAACATACACAATGAGAGACATATGTCCTTATCCATTTGACAAGAGCATTCCCATGCCTCCATTTCCTACACACTTTGTGATGCCTAAGTTTGATAAGTATAGGGGCAAAGGGGATCCTAAGGCACACATAAGACAGTTTTTCACAGCTTGCATTGAGGTAGCAGCAGAAGAGACATATTTGATGAGATTATTCCCACAAAGCTTAGGTGATCAAGCTATGGAATGGTTCTCCCAACTTCCACCTGGCATTAAGTCATGGGGTGACTTAGCAGAGGCATTTATCCAACATTTCTCCTACAACATAGAGATAGACATATAAGTCACTACTTTGTGCAACACCAAGCAAAGGGATGGAGAATCTTTTTCATCATTTTTACAAAGATGGAGAAATCTAGCCAGCAGATGCTCTTGTGAAATTCCACAGAAACAAATGGTAGAGATGTTCACCCAAAATGTTAACAAAGACATTGGATATGATCTAAGGAAAGCTTGTTTGTCTACCTTCAAGGACGTCATTGAAAAGGGCTTAGCAACAGAGAAGGTCCTAATTGAACAAGGAGTCATTAAGATATTCAAGGAAAACAAAGATGACTTTAAAGGAAAAGACAAGCCAAGATTTTGGAATAAAAATAAGAACACAGTCAATGATGGTGTTGTTGATGCCAACACTGTGCGACCCAAATTCATTTTTTCGGGATCAAGTTCTACAAACAATCAAGTGAATACTCAAACAACTTCCAGATCACGAAGGAAGTACACTCCATTGGGAGAACCACTTGAGTCAGTTTTCAAGAACCTTGTGGCGAACAAGGTAATCACAATTCTAGATTTTCCTCCATATGAACCAAAGGTTAAACCAAATTGGTGGAATGATGATGAGTATTGTGAATTTCATAAGAGAAAGGGTCATAAGACAGGAAATTGTCATCGACTGAAGAACATCATACAAGATCTCATTGATAGAGGTGACATTGAGATTGAGGGACACTCATCCAATCAGGAACATGAGATGTTTAAGGAACCATTCCCAAAACATGACAAGGGAAAAGATAAAGCCATAGATGATCAAACCAACTATACCAGAGCATCCTACAATTATGATTCAACTATCAATCACATTTCGATGGACAATTACGTTTCTACCATTATCATCAAGGACAAAAACCCTGATAATTCTACCCGGAGACCCAAGATTGTCCTAAAAGGTGTTGGATCTTCTTCCGAACCTACCTCTGAATGTCATGTTACAACCCATCAAGGTAAATTTACTTTGCAAGGTGCTCCAGCCAAAAACACCCCATCTTCATCAACCAAGCCGGAGTATGACCTTGTAGAACAATTAGGGAAGACACCCATGCTCATCTCCATCCTGGAGCTCTTATGCATATCCCGCGCACATAAAGCCATTCTTGACAAAATCTTGAGAGACACTTATGTCCCTACTGATCTAAATGTGGACCAGTTTCAAGCCATGGTGGGATACCTTTCCATTCCACATTCCCTTACATTCATAGAAGTAGACGACACCTTCGTAAGTCAGCCACATAATGCACCACTACACATTGAAGCCTTCATACACAAACATCAAATAAAACGAGTCCTGATAGATGGAGGAGCTGGTCTAAACATTTGTACATTGAGCACAATTAAACAATTGGGATATTCTGATAAAGCTGTGAATTCTACAAATCAAATCACCATCAAGGCATATGATGATGAAGAGCGTTCATCCAAGGGTACAATCACCTTACCTCTCAGAGTTGGGCCGGTTACAAAGGATGTGGTTTGTCAAGTCCTAGACCTAGATCTCACATACAACATATTGCTAGGACATCCATGGATTCATGAGATGAGCGCAGTCCCATCTACATATCATCAATGTATCAAGTTTCCACACAATGGAGTTGAAGTGACCGTCAAAGCTGACCCAAATCCATTCATATATTGCAACAATCTGCAACCTCGATCAGAAATAAAAATACCAGTCAATCGAGAGGCTATTCCATCTTCATCATACATGGATCCAGAATCATTAAAAGCTTCTACATCCAAACAATCAGAGCTAAAAGAAAAATTCAATATTAAAGACATGGGATGTGGTGAGTATATCTTTCATGTTGACCAACTCCCATTATCTCCTAAGGTATTCAGTCAATAGGAACAACCTACAAACAACTTCCAATACCAAGGAATTGGGTGTGAACCACCTAGTGTTGTGGCTACTAAGTCTAAATGCAAATCTCCTCCAGTGGTGCAAGCAACTCTTGATATCAATAATCCTAAGAGTGGTTCCAACAAAGAATCTATTGAGCGTATCGCCAGCCCTCTTGAGAACTCACATAGCCTTACTATTTCATCCACTCCTTCCATTTCCACTCCACTTCCAGACTTGGATCAACAAGAATTACAAAAGCCCTTACTCATTGGGGATCAAAAATCAAGCTTTGAAAAGAAAAAACTAAAAGTCAAAACTAAAGAGAAGTCCTTTAGTCCAAATCAAAATCAAAAGCTATTGGAATCTGCAAAAATCAAAGTCAAGGATAAAAATCCTATAAACGAAAAAAAGCAAGAGTTGATCTCCCCTAATACCAAAATAACTAGGGGCAAAAATTCTACAATTTCAAGCCAAAAAGCATACTTGTTGATCCTAAGTCTCCATCATGCTATCCTACTTTCACTTCTTTTCACAATCATAAGCCTTCATCACTCATCCACTTGTTCCACACATCCATGTCCTTTTGGCGATACATCATGGATCTTTAATGGAACTTCCTTGAATGACTTTGTTATCAGGGATGCCCAAACTTCTTCAGGTGACATGCATATGGGCCTCAGTAGTCCACACGCTAGTAATTCTATCTCAGTTCCTTTATCAAGGAAGATAGTCACTCGAGCTACACATCATTCAGTCAAGGAACGTTGTAGTTACAATCATAAGGTTAAGCCTCACACATTTGAGGTGGGTGCCTTGGTTCTTAGAGAAAATCCTAAAAATCAGCAAGACAGAGAGAAGAAGGGCAAGTTCAAACCAAACTGGCTTGGTCCTTACATCATTACAGCAGCATATGGATCTGGGGCATATCAGCTCTCAACTACAGAAGGTGAACGTTTGGAGGATCCTATCAACAGCATGCACCTTCGCAGGTTCTACACATAGCTCTTTGGAATATCCTAATTTCAAAAATACAAAAAAATCAAAAATTTCAAAAATACAAAAAAAATCAAAAAAATTCAAAAATACAACAAAAAAAAATTATAAAACAAAAAAAATCGTTACTTGGTGAAAACCTGGCAAATAGGCGCCTTGTGACACAAAAAACATTGAAAAATCGAAAAAAGTAAAGAGAAATAATTTCTTCCAATGGTGAAAACCACTTCAGTGGCGCCCTGGGCAAGTACCATGGTGAAAACTGGGTCACCAGCACCATGTGTAGAGACATTGCTCCTCCCTCCTTCAGGATTCTCTTTCATCACTTCACTTTGCACACACTCATAGCCTATTCATCCATAATAAACTTACCCATTCCCATCATGGCTTGTTATTGATCTACCCAAGATTGGTTAGCCATTCATAATATAACCTCCCCTTTCACTCCTTTCCATCCATAATAAATCAGATCCTATCTGTGGCTAAGGCAAATCCCACGTCTAGTGATGGGTGTGGAACTAAGAACATCACATGTTTCGAGGAGTACAGTTTCTTCCAGCTTCCTTCAGTCTGTCCGCACACAATCCGCAATAAAGCAACATTTGTATCACAGATCCGCAATAAAGTTTCATCTTCTCCGCAATAAAGTATCAGTTTCATGGATTCAGTCAGTTTTAGAGAGACACAGCAGCAACAATGGGCTTCAACAAATCAAATCTTTCAACAGACTCAGACAACATATGGTTCAGTGCTATCTATCCTTTTTGTGAAAGTAAACATTGTGACCACAATCAAATAGACTTATACAAGTGACAAGAGACACTAAACTTGAGGACTACAGTGGATGTTGGTGTCGAGTCTTGGTTTTCTTTTGATTTTATCTTTTGGTGGTCTTTTAGCTTTTCCACGATGTCTCTGACAAGAGATTCTATCTCCAGGATGTCTTTGACTAGAAAGGCGAGGATGGGGTATCGTCACCTATTTGTATTTGTTGTTCGTGGATTGTCTCTTAGTAATGCTATGACTTGTCCAAGGATATGACGACACTGTGAGTCTAGTATGAAATGGGGCATTCCTTGTTTGTGATTGTCTTATCTCCATGCAAATAGGTACAATGACTTTCTGGGTTGAACATATGCCTCGATTGTCATAACCTACTTGCCATAATAAAGCTCAATGATGATAACACACAAGAAGCTCTTTTCACTTTCATATCTTCTATCTTCCATCCCACTTTCATCGTCCTTCCTGAGTCCGTGTAGCCTACTATCACATGACTGAGTATAATGACACGCCAAAAACATTTGCATTGCATGTAGTTGCACCTGCATTATCACGTATTAAGCATTCCATACATACATATAGATATCACAATTGAATCACATCCTACACACAACACATGTTAGCACATTTTGCATTTTCATCATGTCAATAATCTTTTGCATCATCAATTTCATCTACATTTCATACATTCATATTTGCATCATGCATACACATATAAAAATATAAAAGAACAAAAATATTGCATTTCATTATGTACATATTTGCATCCATATCATAACCATCACATAGAAACATACATCATGAAACATCTCATCACATAGGTACGCATGCATATAGCTGCCGCAAAGAAGAATCATCTCATATATATAAAGTGTCATGATACAATGATATCAAAATCATATGGCTACAATCACCCGAAGGTGTCTACATCATCATACAAAAATGATACAATACTGATACATAGGGAGCCCTCTACGGCTATGATGAACTCCCTCCCTCGGAGCTACCTAGCCTTGATGGAATCTGAGCCCCCAAAGGACCCACCCCAGGATCATCCCTCCTGTCCCCTCTATTTGGTGGTGGTGGAGGACCCATAACCCCACCACTAGATGCCTGTCTCCTCCGGCTCCCTCCCATAGCTATCGCTGTCCGCGATGGTCTATGGAAGCTCCTCACCCGCTGATTAGCTAGGACTGCACCATAATAGAGATCCCACTAGTAGGCAATCTCCTCCCCTGCCCATAGGACGTAGGCATATCCAGCCCCTATGTCCTCTGCCGCCTGCCTCCTAGCCCTCAGTGTTGTCTCAGCCTTTGTGTAGCGCTGAATGGCCTGATCCCGCTCCCGCTTAGTATCTCTGAGCCGCCTCCTAAGCCTATCCCTCTCCCTCTCCAGGTCCTGGATCTCATCTACCTGTCCCTGGCAGATCTCCCTTAGCTCCGTCAGCTCATCCTCCTCTGCCTCGGCCCCTTGTGGCTCCCCCTGTACGGGTGCCTACCCCTGTGCCTGTGCCTATATTGGTGCCTGTCCCTGTATCTATCCCTGTACCTGCACTTGTCTGGGACCCTGTGCTACTGGCACCTGTAGCGGTAATCCACCGTGACCCCTCACTACTCGAGCCTGCCTGTCCTCTCCACCCTCCCTCTACGGTGCCACCCTCCTCTCTCCAACTACCCCCCTCCTCCTCTGTTGGCCTCTATCCCCATCATCTCCATCATCATCCCCATCCCCACCACCAACTCCATCTAGTAGCTCTCTTGGAACCGTCAGGCATGGGAATGGATGCTCGGCCCAGTATGCTATGTACTCGACATCCATGCCGGCATCCTTGATCTCTGGTCACATGTCCCAGGGTAGGGGCATCATCTCTACTAGCTGTGTAACAACCTGATCATATGATAATAAGGGCCCAAACTGCACCTGATCCTTGACAGTTCGTGCATACATGCCTGAACCCCGTGGCATCTGCTAGATCCTGCCGAACTGCCTGCCCACCCTATCCACTAGCTGCCTCTCCAGTACATAGGGGGTCCACCCAATCAGATACCTGCTTCGAAAGGTGTAGGGCAGCTCTACCGCATCATCCTCCCACTGCTCGCATCCTAGGTATGGCCTGCATATAACCATATCAATGTCATCAATCACCCACCACCAGTGCTCTAACTTGCCAATCCATGGCTGCGAAGTGATCATGTCGTACAAGTGTATGAAACTATGTCTGTGATCTCTTCCCCTGAAATGTATCGGTCTCGTCACTAGCAGATGTTCGTAGGCCCACACCTGTAACAATTTGACCCCGCAGCCCAATCCCACTGACCCATGGTACACAAACTGATGTAACTCGTAATAGAGGTGTGCCAGCACACACGGTTCCTGGGCATATCTGGTGTGCTGTGTCACCAGTGTCTCCAATGCACCTCCCCAGCCCACAGCCAACCCTCTTGTCGCTCTATCAGGACACAAGAACCCACTGATCGCTCCTCCTATCACTGCTGGTAGCGCTAATCCTATAGCTGTCATGGTGTCCCAAGCCACATGCCCTGCCCTCATCTCTAGTCTTGGGTCCTAGAACACTCGTCTCAGGGCCTCCCTGTCTCCATCTCGATCGTAGGGAATCAGCTCCCCATCGATCAGTATCCTCAGAATCTTGTATACATCCTCGAGGGTGACTATCATCTCCCCCATCGATAAATGAAAGGTGCAAGTCTCGGAGTGCCACCTCTCCGCTAGTGCAGTCAGCAGTCCCATGTTCGCCCGAAACTCAGGCACATACAGAATATGTCTCAAACCCATAGCCTCAATAGTCGCTCAGTCCTTGAAGGCCAGCTCAGGTTGCAATCTCTACGTCGACGGGAATCTCTCCCATGACTCCAGCATAAGCAAATACTCCTGCAGTCAAGCAAATCAATCATGTCAGTCATAGTGGCATTCACTGTTCATCACAAAATGCTACTTTTTATCTAAGTGCCTATGGCATTCTATCCTAGTGACACTCACTATTCATCACAAATTGTTGCTTCTATCCTAGTGGTACTCCCTATTCATCACAAAGTGCTGCTCACATTTTCACTCACTGTTCATCACAAAGTGCTGCTCATATTTTAGTACTCCCTGTTCATCACAAAGTACTATATCTTGGTACTCACTATTCATCACAAAGTGCCTTGATCTATCCTATCCTAGGGCCTCTACTTGAGTGAATCCTCTTGAGTAGTTTCCTAATTGGCAACATATGTTCTATCACAGAATTGTCAATCCTAGCCCTATTTGCAATCCTAGTTTTTCCTAGAGGACCTGCTTGAGTGTATCCTCTCAGCAACTTATCGAATCAATAGCATATGTTCATCACAGAACTGCCGATTTGACTTAGAAGACACAAGTTCACATTTTTTGGACACAAACACGCTTTCCTAACATAAACGTGCCTATTTTACATAGACGCACCTGAAACACACAGACGTGCCTATGCTCTACATAGACGCACTTGGGTGACACAAATGTGCCTTCTTGGCATAGACGTGCCTACACAGCATAGACGCGGCCGCATCTGGCACAAACGTGTTTTCCAGCATAGATGCACCTGGCACAAACACAGACGCGCCTATCGAGCATAGATGCACCTGGCACCAACGCAGACGCACCTGGATGTTTTTGACATTTTTTGGACCCTAACCTAGAGCGCATTTATTACCCTATCTAGCATGCATTAATGACAATAATAAATGCAACAAAGTACGATGAGGTTTTGTGGTACTTACCGGCTCTCCTGCCTCTACTGGTCTCTGGAATCGGCGAACGCGATCGAATTTGTGAACAAAGGCCATCGCTGCTGACTACTGCTGCTCAATTCTCGCTCTGCACTCTGATCTCTTGGATGTGTAGATGAAAATGAGGATGTATTTCCCTCATGGTCTATCTTATATACTGCCCTAGCCCTTGTTTCCCGAGTCAGTCTTCATTATCCCATGACTCTGTCACTTTATCCAGTCAATCCATTCTAGCGTCTCTTTTTTATCGAGAGATTGTCTACGATCTTTTCAGACATTTTCATCCAATCTCTTGAGGGGGCATATCATTCCCATCTTGGGGCAACTCTGTATCAGTTCATCTTATCTTCTTTGAAACAACGTGACAAGCCGCATTGTCTCAAAGAGGGGCAAAATGTAGACACCTAAAATTGTCATGTCTAATTAAATAAATATTTTATTTATTTAATTATCTAAGCTTAATTCTTCTATTAATTAAATAAATCTTTATTTATTTAATTAATTCATTTATCCTCTTCTAGCCTTATTTCTCATTTAAATAAATACATTTATTTATTTAAATTATCCTTTTCCTAAATTAAATAAATATCTTATTTATTTAATTGATCTCACTCCTATTAATTAAATAAATCTTTATTTATTTAATTAATTCATTGACCTTTTCTACCCATGACACATGTCATTCATCTCTTAATTCATACACTACCTACCCCTTTCATTATTTTATTATTTCTTTTACCTACCCTCTAATCATAGCCGACCTCCTTTTACACCTCTCAATCTTATCCCTCCATTTCATATTGTGTCTTCTATATAAGGAGATGCTTCCTTCATTATCAAACCCTAGCTAATAAATCATTCTAATCAATCATCCTAACTACCCAACTACTTGATCAATTTGGCTACTTGGCATATGCGATCCTACTTGCAACCACATTCCGTTCTTTGTTGAGCTCTTGTGCACATAAAATCTAAGAGCAAATATATCAAGCAAGATCAATGGAGATAGGAAGAATGGAGATCCAAACCCTATTGGACATGTGATGGTATAATCTTTGTGATTTCATTTGATTTGCATTGTCTTAGGTAATCTTCATATGTTATGGTGGATCTTTGTTGTTGTTAGCCTAGGGTTTTGTGGTTGAATTCATATAGCCTTTCAATATCGTTATTATTGTTATCCATTTTCACCATATACAAAACTTATCATACTCCCAAGTCATAATTTTGAAGCATCAAAATGGGTGTTTAGAGGTACAACAAGGTCAAAAATACAAGTTTTGATTCTGAAGACACGAGCATGAAAGTGCGATTATGAAACTTATCGCACTCTCAAATCATCATTTTGAAGCTTGTGCTTCCTAAACGCAAGTTTTGAAGTATGAAAATGTGTGTTTGGAGGTACAACAAGCTTGAAAATACAAGTTAAGATTTTGAAGCCATGAGCATGAAAATGTGGTTATTAAACTTATCGTAATCGCAAATCATCATTTTGAAGCTTGTGCTTCGTAAATGCAAGTTTTGAAGCATCAAAATGGGTGTTTCATGGAACAACAAGTTTGGAAATGAACGTTTGGATTTTGAAGCCACAAGCATGAAAGTGCGATTGTGAAACTTATTGTACTCCCAAAATCATCATTTTGAAGCTTGTGCTTCCTAAACGCAAGTTGTAAAAGCATCAAAATGTGTGTTTGGAGATACGATAAATTTAAAAATGGAAGTTCTGATTCTGAATCCACGAGCATGAAAGCACAATTATGAAACTTATCGTAGTCCCAAATAATCATTTTGAGGCTTGTGATTCCTAAACAAAAGTTTTGAAGTGTCAAAATGGGTGTTTGGAGGCACAACAAGCTTGAAAATGCAAGTTATGATTCTGAAGCCATGAGCATGAAAGTGTGATTAAGAAAACTTATCGTACTACCATATCAACATTTTGAAGCTTGTACTTCCTAAATGCACATTTTGAAGCATAAAAATGGGTGTTTGGAGGCAAAAGAGGCTTGGAAATGCATGTTCTGAATTTGAAGCCACTAGCATTTAAGCACGATGATGAAACTTATCATACTCCAAAATCGACATTTTGAAGCATCAAAATGTGTGTTTGGAGGTACACCAAGCTTGAAAATGCAAGTTATGTTTCTAAAGCCATGAGCCTGAAAGCATGATTATGAAACTTATCGTACTTGCAAAGCATCAAAATGGGTATGTGGAGGCACAACAAGCTTGAAAATGCAAGTTCTGATTTTAGAGTCATGAAAGCGTGTTGGTAAACAGATTTGTCTCCCCTTATTTGTTTAATCTTTAAATATTGCGGACCATGAAAAGAAAGACAAATTTTCTACCAAACAGTTGGAAAATCATTATATTGATTAACCTTTGAATTAAGGTACAACTCCCTGTAATAAATATTCAATCAGCTCCAAATTATGCACAATCAATAGAATGCTTTTCACTAGAAAGAACTTAAAGGTAATTGCATACACCAGTCAATACAAAATAAATGCAAGCACTGATTCATATATAACTCTTTATATAAAGCCGACAGACTTCATGTACACTAAAACAAAATAAAAAGCTTATAAAGATGAAATTTGCCAATACTTTTCTGCACATATAGAAAGTATAACAGCCTCTTCTTTGAAACAGATTCTCACAGAAATCAAACTTCAAATATCAAATACACAGACTTGAAAGTGAAGATAATTGTCAACAAGATTGTCATTCACTGATGATCATCCACTTTCTACATACACAAAATGTTTTTAGCCAATTTAAAGATAGTCTCTTCAAAAACTTAGTGAACCCTTTGAAAGTCATTATGAAACATATTTATAGGTCACCAGACCAATAGTTCATTTAAACCAAAGAAAAATTAACATGCATGAGTTAATAGAAAGCAACCCTAACTGTATAACTGAAACTAAGGAAAATAACTAGACTCGTTGGCAAACAAATGCCAATAGTGCTAGTCATGCCGTTTGCTCAGTCCGATGTGATCGCACGGGTTAGTGTTTTGGACAGACACCATCACCGCTTTCCCCGCACTCCACTCTTGATGCACTTTTGAAAACTCCTAGATTACACGTGTGGCAAACTAATGTGAATTACTCTTTGCTTCTAGAGCTCCTTCTTTCACTTCACCATTTGCACTTTATCTCTATGGGAATCCAGGTGATCGAGACAAACTATGAGCATTGATTCCACTTTAGAGATCCTCGTAAACTCTTCAACGGACAAGGATTTTTCCACCTTAATCTATTTGATGTGGCTACTGAAATGGTTAATCATCTCCATAGTATCTTCCAAGGTTTCTCTATCCTCTTTAAGTAGTTGAAAATCCAAACAGCCTAAGTCCTTCTGCATGGTTGCCCTTAAGGCTGTTAATTCGCCATGCAGACTGGCCGACTCATTATAACCTTGTTCAATAATCTGGTTATGCCACTCAATACTCTCCTTGCAAATAAACATCACATCTTCATTTAATTCGGACACTTGATTTTCAGCAAGAAAATTCATCAGACCATAACGCTGAATATCCTGCATCTATTTCAAAATTACTGCCCATTTGGATTTCTCTTTTTGCCACGAGACCAAGTTGGAGTCTAATGCTTTGGTGACTTCATTGGCATCTTTGAAGATCTGGACCAAATCTGTTATGTAATTGGTTTCTTGATGCATGATCAAGGTGAGCCATTCTGAGAAAACCTCAGCAATCATCCTATTTCATTGAACTTCATCAAAGAATTTTTGATTACCCGGTGAATTTGGACTAAAAGGTCCTGAATTTTGTGACAATGGTAACGGACTGTTCTGCAGAGCATGAATGTACTGGGCCATCTGCATTAAATTTTGTTTTGACTTAGCCTTGTCTCTTTTGTCCTTCCAAGTATGAGAGATAATTCTTTTAGTCGAAGTCTCCAGATGTTTCACATCTACCACTCTGGTTTTGACCCCCAAATCAATTCGTTCAACAGCATAATCTACTTCTGAAGCCATAACAACATCTATGTTGGACTTGGGTCTAGCAATGTCTGCAATCCAATGCTTTGTTCTTTCATCAAAATCAATCATGGCCTCCATTTTTAGCTTTTTGGGCTTTGTAGACCTTCCCAGACATTTGCTCACAGCATCCTCCATTGATATCAAAATAAGAACCACATTCCTTTTTCTAGTGATTGAATCACTTAACCATTTTAGTGCTACAGTCAGTTCCTTAGATGGCATGGGTGGAAATCCTGCTGAGGATGGTGGTGTGGCACGGTCTGTATGAGACTGGATTTCAAGTTTCCCTGGGTCTTGGAGAGTAGTGTCTATGTCAATTAAAACCTTGCCTGCTTCAGAAATAGCGGATGCCATCTTGCACAGTGTTTCCTCTGTATCCAAATCAAGGATGAGATGAGGCACCGGTGGCTGGAAACTCTTCTTGGTCCTTGACCTAGTAATTCAACCCGCAATAGAAAGCTCACCTCCGGTGTCAAGTTTCTCTTCTTTAATCCTTGTCTCCCTTTTTCTTGCATCAGAAATGGGAATGTTAGTTAAAACAGAAGTTTTACTTGCGATACTCTTCTTCCCACTTTTGCTTCTCAAATTGGCTGCTCATGTCGGATGGAAATGGCAACTCCTAAGCCAGCTTTTTGTCCTGTGAATTACATTGAAGGTGTGTGTCTAAACACTATCCCCCATCTTTTTGCTCCAATCCATTTCTGGAAGAGGTTGGTCATGTACCCGCTTCATGAACTCGGAATCAAGTACGTCTTCATCATCAGTGGTGACATCTAAGGTATCCATTGACAATCTCATGTCATGAATTTGTTTCAAAGTTAATCTAGACCAACTCTGTTTCCATACTTCAAATTCATCCTAGCAACCCTCCCAATAATCCTCTAACTGAGGAACATGCTGATCAGGCACCACCTTCTTCACATGCTAAGCAATGAAACCCTTACTACCAAAATTATCCCTTTTCACAAAGGTCTTCAAATGCAACTTTTTAAATTCTAGCTCAAGATTCAGTGCATCAGAGACAGACCTACAGCTATAATGGCCTAAATCAATGGGAAAAATCCCACTTGTGTCATAGTCCTCACCATAATCCTTTGTGACATATGCAAGCTGCCTAGAAATTTCAATCAAAATGCAAGAGTCTGAAACATATCTAGGTAGCCTAAAGGGTTCACCTTTAAATCCTCCAACCCTTAGGTAAGTGAAGTGACTGAACTATATAAAAAAATTGCCATAGATGTTAACGAGTTCAACTGCTTTTGCAGACATTCTTCTATGCAAATTACCTTGTAATTCAAAGGTTAGCCTTCTAGTGAAAATATCATTCCAACGAAGATAGTCATCAACATAACCTTTCAAAGTCAGATTAGGATGATACTCATAAATTCTCATGCCTTGAACCCATTTTACATGAGATAATCCAGACCATTCTCTGACACAGGCAAGCATATATAACAGATAGAAAGAAATATAAAAATTAGGCATCCCAAGATAATTGCTCAAACCTTCGTGTAATCTTTTTGGGATGATAGTTCCGTAGTCGATGAACTGACTTTTATCCAGAGTGACCTGGATGAAGAAATACATCCAGTCCTCCCAGTAAAAAGAGTGGGAATTACCCTTTACCCTACTCAACAATATCACCAAGTCTCGGATTGCAGGAATTAAATGTTCATGAGTTAGAGGTCTTGACAACCTTGAGCCTCCTTTTTGGAATCTTAGGAGCCAATTCCGCACAATAGCAGTTCTATAATACTGCTTTTTCTCAGAGAAAATCCCATAAGATTTACCAATAGTCCAGTCTTCATAAGGTTCCTGATGTGGAATACCCATGGCTGCCATTACTGTCTGTCTATCAATGGACAACAAGACTTCACCATCAGTTTTCCTGATACATCTATTACCCTTGTCATAATGACTCATACATTCTAAGACTAACTCAAGGCAAGGGGCAGCTATGGGAAAGGTGACCATTTCTAATAATCTGCTCTGTGCTACATCTCTCATCATAGGGTCCACAGCTGAATTCCTTACTCTTTCTAGAAAAACTTCTAAATCCAACCGAACTAGCGTTGTATCACCTAATTCTAGTAAAGAGCTTACCAGGGAAGACAAGCTCATCAATTTGGGCAAAACAAGCCTCATTTTTAGTTCGTGAGTTTCCCCAAATAACCCAGGCAAAGAAGGAAAGTGTAAACGGAAGCAAGCAACTTAACAGAATACCCAGATCTTTAAAACAAACTGCAACAATTTAGAAAGTTGTTAAACATACCTTCCTCTGTTCTCTGTAAACCTCTATCGTAGCTTATTTTTCCCACTCCAAAACTCCTTCTCAAAACCTTTTCGAGAAAATAATAATCTTGGCGTGACAACTACTCAGTTTTAAAGTCGAGAAAATCTTACCTATCATTACCAAAAGTTGCCTTCATTACTCTTCGTTTGTGTGAATTTACTTTGAAATGATTGCGTTGAAGCATGCTTTAAATGCTAAGTCACTTCACTTCTGACACAATAGATCCTTACACATACTTGCTATAAATGGCAGATTTCAAATCATTAAAGAAAGAATATTCCTTCCCTCGGTGGCCATTTATCATGTCCTTAAAATCCTCGCCGTCATCTCGTGGCAAGTCACATGTCCTCCAAGAAGCCTATACATTCAACTCTTAACTCTGCGAAACAATCGCGACACACCATTAACATGACAAATCTTGAACCTTGAACCTTGAACCAAAAAGGTTCAAGTTCAAAGTTCAAAGAATGCAAAAATGCCGACAAGGACTAGCAAAACTTAGAAACTGCACGGGAGGAAAAACATTCAAAGCAACGCCCATTGAACTTTGAACCTTGAACCAAAAAGGTTCAAGTTCAACACAGTGAAACTAAACAATGACTGAATTACATGAGGAAAACTTAAGCAAACGACTTGACCAATGAATTAGATAAGCACTACTTCCAACAAGGACACATATGGAATGGAAATTTTATATGGGCCCAACAATGGCTCTACATGGGGACTGGAACTTGTAAAGTACTAAGCGAGGAATCTCAAAATCTCTGGTTTCATAAAATGACAAACTAAGGTTCAACTCACAACAAAAACTGACACACCTAAGCTAACACAACAAAAAGAAAGTATGTAGAATCTAACAGGGGATGCCTGTCTATATTTGATACAATTTTAAGTCCTACCCATTATAAGATAGGGGTAGTTCAAAACCATCCTGGTAAGAAAGTTTAAAATAATTGGGCCCCTTTATCTCGTGAATCACATAAGGCCCCTTCCACAACGACTCAAATTTTCCATGTTTACCTTTCGGTTCTCTCCTTTTATCCCATAATAACACCAGGTCCCTTTTCATAAACTTTCTAGGCCTTGCTTTCTGATCAAAAATCTTTTTAACCCTCATCTAATGTTTTGTAATCTTGTCAACTAGGTTTTCCCTTTCTTCTTCAATCTTGGTTAAGTACATAATTCATTTTTCAAGAGAGTTCTGAAAAAATGCATCTTCTATCACTATCTGCAGTTTAGAAGCTGCTAACTCTAAAGGGAGAGATAGTTGTGCTCCAATACCATATACCAACTCAAATGGTGACATTCCTATGGCCCGTTTCGGTGAAGTTCGATCCACCTATAGTGCTTCATGCAGCTTCTTATGCCAATCCCTAAAATTTTCACTGACCAATTTTCTCATTATGTTGATCAAGTTCTTGTTACTTCACTTCGCTTGACCATTACCCTGAGGATAATAATCAGAAGCGTGTGTCAAATAAATTCCATGATCATAGAAAAATAAGCTCAACTCAAATGAAAAGAAATTTGATGCATTATCTGTGACTATTTTCTGAGGGACTCCAAACCTGACAAGAATATTCTCCTTAAGGAATGTACACACAATTTCTGAGGTAGTTTTTTTAACAGGGATAGCTTCCACCCACTTAGTGAAGTAATCCATTGTTGTTAATATGTGAGTGTGCCCTGCACTGGAAATGGGGTTCAAAGGACCAATAAAATCTAATCCCCACTGCTTAAATAGTTCTTCAATTACCATGGGCCTCAAAGGCAAGGCGGCCAACTGGGGTTTACCTGTAAACAGCTTGCATTTCTCACTCCTCGCCACCCAGGTGTATGCATCCCGGAACATCCTTGGCCAATAGTAAAGTTTCTCAGGATTTTGTATGCAGTAACCATAGAGGAAAAATGATCCCTGCATGCTTCATTATGAAAAGTTTTCAACAAAGCTTCTTGGTGCAGTTTATCCACACATCGGAGGAAAGTTCCATCTAAACCTTTCTTGTACAATATGTTATTAGAGATGACGTACTTTGCAGCTTTCAACCTCAAATTTCTTTTTTCCCTAGGAGAAAGATGATTTGGACAGTCTCCATACATAAGATAGTACGCCACATTGGTGAACCAAGAATCCCGATGATCAACGAACAAGGTTAAAGGTAAACTGTCCTCTTCTTTAGACTCATTCTCTGCTATCAATCTACAGAGGCCTTATCCTCTGACTATCTTAGTGGGATTGATATCTAAATTTAATTCTTGTATCTTGGAGACCCAAGATGCTCTATTATTAATGCCAACATCCTGTTGAGTCAAAACAACTTTTACTACAGAATTGGGAACAAAAACAATCACATGCAAATGAAGTATGTAATACCTGAACTGCTTCATGGCTTTTACCACCGCATAAGCCTGCTTCTCTATCTATGAGTATTTTAACTCATGCTTCTTCAGGGGAGTACTCATGAAGGAAATTGGCACCTCCTCATTATCCTCACCCTTCTATACCAAAATCCCAGACATAGTATGTTCGGATGCATAACAATAAATAACAAAGCCCTTATTAAAGTCTGGGTTTACCAGGGTAGGTGCATGAGCAATTGCCTTCTTAATCTCTTCAAAATCCTTTCTTCTAGCTTCATTCCACCTAAAGGCTACCTTTTCACTCATCATATTCACAATGTATTTAGTAGTTTTAGCAAAATCGGGAATAAAGCGCCTTAAGAAGTTCACCTGTCTAAAGAAAGACCTTACTTCATTTCTATTTGAAGGAAGACTGAGCTGTTGTATTGCCTTTACCCTCTATAGATCAACCTTTACTCCCTCCTGCAAAATGATATGTCCCAGAAGTTTTCCTTCTGTGACACCAAAAATAGACTTTTTAGGGTTTAAGGATACCCCATGTTCTCTACATCTCGCTAGAACCTTTCTCAAATCCCACACATGATGCTTCCTTTTCCTAGAGAAAACAGTTAAATCATCTAAATACACCACAATAATCTTATCCCTCAAATGTCTGAAGGAAAGATCCATCACCCTTTGAAAAGTTGCCCCTGCGTTAATCAACCCGAAAGGCATCCTGTTATACACAAAGGTACCCCGGGGAGTTAGAAAGGTTGTCTTGTGTTGATCATGCTCCATGACACTAATCTAATTATACCCAGAGAAACCATCCAACATGGACATCATCTCCGACCCGGACACAGTTTTTAAAATAAGATCCATTGCAGGAAGGGGATAATTATCTTTCAGACTTGTTTGATTTAAGTTTCTAAAATCAACACAGATTTGTATCTCACCGTTTTTCTTCCGAACAGGAACTATGTTCACAATCCAAGTAGAATGATGTAGAGGATAAATAATTTGGGCCTTCAACATCTTGTCAACCTCATGAAAAATTGCTTCCACTACCTTTGGATTAAAATTTCTTAGCTTCTACTAGAAAGGATTAACACCTGGTTTCAAAGGAATCTGATGTTGGAACTTACCATCCCTGAAGTTCTTCAAGTCATCATAACTCCATGCAAAAACATCTTTAAACTCAACCAACAAATCAATGAACCTCCTTCTTTCCACTTTAGAACACCATTTTCCCAGATTAACAAATTTAGGATCCTCATTGGTACCAATTTTAATTTGTTCATACTCCCCAGAGCTTCGAATTACAGGATCTTCCTTATCTCTTTGCTTAACATATCCATCTTTCCTATCGAAAAGATGTTCAGGAGAAACTAAACCCTTTGGGATTTTTTTTCCGTTTAACTGCAACATCCCATCATGTACTTCTTCTGGTGTATCAAGAGAAAACTCTTTAAAATTCGTGTCTGATCCCTCATAAAACAAGGATGTAAAAATGTCAGCACATTGTAAAAAGTTCTGAATCTGTTTATCATTTTTGAACACCTGCTAGGATTCAGAATTATCAGGCACATTAGGTCTATGCACTAGTTAAACCCTGTAAGTGTTGGTTGTGAAATCTGGATGTGGTACTAGTAAAGCTGTAGATACCACCAAAGAATCAGCCTTCGAATTAAACTCCCTAGGAATGGCTTCAATTGAAAAAGCATAAAAGGCTTCGATCTCATCCCAAACACGATTCCTATAGTGTCTCAATCTCTCATTTTTGACCGCAAATAAGCCCCTCACTTGCTTAACAATAAGTTTTGCATCACCTCTCACCTTCAACATTTTGATTTGCAATCTCTTTGCTTCAGCTAGACCTAATAACAAGGCCTCATATTCTGCCGTATTATTCGTGTTTCTAAATTCCAATTTGAAAGAATATGGAATGACCTTTCCATGGGGAGGTATCAATACAACCCCAGCCCCTGATCCAAAAGATGAACAACTCCCATCAAATTCCATAGACTAGAGTTCATTAGACTTACCTGAATCCCTTAACATACTCTCATCCTGAGGGTCAGTTGATATCATGTAATTTCGAAAGCCGCAATCTTGATACAAAATTTGAGCTTTCGGATCATCTAAGGGAAAAATTGTGTTTCAGGGTGCAACAGGACTCTCTGTTTTTCAACTGTAATCATCGCTTGAGACCAATCCATCCTAATTTCCCCTCCCATGTCCTTACAAAAAGTGTGACTTAACAACATGCCATAGCTAGTAGGGATGTTAGCCACTAGGATTGTGCTACCAAGGCAACCTGTGCATCTTTAATTTGCCCCAATAAAGGAACCTGCTTGGAGTCCATGGAGTAACATTTGCCAAAAGTCTTTGTTAGGGTTAAACCTAAAGATTTTTCTATGGCTGAAGGCATGACATTATCGGATGCTCCTGAATCTATTATGCAATTACTCAGCTTATGCCCATTAATATATAAGGACACATAGAAAGGTTCTAGTTTATTTTTAAGATTGGGTTCAAGCAGATCATCTTGTAGAGGAATAGTCTCTAATGAGCTTTTAGGGATTACTAGAGCAAGACTAACATTAGTATGTGCTAGAGAATTAGTACTCATGGGTGTTTGGGTTTCACTTGCTAAGGCATGGGCATCATCCCTTTTGACAAATTCAACCAACCTATCTAGTTCTTTCGGGTTTAGTTTCAAATACTCAGCCAGAGAAATCTGAACACAAGATGTCTTGCAAAATTCAATTATATCAAAAGGATTAGTAAAAGAATCAAAACTTGAAGAATCAATCCCTGGAACAATTTTTGACATACCTCCATGACGGGTCAAGATTTCTTTTCCTTTCACGTGGACGGGCATTACAACATCTTGAGATTTCAAGTTCTGTTGAGTTCTTGTAAGAATTGTGTATGAGGAATCTTCCAAAGAGACCAACATGTTTCCTCCCCTTTCTGAGTTGGAAACATATTCCATATAATGAATTTCAGAGTCGCCAGGCATACTTTGGGAAACTCCTTCATCAACTTCTAAGATTGTTTCTCCTTTACTGATCATTTGAGAAAAATGAACCATCTAAGGGCACGAGGAACCATCATGCTCGTTAGTTAAATGAAACACACAAGAATTTTCCTTGAGGGGTGGTGCTTCAATAGCAAGTCTTTGTTGTACAGGGGGTAGTTGTAATTGTCTTCCTCCACCTCCTCCATGTTGATTAGGATATCTTCTAGGAATGTCTTGATATGGTTGGGAATAGGAAGTACTTGCTTTAGGAGTTTTCCTCTTTAGAGCAATTACATCATTTATTAACCGTTGGAAAACAGGATCTGAGGAAGTAGTGGGTTGGGCATTAGATATTTGTACTTCTCATTTCCATTTGCCTATAGTGATCAAATCATCCTCTAATTCAACTACAAGAGTTTTAGCAGTATTCAAATCAGCAACCCTTTGCCTACGAATAAAGAAACTAATCTTAGAGGGCATAGAATTGATAAAAAAACATTTGAGATTATCATCTGAAGGTTTTTGGTTAACTGAGATCTTGTGTAGGATCTTATCAAATCTCGCTACGAAGTCCCTCATGGATTCAGGAAGCTTCTTTTTCAACTGGGATAACTAAGCCAGGAGGGAATGTTCATCTTTAGCTACTTTAAATCTAGCTTTGAATCTTGTCTTCAAATCCTGCCAGGTCGCTATCACACTATTCGGCAAATGATAAAACCAATCAGCTGCCACTCCTGTTAGTGTCTGAATAAATAGCCTAATAGCCACATCTTCATGTTGAACTGCTATTACTCCACGGGCTACACTAAAAGCATTCAAGTGTTCATCTACAGTGACCATCCCGTCCCCGCTAAATTTGGGCAAATGATCTCTAGCAGCTTTTGGCAAAGGATTAAGGTTCAAACCTAAATTCAACGGTCCTACAGCTACCCCCCACGGGTTGTTGGCCGCCATTGGGAGTATGATATTAAGAGTAGGATTAAATGAAATTGGTAAGGCAACACCGTGTAGGACCAATGCTTGACAAACTGGAGATGCAGGTGATGACGACAAAGGAGATGGAGGTCTACTTCTTGCCCTTCATTGGGATGAGAAGGTGGGTTGAAAATTTAAATTCAGCAATTCTTCAAAGATGAGATCAGAAACCCCCCTCCTTCTTTGGGATCTAGTATACGACCTGGAGTCCAGTGTGGAACAATCAGGGTGACAATTGTCTGGGAATTTGGAATTGATTATCAGGGACATGGATAAAGAAAACCCTAGGAATGACTACCCTTTCAAAGACTAACACAGGCTGATCCGATTGTCTTTCTATTTTGCTAAGAAGAACACTTATCTTGTCATATTCTGCTCAACTACTTCTATGCCTCCAGGCTAGAGTATCCAACTTTGAGGTAATGTTACTTTGTTCCTCTTGTACCCAGTTTAAATTTGGTTGCAACACAGGAAAAAACCCTTCAAGAGGCAATACCATTTATGAAGAACAAACTATACTGCTATGACAACCTTGTTTTAAAAACAATTATTCTTCTTTCCCCAGCAGAGTCGCCAAAAATCTGTTGGTAAACAGATTTGTCTCCCCTTATTTGTTTAATATTTAAATATTATGGACCATGAAAAGAAAGACAAATTTTCTACCAAACAGTTGGAAAATCATTATATTGATTAACCTCTGAATTAAGGTATAGCTCCCTCTAATAAATATTCAATCAGCTCCAAATTACGCACAATCAATAGAATGCTTTTCACTAGAAAGCACTTAAAGGTAATTGCATACACCAGTCAATACAAAATGAATGCAAGCACTAATTCATATATAACTCTTTATATAAAGCCGACAGACTTCATGTACACTAAAACAAAATGAAAAGCTTATAAAGATGAAATTTGCCAATACTTTTCTGCACATATAGAAAGTATAATAGCCTCTTCTTTGAAATAGATTCTCACAGAAATCAAACTTCAAATATCAAATACACAGACTTGAAAGTGAAGATAACTGTCAACAAGATTGTCATTCACTGATGATCATCCACTTTCTACATACACAAAATGTTTTTAGCCAATTTAAAGATAGTCTCTTCAAAAACTTAGTGAACCCTTTGAAAGTCATTACGAAACATATTTATAGGTTGCCAGACCAATAGTTCATTTAAACCAAAGTAAAATTAACTCGCATGAGTTAATAGAAAGCAACCCTAACTGTATAACTAAAACTAAGGAAAATAACTAGACTCACTCGTGAACAACTGCCAGTAGTGCTAGTCATGTCATCTGCTTAGTTCTGATGTGATCGCTCGGGTTAGTGTTTTGGATAGACACCATCACCACTTTCACCGTGCTCCACTCTCGATGCACTTTTGGAAACTCCTAGATTACAGCTACGTGTGGCAAACTGATGTGAATTACTCTCTGCTTCTAGAGCTCCTTCTTTCTCTTCGCCATTTGCACTTTATCTCTGTGGGAATCCAGGTGATCGAGTCAAACTATGAGCATTGATTCCACTTTAGAGATCCTCATAAACTCTTCAATGGACAAGGATTTTTCCACCTTAATCTATTTGATGTGGTTGCTAAATTGGTTAATCATCTCCATAGTATCTTCCAAGGTTTCGCTATCCTCTTTAAGTAGTTGAACATCCACACAGTCTAAGTCCTTCTGCATGGTTGCCCTTAAGGCCATTAATTCACCACACAGACTGACCGACTCATTATAACCCTATTCAATAATCTGGTTTCGCCACTCAATACTCTCCTTGCAAATAAACGTCACATCTTCATTTAATCTAGACACTTGATTTTCAGCAAGAAAATTCATCAGACCATAACGCTAAATATCCCGCATCTGTTTTGAAATTACTGCCCATTTGCATTTCTCTTTTTTCCACAAGACCAAGTCGGAGTCTAATGCTTTGGTGACTTTGTTGGCATCTTTGAAGATCTGGACCAAATCCGTTATGTAATTGGTTGCTTGATTCATGATCGAGGTGAGCCATTCTAAGAAAACCTCAGCAATCATCATGTTTCATTGAACTTCATCAAAGCATTTTTGATTACCTGGTGACTTTGGACTAAAAGGTCCTGAATTTTGTGACAATGGTAATGGACTATTCTGCAAAGCATGAATGTACTGGGCCATCTGCATTAAATTTTGTTTTAACTTAGCCTTGTCTCTTTCGTCCTTCCAAGTACGAGAGATAATTCTTTTAGTCGAAGTCTCCAAATGTTTCACATCTACTGCTCTGGTTCCGACCCCCAAATCAATTCGTTCAACAGCATAATCTACTTTTGAAGCCATAACAACATCTATGTTGGACTCGGGTATGGAAATGTCTGTAGTCCAATGCCTTGTTCTTTCATCAAAATCAATCATGGCCTCCATTTTTAGCTTTTTGGGCTTTGTAGACCTTCCCAGACATTTTCTCATAGCATCCTCCATTGATATCGAAATAGGAACCACATTCCTTTTTCTGGTGATTGAATCACTTAACCATTTTGGTGCTAGAGTCAGTTCCTTAGATGGCATGGGTGGAAATCCTGTTGAGGATGGCGGTGTGGCACGGTCCGTATGAGACTAGATTTCAAGTTTCCCTAGGTCTTGGAGAGTAGTGTCTATGTCAATTAAAACCTTTTCTGCTTCAGAAACAAGGGATACCATCTTGCACATTGTTTCCTCTGCGTCCAAATCAAGGATGAGATGAGGCACCAGCGGCTAGAAACACTTCTTGGTCCTTGACCTGGTAATTCGACCAGCAATAGAAAGCTCACCTTCGGTGTCAAGTTTCTCTTCTTTAATCCTTGTCTCCCTTTTTCGTGCATCAGAAATGGGAATGTTAGTTAAAACAGAAGTTTTACTTGCGATACTCTTCTTCACACTTTTGCTTCTCGAATTGGCTTCTCGTGTCAGATGGAAATGACAACTCCTAAGCCAACTTTCGATCCTATCAATTACATTGAAGGTGTGTGTCTGAACACTATCCCCCATCTTTTTGCTCCAATCCACTTCTGGAAGAGGTTCGTCATATACTCTCTTCATGAACTTAGAATCAAGTATGTCTTCATCATCAGTGGTGACATCTGAGGTATCCATTGACAATCTCATGTCATGAATTTATTTCAAAGTTAATCTGGACCAACTCCATTTCCTTACTTCAAATTCATCCTGGCAACCCTCCCAATAATCCTCTAACTGAGGAACATGCTGATCAGGCACCATCTTCTTCACATGTTGAGCAATGAAACCCTTACTACCAAAATTATCCCTTTTCACAAAGGTCTTCAAATGCAACTTTTTAAATTCTAGCTCAAGATTCAGTGCATCAGAGACAGACCTACAGCTGTAATGGCCTAAATCAATGGGAAAAATCCCACTTGTGTTAGAGTCCTCACCATAATCCTTTGCGACATATGCAAGCTGCCTAGAAATTTCGATCAAAATGCAAGAGTCTGAAACATATCTGGGTAGCCTAAAGGGTTCACCTTTAAATCCTCCAACCCTTAGGTAAGTGAAGTGACTGAACTATTTAAAAAATTGCCATAGATGTTAATGAGTTCAACTGCTTCTACAGACATTCTTCTATGCAAATTACCTTGTAATTCAAAGGTTAGCCTTCTATTGAAAATATCATTCCAACGGAGATAGTCATAACCATAACCTTTCAAAGTCAGATTAGGATGATACTCATAAATTCTCATGCCTTGAACCCATTTTACATGAGATAATCCAGACCATTCTTTGACATAAGCAAGCATATATAACACATAGAAAGACATATAAAAATTAGGCATCCCAAGATAATTGCTCAAACCTTCATGTAATCTTTTTGTGATGACAGTTCCCCAGTTGATGAACCGACTTTTATCCAGAGTGACCTAGATGAAGAAATACATCCAGTCCTCGCAGTAAAAAGAGTGGGAATTACCCTTTGCCCTACTCAACAATATCACCAAGTCTTGGATTGCAGGAATTAAATGTTAATCTGGACCAACTCCATTTTCTTACTTCAAATTCATCCTGGAAACCCTCCCAATAATCCTCTAACTGAGGAACATGCTGATCAGGCACCATCTTCTTCACATACTGAGCAATGAAACCCTTACTATCAAAATTATCCCTTTTCACAAAGGTCTTCAAATGCAACTTTTTAAATTCTAGCTCAAGATTCAGTGCATCAGAGACAGACTTACAGCTGTAATGGCCTAAATCAATGGGAAAAATCCCACTTGTGTCAGAGTCCTCACCATAATCCTTTGCGACATAGGCAAGCTGCCTAGAAATTTTGATCAAAATGCAAGAGTCTGAAACATATCTAGGTAGCCTAAAGGATTCACCTTTAAATCCTCCAACCCTTAGGTAAGTGAAGTGACTGAACTGTATAAAGAAATTGCCATAGATGTTAACAAGTTTAACCGCTTCTGCAGACATTCTTCTATGCAAATTACCTTGTAATTCAAAGTTCAACCTTCCAGCGAAAATATCATTCCAGTGGAGATAGTCATCAACATGCCCTTTCAAAGTCAGATTAGGATGATACTCATAAATTCTCATGCCTTGAACCCATTTTACATGAGATAATACATACCATTCTCTAACATAGGCAAGCATATATAACAGATAGGAAGACATATAAAAATTAGGCATCCCAAGATAATTGCTCAAACCTTCGTGTAATCTTTCCACAATGACAGTTCCCTAGTCGATGAACCGACTTTTATCCAGAGTGACCTGGATGAAGAAATACATCCAGTCCTCCCAGTAAAAAGAGTGGGAATTACCCTTTACCCTGCTCAACAATATCACCAAGTCTCGGATTGTAAGAATTAAATGTTCATGGGTTAGTAGAGGTCTCGGCCGCCTTGAGGCTCCTTTTTGGAATCTTAGGAGCCAATTCTGCGCAATAACAATTCTATAATACTGCTTTTTCTTAGAGAAAATCCCATAGGATTTACCAATAGTCCAGTCTTCATAAGGTTCCCGATGTGGAATACCCATGGTTGCCATTACTATCTGTCTATCAATGGACAAGAAGACTTCACCATCATTTTTCCTTATACATCTATTACCCTTGTCATAATGACTCATACATTCTAAGACTAACTCAGGGCAAGGGGCAGCTGTGGGAAAGGTGGCCACTTCTAATAATCCACTTTGTGCTACATCTCTCATCATAGGGTCCACAGCTGAATTCCTTACTCTTTCTAGAAAACCATCTAAATCTAACTGAACTAGCACTGTATCGCCTAATTTCGGTAAAGAGCTTACCAGGGAAGACAAGCTCATCAATTTGGGCAAAACAGGCCTCATTTTTAGTTCATGATTTTCCCCAATTAACCCAGGCAAAGAAGGAAAGTGGAAACAGAAGCAAGCAGCTTAACAAAATACCCAGATCTTTAAAATAAACTGCAACAATTTAGAAAGCTGTTAAACATACCTTCCTTTGTTCTCTGTAAACCTCTATCGCAGCCTATTTTTCCCGCTCTAAAACTCCTTCTCAAAACCTTTTCAAGAAAATAAGAATCCCGGTGTGACAACTACTCAGTTTTAAAGTTGAGAAAATCTTACCTATCATTACCAAAAGCTGCCTTCATTACTCTTCATTCGTGTGACCTTACTTTGAAATGATTGTGCTGAAGCATGCTTTAAACGCTAAGTCACTTCACTTCTGACACAACAGATCCTTACACATACTTGCTATAAATGGCAGATTTCAAATCATTGAAGAAAGAATATTCCTTCCCTCGACGGTCACTTATCATGTCCTTAAAATCCACACCATCATCTCGTGGCAAGTCACATGTCCTCCAAGAAGCCTATACATTCAACTCTGAACTCTGCGAAACAATCGCAACACAATATTAACATGAAAAATATTGAACCTTGAACCTTGAACCAAAAATGTTCAAGTTCAAAGTTCAAAGAATGCAAAAATGCCAACAAGGACTAGCAAAACTTAGAAACCGCGGGGGAGGAAAAACGTTCAAAGCAACGCCCATTGAACTTTGAACCTTGAACCAAAAAGGTTCAAGTTCAACACAATGAAACTAAACAATGACCAAATTACATGAGGAAAACTTAAGCAAATGACTTGACTGACGAATTAGTTAAGCACTACTTCCAACATGGACACATATGGAATGGAAATTTTATATGGGCCCAACAAAGCATGACTATGAAACTTAGCTTACTCCAAAATCATCATTTTGAAGCTTGTGCTTCCTAAACTCAAGTTTTGAAGTATCAAAATCGGTGTTTCGAGGTACAACAAGATTGAAAAGGCAAGTTTTGATTTTGTAGCCACAAGTATGAAAGCATGATTATGAAACTTATCGTACTCCCAAATCATTATTTTGAAGCTTATGCTAACAAAACACAAGTTTGAAAGCATCAAAATGGGTGTTTGTAGGTACCCTACTCCCAAATCATCATTTTGAAGCTTGTGCTTCCTAAGTGCAAGTTTTGAAGCATCAAAATGTGTGTTTGGAGGTACAACAAGCTTGAAAATGCAAGTTCTGATAACTCAATGATGAACAGTGAGTACCAAACTGGTACTAAGAGGGGGGGGTGAATCAGTATAGGGACAAAAACTTTTCTTGAACCGGTTTGACTGCAAATAGTGAACTTGACTGGCAATCACTAACACCAGTTTGAACCAGATTACTACCGGTTAAGCACAATGTGACTGTGAAAGACATAAACTAGAAACACTTATCTTTCCACACAACCTACACCTTCATTTACACTTTATCCTTGTGCATAAATAGGTAATCTACCATCACAAACATACAAACTTGCTACATCAACATGATTCACCACAAAACAGAAAATAACAAAGCATCACATGAAAGAGGTATCACACATGACACACATATTTTTCACGTGGAAACCCAACTAGGAAAAATGACAGTGGGGATTAATACCCACAAGCTGTTCTTGAACTCTTTAAAAATCCACTATGTTACGAGCCTAGTCTGGTTAAAGACTATTACAATAGGTTCTATTAGGAACCGATCCTATTAGGGATCACCCAGTTAAGGGACGTCTAGAATATCCAGTTAATAGTTAAACCCTATTAAAGGTTACCTTTTCAGAGGATTTTATGAACTCAATGGCTTTGAGTCACCTTGTTAAAGAATTTGTAGCAAGTTGGTTAAAGCTACCCTGTTAAGGGATTTTCCAACTGTTGAAATGGTTAGAGACCAATAGGTATTACAATGATCTGGTAATAGTACACAATGCCAATGCAGATCTGCTTTAGCTCCTTCCTTCTGCACACACACTCTACAAGTATCAATTCTCTTATTTGGTCTGGCAAGAATCGCATATCTCTTCACTTAGATACACACACAACATTTTCCAACAACCTCAACATGAAACACAACCTCGACCTTATAGGAAACAGATAGGTCGGTATCATAAACCTTGAACCCTAAAAATTTAGGTTGATCAATTCAATTGGTTTCAATCCTGACCATTGAACAATTTGCATTTGAATACAATGGTCTTAAACAGATCTCAAGACATTATCCATCATTCGTTCTTCACTGCTTCTTGGAGGCGATAACCCATTACGTGTTCTCCACCGTTTGCAGAGACTTCGCACATTCCCGAGGTAGATAGGATCAAGCTCCTTCATGCAAGATCCTTCATGCGCACAAGGCTAATGTGGCAACATGATCTGATCTCCATTACAATGCTAACTCATCATGTAATACTGTCAGTTGAATCACACAAGCTTGAAACACTTTAATCGAAAACCCTAAGGCTGAGACTACCAACTGGTAGTCATACCATATTAAACCTAGATAAAAAGCATTCCATATACCAGTTCTTCAATAGCATACCGATTCACTTTTCAGCATATTACCAGTTCACTCTTCAGCATACCTATTCTCAACATCATACCGGTTTACTTTGCCAGTTGCACATACCGGTTTACTTTGCCATTTGCACATACTAGTTTACTTTGCTAGTTGCACATACCGGTTTACTTTGCTAGTTTCTTGTACTGGTTCACTCTTCAGCATATTGACATCAATGACAACACAATATCATCATGTCAACATACTCTGCACATATGCCAACAATATCCCCCTTTGGCATTGATGGCAATATACAAAGATATCTCTCTTTGCTTCACACCTTCTCCCCCTTTGGCATTGATGGCAATATACAAAGATATCTCTCTTTGCTTCACACCTTCTCCCCCTTTGACAATAATGCCAAAGTGGAGGCACAAGTTTCCCTATTCTACTATGCTACTCCCCCTAAGGAGTAGCATCCTTCAACACATCAATCCTGAAAAGATACATCAAAGGAAGATCTGACTGATGTGGAGCACAAAACTTTAGTTAACCTCTTGAAGGGGTAGCACCCCTAATTCACCTCTCAAATAGGTAAATGTAGCCTTCGCTAGAGGCTTGGTGAATATGTCTACTAACTGCTCCTTACTAGAAACATGTTCCAATACCACCTCTTTTTTTTGAACCTTTTCCCTCAAGAAATGATACTCGAGTTCAAAGTGCTTAGTTCTAGCATGTAAAACCTGATTCTTGGAGATGTTAATTGCACTTGTTTTGTCACAAAATATACTTACTGGTTCAGATACAGGAACTTTGAAACCATTCAACACATGCTTCATCCAAATAGTTTGGGTGTAGTTCATAAAGGCTACAACATACTCCACTTCTGTTGTAGACTGAGAGATACAACTCTGCTTCTTACTCATCCATGAGACCAGTCTACCACTGAGAAAGAATGCACCACCGGTTGTGCTCTTTCAATCATCCACATTACTAGCCCAATCAGCATTTGTGAATACTCTTAGGTTGAAATCATCATTGTATGGATACCATAATCCATAGTCAATAGTTCACTTCAGATATCTAAGAATCCGCTTGACTACTACCAAATGGGATTCTCTTGGGCTTTTCTGGAACCTAGCGGTAATACCCACTGCATGTGCAATGTCTCATCTGCTATGCACTACATAATGCAACTTACCAATCATTGATTGGTAATCCTTCTCATTTACCAATGTTGATCATCCTCTTTCGATAGTTTGCAACTAGTCACCATTGGTGTACCAACCAATTTGCTGTCTTCCATGCCAAAGATCTTCAACACCTCTTTTACATACTTGGACTGACTAATAAAGATTCCATCTTTCATTTGTTGAATCTATAGTCCAATGAATAACTTGATCTCCCCTATGAGTGACATCTCAAACTCCTTTTTCATCTCATCTGCAAAGTCATGACTCATCTTGTCATTTCCACCAAAGATTATGTCATCAACAAATACTTCACAGATCAGAATCTGATCTCCTTCCGATTTCAAGTAGATATTTCTATCTTCACTTGTTCTTTCAAATCCAATCTTCACAAGATGGGAATGCAAGCATTCATACCATTCTCTAGGTGCCTGCTTCAGTCCATACAAGGCTTTATGTAGCCTACACACCATGTCACTATCTTCTGATAGGGAAAACCCATCTGGTTTCTCTATATACACCTCCTCTTCAAGTATTCCATTTAGGAATGCAGATTTTACATCCATTTGGTATACCTTGAATCCTTTAAAAGTTGCATATGCAAGAAGCATACAAACTCCTTCCAATCTGGCTACTGGAGCAAAGGTTTCTCCATAGTCTTCCCCTTCTTCTTGGGCATATCCTTTGCATACGAGTCTGGCTTTGTTCCTTACCACTATGCCATCCTCATTCAGCTTATTTCTAAAAACCCATTTGGTTCCAATGACATTTTTATGCTTTGGTCTGGGTACCAAAGGCCATGTACCATTATTCTCTATCTGGTCAAGTTCCTTTTCCATTGCCTTGATCCAGTCTTCATCTTTATGTGCCTCTTTGAATGATTTAGGCTCAAATTCAAAGATCATACATGAGCTTTCTCTGACCTTTCTTCTTGTAATAATTACTGTATCTTTATCTCCTATGATCTTCTTTGGATCGCGATTGAGTTTGACATACCTAGGTATATTCTTAATATATTCCTCTTGCTTTTCTTCTTCATCCTAATCTTCATCAGCATTAGCATCTACCGGTGTAGGAGCACAGTTACTGGAACTTGGCAGATTTGCAACCGATTCCCAGAAGGTTACTACTGATTCATCTCCTGTATGCTTACTACCAGTTTCCTCAGGTTTCTCAGAGTTTTCATCAACCCTAACATTGATGCTTTCAATGATTCTCTGAGTCCTTCTATTGAAACATTTGAGAGCTTTACTCTTGGTGGAATATCCTAGGAATATCCCCTCATCACATTTTGCATCCAAACTTGCTATGATGTTCACTCCTCTTGATATAACATTTGCTACCAAATACTCTCAAGTAGCTTACCACTGGTGTCTTACCAGTCTAGTACTCATAAGGAGTCTTATCCTTTCCTTTCTTGATGAGTACCTGGTTCATTGTGTAGACTGCAGTGCTCACCGCTTCTCTCCAAAAGGTGTGATCGACCTTTCCTTGGATCAACATAGTTCTAGCCACTTCAACCACAGTCCGGTTGTTTCTTTCTACTAAGCCATTTTGTTGTGGGGGGTCTGGGAGGCAGACAGTTGCCTCTTGATGCCATTCTCTTCACAATATTTGTTGAATTCACTGGAAGTGAATTCCCCTCCTTGATTAGTCCTAAGGCATTTGATTCTTCTACCACTTTCCTTTTCTACCAGTGCTCTAAAAGCTTTGAACTTTCCAAAAGCTTCTAACTTATCCTTCAAGAATGTGACCCACATCATTCTTGAGAAATCATCTGTAAGAATCATAAAATACCTATCTCCCTGCACACTCCTAGTTTTCATAGGACCACACAAATCAGTATGGACAAGATCAAGTAGATTGTCAACAATGAAAGATTTACCTTTGAAGGTTGAGGAAGACATTTTCCCCAGTTGACACTCTCTGCACAGAGGATTTTCCAGTTTGCTCAGCATCGGCAGTCCTCTAACTGCCTTGATCTTACTAGCCTTCACTATGTTATCAAAGTTTACATGGCAGAGTCTCCTATGCCATATCCAGCTATCATCAAACTTAGCAATAAGACATGTGCTTATATTTACATTCAGCTGAAATAAGTTACCTTTGGTCTGCATACTGGTGGCCATCAGTTCACCATTCTTTCCTTTGATTTTGCACACTCCATTTTTGAATTTGAGAGTGAGTCCACTATCATTTAGCTGGGCAACACTCAATAGGTTGTGTTTAAGACCTTCCACCCAATACACATTATCAGCACTACTCTTTCCATTTAGAGAGATGGACCCTCTTCCTTTGACCATACATGGTGCATCATTACCAAAACAAACCACACCACCATCATACTCTTCCAAAGATAGAAACTTGCTCTGGTCACTAGTCATATGGTGAGAATAGCCACTATCAATAATCCACTCATTGGAATTATTAAAGTGGGCGACAAGAGCCTTCTTGTCTGACACATCTTCCTTGACTGTAACAAACACAATATCTTCATTTTCTTCATCTTCTAATTCCTCATCTGTGACACCTTCAACAACAACTACAAAATAGTTTCTTCGGTTTCCTCCTTTGAATTTCTTGAACCTTTCCGATTTGTCCTTGTTATCACCATTAGGATAGCTTACAACAATGTGTCCTATCTAGTTACAACAAAAGCATTTCAAAGGGAGCTTACCTCTGTATTTACCAATTCCTTTAGGAAGTCTCTTGGCAAGAAGAGCTTCAAATTCCATCAGGATCTCCTCATCATCTATTTCTCTACTTTGTCTTGGTTCACCACTGGTGCTTGCTTCTTTTCCTTTTCTGGATGGTGCAGCGGATGCTCTAAAAGCTGATTCAGTCTTCTGAATACTGCCATCAAAACTATTTAGCTCATAGGCTATCAATTTTGCAATGATGGAGTCTAGGGATACCTTAGTCTTGTCTATTGGTCTCAACTCCTAAATAGCAGCAACCCTTATTGCATAGACTAGTAATAAGGACCTTGAGACTTTGCTAACAATAGTAGAATCATCAATTTTGCCTCCAGCACTCTTGATATCTCCAACAACAGTTTTGATTCTTATTCCATATTACTGAATGGTCTCTCCTTCAACCATTCACATGTCTTCAAACTTTCCCCTAATGCTTTCTTCCTTAGCTTGTTTCAGATGCTCATCACCACCATAGATATTCTCAAGAGTATCCCATACTTCTTTGGGATTTTCTTTATCTTGGATATCAATAAACTCAATGTCAGATAAGTTGTTGATTAGGGCTTCCATGACTTGCCCATTCTTCTAGATCTCTCTCTTTTGATCATTGGTGAGAGTACCAGTAGGAATAACATAGGCATTCTCAACATAGCTCCAATATTGAGCACCCATGCTTCTGATGTATATCTTCATTATGTCCTTCCATATTTTGAAATTATCTCTGTTGAACTTTGGACCTTCCCTCTTCATCATTACAATAGGATCTTTCCCTCAAGCGGTTAAGCTTACAACACAGAGGACCTGGAGGATGCTCTAATACCAATTGATAACTCAATGATGGATAGTGAGTACCAAACCGGTACTGAGAGGGGGGGGTGAATCAGTACAGGGGAAAAAAAAATTCCTGAACCAGTTTGACTGCAAACAGTGAACTTGACTGGCAATCACTGACACCAGTCTGAACTAGATTACTACCAGTTAAGCACAATGTGACTGTGAAAGACATAAATTGGAAACACTTATCTTTCCACACAACCTACATGTTCATTTACACTTTATCCTTGTGCATAAATAGGTAATCTACCATCAAAAACATACAAACTTGCTAGATCAACATGATTCACCACAAAACAGGAAATAACAAAGCATCACATGAAAGAGGTATCACACATGACACACATATTTTTCACATGGAAACCCAACTAGGAAAAACCATGATGGGGATGAATACCCACAAGCTATTCTTGAACTCTTTAGAAGTCCGCTCTATTAGGAGCCTAGTCCGGTTAAAGACTATTACAATAGGTTCTGTTAGGAACCAATCCTATTAGGGATCACCAGGTTAAGGGATGGCTAGAATACCCGGTTAAGAGTTAAACCCTGTTAAAGGTTACCTTGTCAGAGGATTTTATGAACTTAATGGCTTTGAGTCACCCTGTCAAAGGATTTGTAGCAAGCTGGTTAAAGCTACCCTGTTAAGGGATTTTCAGTAATAGTACACAATGCCAATATAGATCTGCTTTAGCTCCTTCCTTCTGCACACACACTCTGCAGGTATCAATTCTCTTATTTGGTCTGGCAAGAATCACGTATCTCTGCACTTAGATCCACACACAACATTTGCCAACAACCTCAACATGAAACACAACCTTGACCTTATAGGAAACAGATAGGTCGGTATCATAAACCCTAAACCCTAAGCATTTAGGTTGATCAATTCAGTCGGTTTCAATCCTGACCATTGAACACTTTGCATTTGAATACAACGGTCTTAAACAGATCTCAAGACATTCTCCATCATTCGTTCTTCACCGCTTCTTGGAGGCAATAACCCATCATGCATTATCCACCGTTTGTAGAGACTTCGCACATTCTCGAGGTAGATAGGATCAATCCCCTTCATGCAAGATCCTTCACACACATAAGGCTAATGTGGCAACATGATCTGATCTCCATTACAATGCTAACTCATCATGTAATGTCGTCGGTTGAATCACACGGGCTCGAAACACTTCAATCGGAAACCCTGAGGCTGAGACTACCAACCGGTAGTCATACCATATTAAACCTAGATAGAAAGAATTCCATATACTGGTTCTTCAACAGCATATCGGTTCACTTTTCAGCATATTACCGGTTCACTCTTCAACATACCTATTCTCAACATCATACTTGTTTACTTTGCCAGTTGCACATACCGGTTTACTTTCCCATTTGCACATACTGGTTTACTTTGCCAGTTGCACATATCGGTTTACTGTGCCAGTTGCTTGTACCGGTTCACTCTTCAGCATATTGATATCAATGACAACACAATATCATCATGTCAACATACTCTACACATATGCCAACAAGTTCTGATTCTGAAGCCATGAACATGAAAGCATGATTATGAAACTTATCGTACTTGCAAATCATCATTTTGAAGTTTTTCTCCATAAATTTATGTTTTGAAGCATCAAAATGGGTAATGCAAGTTCTAATTTGAGAACCACGAGCATGAAAGCATGATTATGAAACCTATCATACTACCAAAATCTATGTTTGGATGCACAAAAAGCTTGAAAATGCAAGTTTTGATTCTGAAGCCACATGAAAGCATAATTATAAAACTTATCATACTCCCAAATCATCATTTTCAAGCTTTCCATTCCTAAACACATGTTTTGAAGCATCAAAATGCATGTTTGGAGGGACAAGATGCTTGAAAATGCAAGTTTCTATTCTGAAGCCACGAGCATGAAAGCACAATTATGAAACTTATCGTATTCCCAAATCATCGTTTGGAAGTTTGTGCTTTCTAAACACATGTTTTGAAGAATCAAAAAGGATGTTTGGAGGAACACAAATAGAAAATTAAACTTTTGATTCTGAAGCATATCATTCTCTTAGAAGCTCATTTTGTGGCTTGTGGCTCGAAAGCCCCAATTTTGAAGCATCAAAATTAGTGTTTGGAGGCACAACAAGGTTTCAAGATGCAAGTCCCAATTTTAGAGCCTGTAGCATTAAAATTCAACTTTGATGCACATTGTGCTCTTAAAACCTTTGTTTGGAGCTTGTCCCTTGAAAGCCCCAGTTTCAAAGTATCAAAATTGATGTTTGGCGGCATAACAAGGTTTCAAGACGTATGTCCTGATTTCGGAGCTAGTAGCATCAAAACACGATTTTGGTGCACATTGTGCTTTAAGAACATCATTTTTGAAATTGTCTCCAAAGCCTCGGTTTCGAAGAATCAAAATCAGTGTTTGGAGGCACAACAAGGTTTCAAGATGCAACTCGCAATTTTGGAGTCAGTAGCATCAAAATTTTATTTTTAGGCACACCATTCTCTTATAACCTCATTTTGGAGCTTATACCTCGAAAGCCCCAATTTTAGAGCATCAAAATCAATGTTTGAAGGCACAAAAAGGTTTCAAGACACAAGTCTCGATTCTAGAGTTGATAGCCCCTGTTTTGAGAATGAAAATTACTTTTTGGACGTACAACAAGGTTTCAAGGTGCAAGTCTTGATTTCAGAGCCGATAGCATCAGAATTCAATTTTGACGCACATTGTGCTCTTAGAACCTCCTTTAAGAGCTTTTACATTAAAAGCACTAGTTTTGGAGCATAAAAATTGGTGTTTGGAGGCACAACAAGCTTTGAAGATGCAATTCCCAATTCAAGAGCCTGTACTGTCAAAATTTGATTCAGATGAATATCATTCTCTTTGAACCTCATTTCGGAGCTTGTGCATCAAAAGCCTTGATTTTGGAGCATCAAAATTGGTGTTTGGAGGCACAACAAGCTTTTAAGATGCAAGTGTTGATTACAGAGCCGATAGCGTCAAAATTCGATTTTGACGCACATCATGCTCTTAGAACCTCATTTCGAAGCTTGTGTCTCAAAATCTTTGGTTTCAGAGCATCAAAATTGGTGTTTGGAGGCATAACAAGGTTTCAAGACACAAGTCCTGATTCTGGAGCCGACAACATCAAAATTTGATTTTGACACACATCTGGTCTTAGAACCTTCTTTTGGAGCTTATGCCTCAAAATCTTCAGTTTTGAAGCATCAAAATTGGTGTTTGGAGGCACAACAAGCTTTCAAGATGCAAGTCCCTATTCGGGAGCCTGTAGTGTCAAAACATTATTTTGATGCACGTAGTGCTCTTAGAACCATGTTTCAGAGTGTGGCTCGAAAGCTCCAGTTTCAAAACATCAAAATCAATGTTTAAAGGCACAACAAGGTTTTATGACACAAGTCTCAATTCTTAAGTTGATAGTGTCAAAATAGGATTTTGACAAACATGGTGTTCTTAGAACCTCATTTCAGAGGTTGTGACTCTAAAGCCTCATTTTTTGAGCATAAAAATTAATGTTTGGAAGAACAACAAGGTTTCAAGATACAAATCCTAATTCCAGAGTCGGTAGCGTCAAAAAGCAATTTTGATGTACATCGTGCTCTTGAACCTCATTTCAGAGCTTGTGCCTTGAAAGCCCTGATTTTGGAACAGTTTGGAGGCACAACAAGGTTTCAAGATGCAAGTCCCGATTCCTTGATCACATCGTTCTCTTAGAACCTTTTTTTGGAGCTTGCACCTCAAAAGCCCCAATTTTGGAGCATCAAAATTGGTGTTTGGAGGCACAACAAGGTTTCAAGATGCAAGTCCTGATTCCAGAGCTGATAGTGTCAAAATGCAATTTTGAAGCACATTGTGCTCTTAGAACCTTGTTTAGGAGCTTGTGCCTCCAAAGCCCCGGTTTCAGATCATCAAAATTGGTGTTTGGAGGCACAAGGTTGCAAGATGCAAGTCGCGATTTTGGAGCCGGTAGCATCAAAATGTGATTTTGATGCACACCATTCTCTTAGAACCTCATTTATGGAGCTTGTTCCTTGAAAGCCCCGATTTCAAAACATCAAAATCAGTGTTTGGAGGCACAACAAGGTTTCAAGAAGCAAGTCCCTATTCTGGAGCCTGTAGCATCAAAATTGGATTTTGACGCACATCATTCTCTTAGAAGCTCATTTCAAAGCTTGTGCCCTGAAAGACCCATTTTTGGAGCATCAAAATCAGTGTTTGGAGGCACAACAAGGTTTCAAGATGCAAGTCCCGATTGTAGAGTCAATAGCATCAAAATCTGATTTTGGTGCACATCGTGCTCTTACAACCTCATTTTGAAGCTTGTGCCTCGAAAGCCCTAGTTTCGGAACATCAAAATCATTTTTTTGAGGCACAACAAGGTTTCAAGGGGCAACACCCAATTCTAGAGTTAGTAGCATTAAAATTCAATTTTGATGCACATTGTGCCCTTAGAACCTTGTCTTAGAAATTGTGCCTCAAAAGCCCCAGTTTTGGAGCATCAAAATCTATGTTCGAAGGCACAACAAGGTTTCAAGATGCAATTCCTGATTCCAAAGCTGGTAGTGTTAAAATTTGATTTTGACACACACCATGCTCTTAGAACCTTGCTTAAGAGCTTGTCACTTGAAAGCTTTCAGAGAATCAAAATCAGTGTTTGAAGGCAAAACAAGGTTTGAAGATGCAATTCCTAATTCCAAAGCCAGTAGCGTCAAAACATGATTTTGACAGTCATTGTTCTCTTAGAACCTCATTTTGGAGCTTGTGTCTCAAAAGCCCTAGTTTGATAGCATCAAAATTGAATTGCAAATGCAAGTTATGATTCCCAAGCCATGGGCATGAAAGTGTGATTATGAAACTTATCGTACTACCAAATCAACATTTTGAATCTCGTGCTTCCTAAATGCATGTTTTGAAGCATAAAAATGGATTTTTGGAGACACAATGAACTTGAAAATGCATGTTCTAATTCCAAAGCGCTACCATATAAGCGCGATGATGAAACTTATCATACTCCCAAATCATCATTTTTAAGCTTGTGCTTCCTAAAGTCAAGTTTTGAAGCATCAAAACGTGTGTTTAGAGGTACAAGAAGCTTGAAAATGAATGTTTTGATTCTGAAGCCATGCATGAAAGCATGATTATGAAACTTATCATACTCACAAATCATTATTTTGAATTTTTTCTTCCTAAACTTATGTTTTGAAGCATCAAAATGGGTATGTGGAGGCACAACAAGGTTGAAAATGCAAGTTCTTATTTGGGAACCATGATCATGAAAGCATTATGAAACTTATCATACTCTCAAATGATCATTTTGAATCTGGTGCTTCCTAAACACAAGGTTTGAAGCATCAAAATGTGTGTTTGGATGCACAAAAAGCTTGAAAATGAAAGTTTTTATTCTGAAGCCACATGAAAGCACGGTTATAAAACTTATCGTACTCCCAAATCATCATTTTCAAGCTTGCCCTTCCTAAACGCATGTTTTGAAGCATCAAAATGAGTGTTTAGAGGGAGAAGAAGCTTGAAAATACAAGTTTCTATTCTGAAGCCGCGAGCATTGAAGTGCAATTATGCAACTTATCGTATTCACAAATCATCTTTTTGAAGTTTGTGTTTTCTAAACGCATGTTTTGAAGCATCAAAAAGGGTATTTGGAGGCACACAAGTGTTGAAAATGTAACTTTTGATTCCGAATCGATGAGAATGAACGTGTGATTATGAACTTATCCTACTCCCAAATCATCATTTTGAAGCTTGTGCTTCCTAAATGCAAGTTTTTAAGCATTAACATGTGTGTTTGGAGGTACAACAAGCTTGAAAATGAAAGTTCTAATTTCAAAGCCACAAGAATGGAAACATGGTTATGAAACTTATCGTACTCCCAAATCATCATTTTGAAGCTTTTGCTTACTACACGCAAGGTTTCAAACATCAAAATGTGTGTTTCGAGGCACCATGGGTTGGGTGGTCGGGGTGGGTTTGCACGTGGGCCGTGGTTTTCTTAAGTACACACTATGAAAAACTCATAACAAGTGTGATCATACCATGCATTGGATCCCATCATAACTCCATAGTTAAGTGTGCTTGGGCTGGAGTAGTACTGGGATGGGTGACCTCCTGGGAAGTCCCGGTGTTGCACCCTTTTTTAGTTTTGTACAATAAGATTGAAAATGCAATTTTTGATTCCAAAGCCATTAGCATGAAAGCGCGATTATGAAACTTATCATACTCCCAAGTCATCATTTTGAAGCTATTGCTTCTTAAACATAAGTTTTGAAGCATCAAAATGGGTGTTTAGAGGCACGAAAAGCTTGAAAATGCATGTTCTGATTATGAAGCCACAAATATATGAAAGAGATTATGAACCTAATTGTACTGTCAAATCATCATTTTGAAGCTTGTTCTTCCTAAACTCAAGTTTTTAAGTATCAAAATAGGTTTTTGGAGGTACAACAAGATTAAGAAGGCAAGTTTTGATTTCAAAGGCAGAAGTATGAAAGCACAATTATGAAACTTATCGTACTCCCAAATCATCATTTTGAAGCTCATGCTAACTAAACACAAGTTTTGAAGCATCAAAATGGGACAACAATCCAGATTACATGAACTGAAAGAATATCATCTCCTAATACCTGATGACAGTTCTGGTTAAGCATATTTGTCTTCTCTACAACACTTCTCATCGAAAGATGAATTTTCTTGTTTGCACATACACCACTCTTTGATAATGCAAACACAATGTCGATTTTGAAATTAAATGAATATGACACCTATTTATACAAATAATCATACTTGACTACAAGCTCGGCTCAACACTTGAGACCTAATTACAAAATTACATCACATGATACATAGATCAACCACCAGACCAATACAATTCCATAACAACATAGAATGGAATCAAATCAAATCCATGAACACGCAACACCACCAAAAATCTCACCAAGAACATCTACAACATGCTACAACACCAAAAAATATTTCATAACACAAAGAACATCACCAGACCCATAAGATCCTCAATAACATGCATTTTCATGCTTTTACAGCTTGCGTTTAGGAAGCACAAGCTTCAAAATGATGATTTGGGAGTACGATAAGTTTCACAATCGCACTTTCATGCTCATGGCTTCAAAATCCAAACAAGAATTTTCAAATTTGTTGTTCCATGAAACACCCATTTTGATGCTTCAAAACTTGCATTTCGGAAGCACAAGCATCAAAATGATGATCTGGTAGTATGATAAGTTTCCCGCTCGCACTTTCATGCTCATGGCTTAGAAATCATAACTTGCATTTTCAAGCTTATTGTTTGGAAGCAAAACAAGCTTGAAAATGCTAGTTCTAATTCCAAAGCCACAAGCCTGAAAGCTCAGTTATGAAACCTATTGTACTCCCAAATCATCATTTTGAAGCTTGCACTTCCTAAACGCAAGATTTTCAGCATTAACATGTGTGTTTGGAGGTACAACAAGCTTGAAAATGCAACTTTTAATTTCAAAGCCACGAGTATGGAAACATGGTTATGAAATCTACCATACTTCCAAATCATCATTTTTAAGCTTTTTCTTACTAAACGCAAGTTGTAAAAGCATCAAATGTGTGTTTGGAGATACAACAAGATTGAAAACCCAGGTTTTGATTCCAAAGCCATGAGCATGAAAGCATTATTATGAAACTTATCATACTCCCAAATCATCATTTTGAAGCTTGTGCTTCTTAAATGAGAGTTTTGAAGTGTCAAAATGGGTGTTTGGAGGCACAACAAGCTTGAAAATGCAAGTTATGATTCTGAAGCCACGAGCATGAACGTGTGATTATGAAACTTATCATACTACCAAATGAACATTTTGAATCTTGTGCTTCCTAAATGGATATTTTGAAGCATAAAAATGGGTGTATGGAGGCACAACAAGCTTGAAAATGCATGTTGTGATTCTAAAGCCACTAGCATGTAAGCACGATGATGAAACTTATCATACTCCCAAATTATCATTTTGAAGCTTGTGCTTCCTAAATGCAAGTTTTGTAGCATCAAAATGTGTGTTTGGAGGTAGAACAAGCTTGAAGATACAAGTTCTCATTATGAAGCCATGAGCATGAAAGCATGATTATGAAACTTATTGTACTCACAAATCATCATTTTGAAGTTTTTCTTCCTAAACTTATGTTTTGAAGTATCAAAATGGGTATGTGGAGGCACAACAAACTTGAAAATGCAAGTTCTGATTTTGGAGCCACGATCATGAAAGTGTGATTATGAAACTTATTATATCCCAAATTATCATTTTGAATTATCAAAATGTGTGTTTGGACGCACAAAAAGCTTGAAAATGCAATTTTTCATTTTGAAGCCACATTAAAGCACAATTCTAAAACTTATCGTACTCTCAAATCACTGTTTTCAAGTTTGTGCTTTTTAAATGCATGTTTTGAAGAATCAAAAAGGGTGTTTGGAGGTACAAAAAGATTGAAAATGTAACTTTTGATTCCGTAATTTAAAGGAACATAAACAAATCGACTACATGTGAATAGTATTTTCTTCGAAGTAAAATTATGATAATAATTAAAAAATCAAAAACTTGAACTAAATACATGAAATTATTAATTGCTTGGGAACCATGATAGTTTCAAACACACATTTTAATTCCTCAAACCTTGCGTTTAGTAAGAAAAAGCTTCAAAATGATGATTTGGGAGAACGATATTTTCATAATCGCACTTTCATGCTCATGGCTTCAGAATCAAAGGTTACATTTTCAATCTTTTTGTGCCTCCAACCACCCTTTTTGATGCTTCAAAACATTCATTTAGAAAGCACAAAATTCAAAACGATGATTTGGGAGTACGATAACTTTCATAATTTTGTTTTCATGCTCGTGGCTTCGGAATAGAAACTTGCATTTTCAAGCTTCTTGTCCCTCCAAACACCCATTTTGATTCTTCAAAACATGCGTTTAGTAAGGGAAATCTTGAAAATGATGATTTGGTAGTACGATAAGTTTTATAACTTTGTTTTCATGTGGCTTCAAAATCAAAACTTTCATTTTCAAGCTTTTTGTGCATCCAAACACACATTTCGATGCTTCAAAACCCGTGTTTAGGAAGCACCAACTTCAAAATAATTATTTGGGAGTATGATAAGCTTCATAATCACACTTTCATGCTCCTGGCTCTGAAATCAGAATTTGCATTTTCAAGCTTGTTGTGCCTCCACATACCCATTTTGATACTTCAAAACATAAGTTTAGGAAGAAAAACTTCAAAATGATGATTTGCGAGTATGATAAGTTTCATAATCATGCTTTCATGCTCATGGCTTCAGAATCAAAACTTGCATTTTCAAGATTGTTGTACCTCCGAACACACATTTTGATGCTTCAAAACTTGCGTTTAGGAAGCACAAGCTTCAAAACGATGATTTGGGAGTATGATAAGTTCCATTTTTGCGCTTACGTGCTAGTGGCTTCACAATTAGAACATGCATTTTCAAGCTTGTTTTCCCTCCTGTAAGGCCTTCCCCAAACCAAGCTTTGATTTACTTAGTTGACCATGTTTGACCCTATTAATAAATGCTATATAATTCAATAGAATGGATTGTGTCAGACAGATAGATTGGTGAGAAAAGTAATTGAGCCAAGTTATAGAATTATTTCACCTTGTGGTGTACATTTGGATGTGTTATGAATTTGAAATCCTAAAGATCCACTGATTGGATAATCTTGATCTAACAAAGGTCAACTATATTTGGATTTAGAACTTATCGGATCCCATGATTTGGATAACATTGATGTAGGATTGATTCTTCACTTAGATGCTTTATGATACAGGACTCTACATGATTCTAGAATAGGATGAATTTGGGATAGTGTATGTCATTATTGGAATTGCAGGACTTTACTATGATGATAGAAATAGAATGCATGTTTTATGTATGGAGTAAAATTATGAGAATTGTGATAATTGCTTATGTGGATTTATTTGGATATAAGATGTATTGGTTTGTGTAAGTGTATATTGTATGCAGAGTGTTTGATGTGTATGTTTATTCATGTGCTTTATATTATATGAGGTTATTCGAAATTACTAATGTGTGATTGAGTTGCGCAGGAAAAGTTATCCATGTGACCATGGAAATAATATGGAGAACCAAACCTAGACCTATGTGTGTTCGTAAAACCAGGGTTTGTCTATTTGGAGAGACAACACCTTGTTTGTATCGTATTTTATTTGTGAAAGTGATTGTTGCCTGAATGTTAAATTGAATTTTGTTTATTTGTGTAAATCCAACAAGAGACAAGATTTCATGTATAATTTTGTAAAAGTATTTTCTTTGTGCCACTTGACACATGTTTTGATTTATGTTGAGTTTTTAAATTTGTCTCTTGGAGGGAGTTGTTTAACTATAGCTTTTTTTCAATTAGTTTAATATGATTCCATATATGCCTTGGGTAAGGAATCTTTGGGATGGTCAACTTAGGTTTGACCCGAAAATAAACTTTAGAGGGGTTTAAAAAGGGTTAAATGGACTCCTAGGGGTAGTTTATTAGGGTTTCCTAAAGCCCATAAGGTATACCTAAGGGTTAGGAGTAATTTTAGGCATGTTTCAACTCTCATGTGACCATTTAGACACCCTAAAAAGTGACTTTTCTAAGTTGTGCGAAAATGGAAATTAGAAGGCTTGAACTAAGTTGTTAACCTTCCTTTTTGAATGAGAGTTCCCTTTCCCATTTTACCTTACTTTCCTTTTCAGTTTTAGAAACTTGTGAGAACTCACACTAGTGTCTTCTTAAGCAAGAAAGAGAGATTTTGGGGGTAATCACCCACTATCCATTTTTGGAGACAAATAATTTTGAAAGGAAAAAGATAGATTTGGGAATTAAGAATTTGGCTAAGTGTAGAAAGGAAAATCTGGTGGAATTGGGCTGCTCATCCTCAACAAAACTAGCATACCTTTGGGCAGTTTAAGGTTGGTTCTACCTTTCTTGTAATGTTTTCTTATTGCATGTTGTATTAAAAGAATTGCTTGTGTTAAAGGCTAGTTTTCCTTGCATGTATTCCTTGGAGATTTATTTGGTATTTTGTGCTTATGCAATTTATGTGTTTTGGGAGTAATCAAGACCTCCTACTCTTGGGAGAGAGGATGGTCTTGTGGGTGGTAGAAGTGACAGCCCTCGAGTGAGAGGCTCTTGTTATGAGAGTGATCACAAGGGATTTTATATGACCCTTGCTGCATGGCTTGTTTATGCATTAGGGGTCATAAGGAGGGAAATAAGGCATGAATGCCTTGGGGGGCATAAGGAAGGTGGGGTTGTTATACTTGATGTATTTGGTTTTCCATGAGGTGGCTATATGTTTTGGTTTGCCATGAGGTGGCTATATGTTTTACCATACTTGCAGTCTCCTCAAGGTACTTGGTCCACTACCACCCTTGAAAAGACATCACACATGTGTGGTGCAGTGTAGCCTGGGTTGGGATTGTGTTTGAGATTGTGTTTTCCCCTGTCTTTTGTGTTTTCATGTGTGTTACCTGTCTAGGGCTTGGTTCTCCGAGCTTGGAGGTGGCTACTAGTTAGCCTAGGCTGGGAGGTGAGCACTCCATGGTCATATCCTTTGATTTTTGCAGGTTGTTGGAAGGAAAGAATTAACACAAGTAGAAGTTGTTGATTTTTATTTGCTACCGAAAAGATTTGGAAATGGAAAAGTTATGTTTTAAAGTTGCAGCTATGTAATGGGAAACTATGTTGTAATCTATTCACGAAAAGAAATGTATCTAATCTTTTTTTAAGATCCTCATTTAATAGAAATGAGAGATCCATTTGTATTGATGGTTATATTGTATTTTAAAAAAAAAAATACTTTAAAGAGATAAAATAGAAATGGACTGAATATTTCTAGTTTTAGTCCTAAGGTTTTGAAATTAATTCCTTGTTGAGTATTTATTATTTTGGAAAAGCAAGAAATTTATTTATTCTTTTATCCTTATAAAATAAAATAGGAAATAAAAGAATTAGTTAGCATGCATGGAAAAAGCTGAAAATTAAACAATTAAATCTGTTATGGAAGAGTAAATTTTATTTTATCTAAATCTGTTATTTAAATTATTAGCAGAAAGTAAAATCAAAAAATAATATATATTATTGTTATCTCTAAGTTTTATTTAATTAAAATATAGGTTTAAATTAGTTACTGCAGATTTGTCAAACTCTGTCATTTGTTTATTTCAGAAATAAATTCTATAGTTAATCAGATTTAATGGAAATAAATAAATTCTAAAGATGTTGTTTCTAAATATATCTAATGCTGTAAAATTTCTTTATTTTTTTCTTACCAAAAGAAAATCTATATTTAGATAGCCAAATCATTTCCTTTAGCAATTAGGAAAATAATGAAAGGAAATAAATTAAAAGTGATAGTATATCTCTGATTTATGATAATTTATATATTTAAAAAAAAGAGGTTGACCTAGATTTAGTATGCAACAAAAATAAATTTATACAAATAAATTTATATATATATAAACATATGTTTATTGTTTTCATTCTTAAAATAAACCTATTATATATATATATATATATATATATATATATATATATATATATATATATATATATATATTATAAATTAAAATTACAAAAAAGAAATTATTTAAGCGAAATTAAAAAAAAAAATTAATTAAACTTAAATTTTGGGGGACTTGGCCCCCCTCCACCGTGGGCGGCGACCCTCTAGCGGCGGCCGCAGCCGCTACTGTGGGCCGCAACCCACAGTGGGGAAGGCTTTGGCCCCCCTCTGTGGGCGGCACCCCACGGCAGCGGTGCTTCCGGGCTGCGAGTCGCGACCCACAGCGGCGGCCAAGGCCACCACTATGGGCCGAGACCTGCAGGCTCGGCAGTAGCCACCCTGCGGGGAGCCCCCACCATTCTCCTCTGCCGCGACCTGTATCTTAAAACCCTCCTCCGTCGTTGCCATGGCCGTCACTCCTCTTTGCCCCTGCATAATATCAATAAACACGAAAAGAATAAAACCCTAGCCCGAGTAGGGTTAGGGAAAATGGAAGAAAGAAGAGTTTTCTTTTAAAAAATAGAAGGGGCATTAATATATAATTAAAATTAGGGTTTTCTATAATGTGAAAGCATTTTTTTAGTTATATATATATTTTGTATATAAAAATATATACATATATATGTCTATATACATATATACATTAAAAAATATATATACATATATTTTATGAATAGAGTTTTAATTAATGAATGGATACTTGTAAATTTAGTATTTCTTTAAGTGGTCATAAATTATATATGTTTTAACAAACATAAGAATGCAATTTAAAAAAAAAAAAAAATTTTGATTAAACTCAAAATATACATAGAGTTTTAAACTATTATAAACTTCAGAATAAATTGGGCAAGATTATTTTGGCTATTGGGAGATTTTTAAACTTATAGGAAAATATACATTTATGAAAATTAAATCGACCCTTTAGTCGATTTAATTTTAAACTCATTTTAATCCTTGATTTAAAAATAATATTAGATGTTAAAAATAAAGTGTTAGGTCAAATTTAAATTGTTCCTTAAAACAAATTTTGATTTTTCAAGATTAATAATATCTTCGCCAAATATCTTTAGAGATTTGTAATTAAGTTAAATTAGTGATTAAAATCGTTGAGATAATAATAATTTTCTTTTGAGAATTAATCTTCCACATTTAATTAAGTTTACTATCACTTACTTAAGTTAATAATTAGAGTTAACTCTAAATGTGAGATACGAAAACTTACTAGAGCATATCATTATTGCAAAATTTAATTGAGTAAGTTGCGAGTTCAAAAAAAAGAATTTATCCTATTCTTGCCCTAAATTTTGGGCATGACACCTCCAAACACCCATTTTTATTATTCAAAACATGCATTTAGGAAACATAAGCTTCAAAATGTTGGTTTGGTAGTACGATAAGTTTCATAATCACACTTTCATGCTCATGGCTTCAGAATCATAACTTGCATTTCCAATCTTGTTGTTTCCTCCAAACACCCATTTTGACACTTCAAAACTTTCGTTCAGGAAGCACAAGCTTCAAAATGATGATTTGGGAGTATGGTAAGTTTCATAATCATGTTTTTATGCTTGTGGCTTCGGAATCATAAATTCCATTTTGAAGCTTGTTGTATCTCCAAACACACATTTTGATGCTTTTACAACTTGCGTTTAGGAAGCACAAGCTTTAAAATGATTATTTGGGAGTACGATAAGTTTCACAATCGCACTTTCATGCTCATGGATTCAAAAGACAAACTTGCATTTTCAAACTTACTGTTCCATGAAACACCCACTTTGATGCTTCAAAACTTGTGGTTAGGAAACACAAGCTTCAAAATGGTGATCTGGGGAGTACGATAAGTTTTCCAATTGCACTGGTATATTTGGTACAGACCTTAATTCATTGATTGTAGAGACTCGAACGACATAAGCAGGTAGAAGGGTTCTCAATAACTTACTTGTTACATCATTTTCTTCAATAGTTCCTCCTGCTCCTTTAATTTGATTGATAATTTCCTTTAACCTTGTACTGTATTGGGTTATGTTCTCACCTTCATTCATTCTCATGTATTCAATTTATCCTCTTAGACTATCTACTTTTGCTCTTTGGACATGTTCATCACCACCATACATAGATATGAGCTTGGTCCACATCGCTTTTGCATCATTACAGCCTTCTAGATCATTAAACTCTGAGTCGGTCAATGCTAATATTATTTCAATCATAGCTTGAATATGTTCTTGCTTTGCCTTTATCTCTTCCAAGGTCATCGGGTTGGTGCTAGGTGGTATGTAATCATTCTCCAAATAATATGTTGCATATTCTCCAATTCTTGATAAGTGCAGCTTCATCCTTTTCTGCCATGTGAAGAAACTTGACTTGTTCAGCTTTGGTGCATCCCTTTTATACATCTTCGGATCTTTTCCTCAAGTACCTTTAAACTTTTCTTTCAGAGTCCATAGCTCTGATACCAATTGTAAAGTTTTGATGCCAATAGCTAACAAGATGAGAGGGGGGGGGGGTGAATCATACAAACTTAATCTTTCATAAAATCAACAGATTCAACCTCGGTAACTTATACTTCAACAATATAACCAAAAACTGCTAAACATGTTAACTCATAAACACATAATCATCATAACACATATAACACTAGATTTAATGTGGAAACCCAAATAGAGAAAAACCACTATGGGATTTCGGACCCACTAAGAAAAATACTCTTGTAGAGTATGCTCGGTTAAAAGCAAATCCTGTTAAAGATTACAAACACATTTCTAGATGTGACCCGGTTAAGGGATTTCCCTCAGACTTGTTAGAGTCTTGCACTTTGTTAGAAGTGGCCTTGTCAAAGGATTTCAAACACTCATTTAGAATGTTACCTTGCTAGAGGGTTTACAAATAAGACTGTTAAGTCCACTCGGTTAAGAGATTTCCTGTCACTTACAAAATAATAGTAATAAAAATATATCTGCAACTTCACATCTAAAATGATAAAGTGGATTCTTATTTGCTCAACACTATCTAGTCATAGGACTTATCTTGTCCCTCTGCTGGGCTCCCTACTCTGTTATTCAAACAGGTCTTTAAGCTTCTGAGCTCGGTAAACAATCCTGTAGCATCACTGTGCATACATTTGCCTGCATACATTGTTTATCAACAATTCCTTATTTATAAACAATTTCTAACCGCTTAATCTCCTTGATCACATTTCCCATGATCAATCTTAGCCATCAGATCTTCAAACTTGACTAGGTTCAATGTATCCTTCGATCTGAAAATGTTTTACCTCACCTAGGAACTTGCATTCCTTCCTAGGAACTTGTGCTAGGTTATTGCGGTTCAATCTGTGCTATAGATCTTCCTATTGATTTTTCATTGTCATAGATCCTTAACAAACTTCTTGCATGGCATACCAATCATTTATTCATCTCCAACTCATCAACATCCTTCATTAAATAATGCATTTATCCATCCAATGCGATCTATTATAACTTGGTTGTTACTCGATAAATACTGAACTTTACTCGGTAGACATTCTGCCTTCGTTAACCGATATTGATAACCTTAGGGTTTACCGACTAGGTTCCTTGCTCGGTGACATAATACAATATTAAACTTATAATCAACAACATGATCTCATCATTGTCTAGCTCGGTAATAGTTGCCCATTGAATAACTTATATCTCCCCTTATTCATCACATTCTTTTTGTGTCTTTTACCGACCTCTTAATACTCATCAAAACATATTTCTCAAGATATGGCAACATCATACTGAATCAGAAAATCAATTTCTTGACATTAATGACAAAATAATATTATTAAGAGAGTAATCATCCTTCTTTAGTTATATCAACAATCTTCAACAACCTTCTCAATATCCTTATTGAAATGCCAACAATCTCCTTTCTATTGTAATGCCAACAATCTCCCCCTTTGGCATTGATGGCAATACCAACAATTAAATAGTAATACCAACTTGATTTGTTCCAACTGATTCGAATTTAGATTGTTGTTTTAGTCTTCTCCTATTATCCTTGAGCTAATCGAACCTTTACGTGAAGTCTTCTCCCCCTGGCATTATTCTTCTGTTGTCTTCTCCATTTTGTCTATCTTCTCCATTTAGTGTTCTCCCCCTTTGACAACAATGCCAAAAATAAAAAGAGCTAATTCATGGTTTCTTCCCCTATGAAGTGATTTGCCTTGCTGTGTTACACATGTATTATTTCAGTCTTGGTCAGAGCAACTTGTCTCTATTCACTAATTCCTGCACACCTTTAGAAAACCTCCTAAAGTGCGTAAATCAGCATCAATCCACAAATAATATTCGATAGAGTCATCAAATTGATGCTTTCACCGAACTCTGTCAGTGAGTAGAAGATAGGGGTAGGACCCCTAACTTGCTTCTGAGATACTCAGAAGTGTCCCTTGGTAGTGGCTTTGTGAAGATGTCTGCTATTTTCTCTTTTGAACTGATATATTCCAGCACAACTTTCTTCTCTGAGATAATGATACTTTATAGAGATATGCTTTGTCTTAGAGTGCATTATTGGATTCTTTGAAATGTTAATGGCACTAGTATTATCATAGAATATAGTTACTAGCTCGGTAACTTTCTCATTTATACCTTCCAATAGTTTCTTGATCCATGCTATATTGGTACAATTCAATGCTGCAATGACATATTCAGCTTCAGTTGTTGATTGTGAAGTGCATCCTTGTTTCTTGCTAAGCCAACTTACTAGTCTATCTCCCAAGAAGAAAGCTCCACCACTTGTGCTTTTCCTATCATCAATGTTTCCTACCCAATCAGCATTAGTATAAACTTTTAAATCAAAATCATTCCTCTTTTCATATACTAAGTCATAGTCTTCAGTGCCTCTTAGGTATCTGAAAATTCTCTTGATTGCTGTCATATGGGTTTCTTTGGGATCTACAAAAAATCTTGCAACTATTCCTACTGCATGTGCTATATCTGGTCTACTGTGCACAACATATTGTAACTTTCCAATCATGGATCGGTAAAGTGTCTCATCAACAAATGCATATTCATCATTCTTTGATAGTTTACAGTTAGTAGTCATAGGAGTACTTACAGGTTTAGAATCCTCCATTCCAAATTTCTTCAAGATTTCCTTTATGTACTTGGATTGAGTAATGAAAATCTCATCTCTCATTTGTAGTATTTGCAAACCTATAAAATACTTTATCTCACCGATTAATGACATCTCAAATTCTTTGCACATTTCATTTCCAAATTTATTGCATAGAAAATCATTTCCACAAAAAATAATATCATCAACAAATATGGCTGAGATCAGTATTCCATTGTCCTCATCATTCTTCATGTACATATTGTTGTTTTCACTTGTCCTTATAAATCCAATCTTGATCAAATAAGAGTGCAGTCTTTCATACCATGCTCTAGGTGCTTGTTTCAGACCATATAAAGCTTTGTTTAATTTACATACTCGATCTTTACTCTTGTCTTCAACAAATCCTTCAAGTTGTTCAATGGAAACTTCTTCTTCTAGTATACCATTCAAAAATGCAGGTTTAACATCCATTTGATATACCTTGAAATTTTTGAAAGTAGCATATGCCAACAATGTTCTTACTCCCTCAAGTCTAGCCACAGGTGCAAAAGTCTCACCATAATCTATTCCTTCTTCTTGAGCATAACCTTTGCAAACTAGTCTTGCTTTGTTCCGAATGACCTCACCTTTTTCATTTAGCTTGTTTCTGAAAATCCACTTTGTATCGATTACATTTTTGTCCTTTGGTCTTGGGACCAATGTCCATGTTTCATTCTTCTTGATTTGATCAATCTCTTATGTCATAGCATTTACCCAATCTTCATTGTTAAATGCCTCTTTTACTATTCTTGGTTCAAATTTAGATATCAGACATGTGTTATGTCTCAGTTTGTTCCTTGTCATCACTAGATCATCCTTATCTCCTATAATCTAACTTGATGCATGATTCCTTCTTACATATTTGGCTAATATAGGCTCGACAGGCTCTGTATGATCTTCTTCATCACTCGATAACAAGATATTATCTTCATTTACTTCAACAACTTTCTCGGTAGGACTTCTCGGTTGAACATAAACAAATTCTTCATAATTTTTTGGTTCTTTGGAATTTCCTTCATCATTTCTTTCTGCAAATTCATCAATTTTCATATTTGCACTTTCTACTATTTTGTTAAATGATTTGATCAGACATTTAAATGCTTTACTTCTAGAAGAATAATCAAGAAATGTTCCTTCCTCACTTATCTGATCAAACTTTCCATTTCTGTCATCTTTGTGAACATAACATCTACTTCCAAAGATTTTAAAATAACTTACATTAGGTTTCTTGTCATACCAGATTGCATATGGTGTCTTCATAGTTCCTTTCTTCAGTTGTACTCGGTTCAAGGTGTAAACAAAAGTGTTGATTACTTCTCTCCAAAATGTTTGAGGTACCCTCTTTTCTATCATTGGGGTTCTGGAACAATCTACAATTGATCTGTTTCTTCTCTCAGCTATCCCATTTTGCTGAGGTGTTTTCAGTACAGACACTTGCCTTTTTATACCATGATCATTGCAGAATAAGTTAAATTCATCAAAAGTGAACTCTCCTCCTCTATCAGATCTAAGACATTTCAGTTGTCTTCCTATTTCATTTTCAACTCTTTCCTTGTACCATTTAAACATTTGAAAAGCTTCTGATTTTTCTTTTAAAAACATAATTGACATCATCCTTGAGTAATCATCCACAAATAATATGAAGTATTTGTCACCATAATAACTTTGAACTTTCATGGGACCACAAAGATCAGTGTGTACTAGATCTAAAATTCCTTTAGAAGTGTAGGACTTACTTGTAAAGCTTGATCTTGTCATCTTACCCATCTGGCATCCTTGACATGTAGCATTCTCAGGTTTTTCTAGGCTCGGTAGATCTCTTACTCGATGCTTCTTACTTATTTTGATCAGATTATCAAAATTTACATGACAAAACCTTTTATGCCATATCCAGGTATCTTCTATTTTTGCATATAGACATTTGTTCCAAGTTGAATCAAGATGAAATGTATTACCTTTTGTTTGTGTCCCGGTAGCAGCCAACTTTCCATGTTTGTCATGAACTTTGACATATCCCTTCTAGAATTCTATTCGGTATCCTGTATTGTTTAGTTGTGCTACACTCAACAAATTGTATTTCAAACCTTCAACCCAGTATACATCATCACATTTAGCATTATCAAGAAGTGTTATAGATCCTTTACCTTTCACCGGACATGGTGCATCATTACCAGATCTTATATATCCTCCATCATAGTCTTCTAATTTAACAAACTTGTGTTTATCACATGTCATGTGATGTGAGCATCCACTGTCTATGATCCAAGAATCATTATTATTTATGTGAGATATTAGGGATTTTTCTTCATACCTTTCTTCATCTGATCCATCTTTAATAGCCACATAAACAACTTCCTTTGTATTAGTTTCATCAGATTTATCATCGTTGGATTCCTCATCAGCTACTAGGTATGTCTTTCTGTGTCTCCTTCTGAAGTCTCGGTGTCCTCTGTAGTGACTGTCTTTATGTTTGTCTTCTTGGTATTCTCTCTTTTCACTAGATTCTTTGTCAAGGCAGATAGAAGCCATATGTCCTATTTTATCACAATTAAAACATTTCAAAGGTAGCTTTCCTTTATACTTACCTTTGCCTCTTGGTAACCTTCTGGCAAATAATGCTTCAAACTCTTCTTGCTTTCTGATTTCCTCGTATAGTTTGTGTACCTCTTCCATGTTTTTGCAAAATCTTTCACTTGCTCCACTGTGATTCCCTTCAGAATACTTACTCATTCTATCATTGTAATCATTAGATTCACCAATATGAAAAGAACTGAATGTAGATTCTACTTTATTTACCGAAGACCCACTATTATCAATATTACTTAACTCAAATGCATGTAACTTACCAATAGTAGCATCCAAAGAAACTGGCATATTTGGTACATACCTTAATTCATTGATTGCAGAGACTTGAATGGCATAAGCAGGTAGAAGGGTTCTCAATAACTTACTTGTTACATCCTTTTCTTCAATAGTTCCTCCTGCTCCTTTAATTTGATTAACAATTTCCTTTAACCTTTTACTGTATTGGGTTATGTTCTCACCTTCATTCATTCTCATGGATTCAAGTTGTCCTCTTAGACTATCTACTTTTTCTCTTTGGACATGTTCATCACCACCATACATAGATATGAGCTTGGTCCACATCGCTTTTGCATCATTGCAGCCTTCTAGATCATTACACTCAGAGTCGGTCAATGCTGATGTTATTTCAATCATAGCTTGAATATGTTCTTGCTTTGCCTTTATCTCTTCCAAGGTCATTGGGTTGGTGCTAGGTGGTATGTAATCATTCTCCAAATAATATGTTGCATATTCTCCAATTCTTGATAAGTGCAACTTCATCCTTTTCTGTCATGTGGAGAAACTTGACTTGTTCAACTTTGGTGCATCCCTTTTATACATCTTCGGATCTTTGCCTCAAGTACCTTTAAACTTTTCTTCCGGAGTCGACAGTTCTGATACCAATTGTAAAGTTCTGATGCCAATAGCTAACAAGATGAGATGGGGGGGGGGGGGGGGTGAACCATACAAACTTAATCTTTCATAAAATCAACAGATTCAACCTCGGTAACTTATACTTCAGCAATATAACCAAAAACTGCTAAACATGCTAACTCATAAACACATAATCATCATAACACATATAACACCAGATTTAACATGGAAACCCAAATAGGGAAAAACCACTGTGGGATTTTGAACCCACTAAGAAATATACTCTTGTAGAGTATGCTCGATTAAAAGAAAATCTTGTTAAAGATTACAAACACATTGCTAGACGCGACCCGATTAAGGGATTTCCCTCCGACTTGTTAGAGTCTTGCACTTTGTTAGAAGTGACCTTGTCAAAGGATTTCAAACACTCATTTAGAATGTTACCTTGCTAGAGGGTTTACAAATAAGATTGTTAAGTCCACTCGGTTAAGAGATTTCCTGTCACTTACAAAATAACAATAATAAAAATATATCTGCAACTTCACATCTAAAATGCTAAAGCAGATTCTTATTTGCTCAACACTATCTAGTCATAGGACTTATCTTGTCCCTTTACTAGGCTCCCTACTCTGTTATTCAAATAGGTCTTCAAGCTTCTGAGATTGGTAAACAATCCTGTATCATCACTATGCATACATTTGCCCGCATACATTGTTTATCAACAATTCCTTATTTATAAACAATTTCTAACCGCTTAATCTCCTTGATCACATTTCCCATGATCAATCTTAGCCATCAGATCTTCAAACTTGACTAGGTTCAATGTATCCTTTGATCTAAAAATGTTTTACCTCGCCTAGGAACTTGCATTCCTTCCTAGGAACTTGTGCTAGGTTATTGCGGTTCAATATGTGTTGTAGATCTTCCTCTTGATTTTTCATTGTCGTAGATCCTTAACAAACTTCTTGCACGGCATACCAATCATTTATTCATCTCCAACTTATCAACATTCTTCATTAAATAATGCTTTTATCCATCCAATGCGATCTATTATAACTCGGTTGTTACTTGGTAAATACTGAACTTTACTCGGTAGACATTCTGCCTTCGTTAACCGATATCGATAACCTTAGGGTTTATCGACTAGGTTCCTGAGGGTTTACCAACTAGGTTCCTTGCTCGGTGACATAATACAGTATTAAACTTATAATCAACAACATGATCTCATCATTGTCTAACTCGGTAATAGTTGCCCATTGAATAACTTATATCTCCCCTTATTCATCACATTCTTTCTATGTCTTTTACCGACCTCTTAATACTCTTCAAAACATATTTCTCAAGATATGGCAACATCATATTGAATCAGAAAATCAATTTCTTGACATCAATGACAAAATAATATTATTAAGACAGTAATCATCCTTCTTTAGTTATATCAACAATCTTCAACAACCTTCTCAATATCCTTATTGAAATGCCAACAATCTACTTTCTATTGTAATGCCAACACAAACACACATTTTGATACTTCAAAACTTGTGTTTATGAAGCACACATTTCGAAATGATGATTTGGGAGTATGATAAGTTTCACAACGACGCTTTCATGCTCGTGGCTTCAGAAGCAGAACTTGCATTTTCAAGCTTCTTGTGCCTCCAAACACCCTTTTGATGCTTCAAAACATACTTTTAGGAAGCATAAATTTCAAAATGATGATTTGGGAGTATGATAAGTTTCATAATCGTGCTTTCATGGTCGTCGCCTTCAGAATCAAAACTTGCATTTTCAATCTTGTTGTGCCTCCAAACACCGTTTTTTATGCTTCAACACATGTTTTTAGGAAGCACAAACTTCAAAATGATGATTTGGGAGTACGATAACTTTCATAATCGTGCTTTCATGCTTGTGGCTTAGAAATAGAAACTTGCATTTTCAAGATTGTTGTCCCTCCAAACACCCATGTTGATGCTTCAAAACATACATTTAGGAAGCACAACCTTGAAAATGATGATTTGGGAGTACAATAAGTTTCTTAATCATGCTTTCATGCTCATGGCTTCTGAATCAAAACTTGCATTTTCAAGCTTGTTTCACCTCCAAACACATTTGATGCTTCAAAACTTGCGTTTAGGAAAGTACAAACTTTAAAATCATGATTAGGGAGTACGATAAGTTTCATAATCACGCTTTCATACTCATGGCTTTTGAATCAGAACTTGCATTTTCAAGTTTGTTGTGCTTCCAAAGACCCATTTGCATACTTATCCCTAGCTCCAGCGGCTACTCTACTACAGTTGAAGGTTAAAGTCTATATGCTATATAAGATCCATTTTGAGATCGATCTAGGTGTATTATGGCTTCAGAATTAGAACTTGCATTTTCAAGCTCGTTGTGCCTACAAACAACCATTTTGATGCTTCAAAATTTGTGTTTAGGAAGCATAACCTTCAAAATGATGATTTGGGAGTACGGTAAGTTTCATAATCGCACTTTCATGCTTGTGGCTTCGGAATCATAACTTGTATTTTCAACCTTTTTGTACCTCTAAACACCCATTTTGATGCTTCAAAACTTTTGTTTAGTTAGCACAAACTTCAAAATGATGATTTGGGAGTACGATAAGTTTCATAATCATGCTTTCATACTTAAGAGTATGATTAGTTTCATAATTGTGCATACATATTTGTGGCTTCATAATTAGAACATGCATTTTCAAGCTTTTCGTGCCTCTAAATACCCATTTTGATGCTTTAAAACTTACATTCAGGAAGGACAGGATTCAAAATGATAACTTGGGAGTACGATAAGTTTCATAATCGCGCTTTCATAACCGTGTTTCCATGCTTGTGGCTTTGAAATTAGAACTTGCATTTTCAAGCTTGTTTTGCCTCCAAACACCCATTTTTATGCTTCAAAACGTGCATTTAGGAAGAACAAGCCTCAAAATGTTGGTTTGGTAGTATGATAAGTTTCATAATCACGCTTTTTGAAAATCTAAATTCTAATTGAGCGGTCACGAGCATGAAAGCCTGAATATGAAACTTATTGTACTCCCAAATCATCATTTTGAAGCTTGTGCTTCCTAAATGCAAGTTTTGAAGTATGAAAATATGTGTTTGGAGGTACAATAAACTTGAAAATAAAAGTTATGATTTTGAAGCCATGAGCACGAAAGTGTGGTTATTAAACTTATCGTACTCGCAAATCATCATTTTGAAGCTTGTTCTTCCTAAATGCAAGTTTTCAAGCATCAAAATGTGTGTTTCATGGAACAACAAGTTTGGAAATCCATGAGCATGAAAGCACGATTATGAAACCTATCGAACTCCCAAATCATCATTTTGAAACTTGTGCTTCCTAAAAGAAAGTTTTGAAGTGTCAAAATGGGTGTTTGGAGGTACAACAAGCTTGAAAATGCAAGTTATGATTCCGAAGCCACGATCATGAAAGTGTGACTATGAAACTTATTGTACTACCAAATCTACATTTTGAAGCATAAAAATGGGTGTATGGAGGCACAACAAGTTATGATTTTGAAGCCATGAGAATGAAAGCATGATTATGAAACTTATCGTACTCGCAAATGATCATTTTTAAGTTTTTCTTCCTAAACTTATGTTTTGAAGCATGAAAATGGGTATGTGGAGGCACAACAAGCTTGAAAATGCAAGTTATGATTTCCGAGCCATGAGCATGAAAGTGCGATTATGAAACTTATCATACTCCCAAATGATTATTTTGAAGCATCAAAATATGTGTTTGGATGCACAAAAAGATTGAAAATGCAAGTTTTGATTCCAAAGACACATGAAAGTGCAATTTTTCGTACTTCCAAATCATCATTTTCAGGCTTGCCCTTCCTAAACGCATCTTTTGAAGAATCAAAATGGGTTTTTGGAAGAACAACATATGTTTTGATTATCAAACTTATCCTACTCCCAAATCATCATTTTGAAGCTTGTGCTTCCTAAACATAAGTTTTGAAACATAAAAAATGTGTGTTTGGAAGAACAACAAGATAGAAAATGCAAATTCTAATTTTGAAGCCACGAGCATGAACATGTGTGTTTGGAGGTACAACAAGCTTGAAAATGCCAGTTCTAATTTCAAAGCCACAAGCATGGAAATAGGGTTATGAAACTTATCGTACTCCCAAATAATCATTTTGAAACTTTTGCTTACTAAATGCAAGGTTTGAAGAATCAAAATGTGTATTTGGACGTACAACAAGCTTGAAAATGCAAGTTTTGATTCCAAAGCCATGAGCATGAAAGCACGATTATGAAACTTATCGTATTCCCAAGTCATCATTTTCAATCCTGTGCTTCCTAAACGTAAGTTTTGAAGCATCAAAATGAGTGTTTAGAGGCACGAAAATCTTGAAAATGCATGTTGTAATAACGAAGCCACAAACATGTAAGCATGATTATGAAACTAATTGTACTCCCAAATCATCATTTTGAAACTTGTGCTTCCTAAACTCAAGTTTTGAAGTATGAAAATGGGTGTTTGGAAGTACAACAAGATTGAAAAGGCAAGTTTTGATTTCGAAGCCACAAGTATGAAAGCATGATTCTAAAACTTATCAGACTCCCAAATCATCATTTTTAAGCTTGTGCTAACTAAACACAAGTTTTGAAGCATCAAAATGGGTGTTTGGTGGTACAACAAGCTTGCAAATGCAAGCTCTGATTCCGAAGCCATGAGAGTGAAAGCGTGATTACAAAACTTATCGTACTCCCAAGTCATCATTTTGAAGCTTGTGCTTCCTAAACGTAAGTTTTAAATCATCAAAATGGGTGTTTAGAGGCATGAAAAGCTTGAAAATGCATGTTCTGATTACAAAGCCACAAACATATAAGCGCGATTATTAAACTAATTGTACTCCCAAATCATCATTTTGAAGCTTGTGCTTCCTAAACTCAAGTTTTGAAATATCAAAATGGGTGTTTGGAGATAAAACAAGATTGAAAAGGCAAGTTTTGATTTTGAAGCCACAAGTATGAAAGCACGATTATGAAATTTAGCGTACTCCCAAATCATCATTTTGAAGCTTGTGGTAACTAAACACAAGTTTTAAAGAATCAAAATGGTTGTCTCGAGTTACAACAAACTTGAAAATGCAAATTCTGATTCCAAAGCCATGAGGATGAAAGTGCGATTTATGTAACTTTTCGTACTCCCAAATCACCATTTTAAAGCTTAAGCTAAACACAAATTTTGAAGCATCAAAAAGGGTGTTTGGAGGCACAAGAAGTTTGAAAATGCAAGTTCTGAATCCGAAGCTATGAGCATGAAAGCATGATTATGAAACTTATCGTACTCCCAAGTCATCATTTTGACGCGTGTGCTTCCTAAACGTAAGTTTTGAAGCATCAAAATGGGTGTTTAGAGGCACAGAAAGCTTGAAAAGGCATGTTCTGATTACGAAGCCACAAACATGTAAGTGCGATTATGAAACTAATGAAAGCATGATTCTAAAACTTATTGATGCCCAAATCATCATTTTGAAGCTTATGCTAACTAAACACAAGTTTTGAAGCATCAAAATGGGTGTCTGGAGTTACAACAAGCTTGAAAATACAAGTTCTGATTCCAAAGCTACATGAGCATGAAAGTGTAGTTTATGAAACTTATCGTACTCCCAAATCATCATTTTGAAGCTAATTCTTCCTAAACGCAAATTTTGAAGCATCAAAATGGTTGTTTGGAGGCATAACAAGCTTGAAAATGTAAGTTCTGATTCCAAAGTCACAAGCATGAAAGCATGATTATGAAACTTATCATACTTCCAAATCATCATTTTGAATCTTGTGGTTCCTAAATGCAATTTTTGAAGTATGAAAATGGGTCTTTGCAGGCACAACAAACTTGAAAATGCAAGTTCTGATTCAGAAGCCACGAGTATGAAAGCGCGATTATAAGACTTATCGTACTTCCAATTCATGATTTTGAAGTTTGTACTTTCCTAAACGCATGATTTGAAGCATCAAAATGTGTGTTTGGAGGTACAACAAGCTTGAAAATGCAAGTTTTGATTCAGAATCCATGAGCATGATAGCATGATTAAGAAACTTATCGTACTCCCAAATCATCATTCGCAAGGTTGTGCTTCCTAAATGTATGTTTTGAAGCATGAACATTGGTGTTTGGAGGGACAAGAAGCTTGAAAATGGAAGTTTCTATTGCGAAGCCACGAACATGAAAGCGCGATTATGAAAGCTAATGTATTCCCAAATCATCATGTTGAAGTTTCTGCTTCCTAAACACATATTTTGAAGCATCAGAAAGGGTGTTTGCAGGCACAACAAGATTGAAAATGCAAGTTGTGATTCTAAAGCCATGACCATGAAAGCGTGATTATGAAACTTATCATACTCCCTCTTCCTAAAAGTGTGTTTTGAAGCATCAAAAAGGGTGTTTTGAGGCACAAGAAGCCTTTAAGTGCAATTCCCGATTCCAAAGCCACGAGCATGAAAGAGTCATTGTGAAACTTATGGTACTCCCAGATCATCATTTCATAACATGTGCTTCCTAAACACAAGTTTTGAAGTATCAAAATGGGTGTTTGGAGGCACACCAAGCTTGAAAATGTGAGTTCTAATTGAGGGGGCACGAGCATGAAAGCATGATTATGAAACTTATCTTACTCCCAAATCATCATTTTGAAGCTTGTGCTTCCTAAATGCAAGTTTTGAAGTGTGAAAATGTGTGTTTTGAGGTACAATAAGCTTGAAAATGCAAGTTATGATTTTGAAGCCTCAAGTGCGATTAGGAAACTTATCATACACCAAAATCATCATTTTGAAGCTTGTGCTTCCTAAACGCAAGTTTTGAAGCATCAAAATGGATGTTTCATGGAACAACAAGTTACAAAATGCACATTTGGATTTTGAAGCCATGAGCATGAGAGTGCAATTGTGAAACTTATCGTACTCCCAAATAATCATTTTGAAGCTTGTACTTCCTAAACACAAGTTATAAAAGCATCAAAATGCGTGTTTAGATATCACAACAAGCTTGAAAATGGAAGTTTTCATTCTAAAGCCATGAGCATGAAAGCATGATTATGAAACTTATTGTACTCTGAAATCATCAATTTGAAGCTTGTGCTTCCTAAACGAAAGTTTTTGAATTGTCAAAATGGGTGTTTGCAGGCACAACAAGCTTGAAAATGCAAGTTATGATTCTGAAGCCACAAGCATTAAAGCATGATTATGAAACTTATCGTATTATCAAATCAACATTTTGAAACTTGTGCTTTCTAAATGCACATTTTGAAGCATAAAAATGGGTGTTGAAAATGCATGTTCTGATTCTAAAGCCACTAGCATGTAAGCGCGATGATGAAACATATCATTCTCCCAAATCATCATTTTGAAGCTTGTGCTTCCTAAATGCAAGTTTTGAAGCATCAAAATGTGTGTTTGGAGGTACAACAAGCTTGAAAATGCAAGTTCTGATTCTAAAGCCAGAGCATGAAAGCATGATTATGAAACTTATCGTACTTGTAAATCATCATTTTTGATGTTTTTCTTCCTAAACTTATGTTTTGAAGCATCAAAATGGGTATGTGGAGGCACAACAAGCTTGAAAATGCAAGTTCTGATTTCGGAGCCACAAGCATGAAAACGTGATTAAGAAACTTATTGTACTCTCAAATAATCATTTTGAAGTTGGTGCTTCCTAAAAACAAGTTTTGAAGCATCAAAATGTGTGTTTGGATGTACAAAAAGCTTGAAAATGCAAGTTTTGATTCTGAAGGCACATGAAAGTGTAGTTATAACTTACCGTATTCCCAAATCATCATTTTCAAGTTTGCCCCTAAACGCATGTTTTGAAGCATCAAAATGGGTTTTTTGAGGGAGAAGAAGCTTGAAAATAGAAGTTTTTATTCCGAAGCCACTAGCATGAAAGCGCAATTATGAAACTTATCATACTCCCAATTCATTGTTTTGAAGTTTTTGCTTCCTAAATGCAAATTTTGAAGCATCAAAATGGTTGTTTGGAGGCATAACAACCTTGAAAATGCAAGTTCTGATTTTGAAGCGACAAGAATGAAAGCATGATTTTGAAACTTAACATACTTCCAAATAATCATTTTGAATCTTGTGGTTTCTAAATGCAAGTGTTGAAGTATGAAAATGGGTCTTTGGAGGCATTACAAACTTGAAAATGCAAGTTCTGATTTAGAAGCCACGAGTATGAAAGCGCGATTATAAGACTTATCGTACTCCCAAATCATGATTTTGAAGTTTGTGCTTTCCTAAATGCAAGTTTTGAAGCATCAAAATGTGTTTGGAGGTACAACAAGCTTGAAAATGCAAGTTTTGATTCAAAAGCCATGAGCATGAAAGCATGATTAAGAAAATTATCGTACTCCCAAATTATCATTTTCAAGGTTGTGCTTCCTAAATGTATGTTTTGAAGCATCAACATGGGTGTTTGGAGGGACAACAAGCTTGAAAATGCAAGTTTATATGGTGAAGCCACAAGCATGAAAGCATGATTATGAAAGTTAACGTACTCCCAAATCATCATTTTGAAGTTTCTGCTTCCTAAACACATGTTTTGAAGCATCAAAAAGGGTGTTTGGAGGCACAACAAGATTGAAAATGCAAGTTTTGATTCTGAACCATGACCATGAAAGCGCGATTATGAAACTTATCATACTCCCTCTTCCTGAAAGCATGTATTGAAGCATCAAAAAGGGTGTTTGGAGGCACAAGAAGCTTGAAAATGCAAGTTTTGATTTTGAATCCACAAACGAGCATGAAAGCATCGTTGTGAAACTTATGGTACTCCCAAATCATCATTTCGAAACATGTGCTTCCTAAACACAAGTTTTGAAGTATCAAAATGGGTCTTTGGGGGCACACCAAGCTTGAAAATGTAAGTTCTAATTGAGGGGCCTTAAGCATGAACACGTGATTATAAAAATTGTCGTACTCCCAAATCATCATTTTGAAGCTTGTGCTTCCTAAATGCAAGTTTTGAATTATGAAAATGTGTGTTTAGAGGTACAATAAGCTTGAAAATGCAAGTTATGATTTCGAAGCCTTGAGCATGAAAGTGCGATTGGGAAACTTATCGTACACCCAAATCATCATTTTGAAGCTCGTGCTTCCTAAACACAAATTTTGAAGCATCAAAATGGGTGTTTCATGGAACAACAATTTGAAAATGTACATTTGGATTTTGAAGCCACGAGCATGAAAGTGTGATTGTGAAACTTATCGTACTCCCAGATCATCATTTTGAAACTTGTGCTTCCTAAACGCAAGTTGTAAAAGCATAAAAATATGTGTTTGGATATTACAACAAGCTTCAAAATGGAAGTTCTAATTCCGAAGCCGCGAGCATGAAAGCACGATTATGAAACTTATCCTACTCCCAAATCATTAATTTGAAGCTTGTGCTTCCTAGATGAAAGTTTTGAATTGTCAAAATGGGTGTTTAGAGGCACAACAAGCTTGAAAATGCAAGTTATGATTCCGAAGCCACGAGCATGAAAGAGTGATTATGAAACTTATCATACTACCAAATCAACATTTTGAAGCTTGTACTTCCTAAATGCACATTTTGAAGCATAAAAATGGGTGTTGAAAATGCATGTTTTGATTCCAAAGCCACTAGAATGTAAGTGTGATGATGAAACTTATCCTACTCCCAAATTGTCATTTTGAAGCTTGTGCTTCTTAAACGCAAGTTCTGAAGTATAAAAATGTGTGTTTGGAGGTACAACAAGCTTGAAAATGCAAGTTTTGATTCTGAAGCCATGAGCATGAAAGCATGATTATGAAACTTTTTATACTCGCAAATCATCATTTTAATTTTTTTCTTCCTAAACTTATGTTTTGAAGCATCAAAATGGGTATGTGGAGGCACAACAAGCTTGAAAATGCAAGTTTTTCTTCGTAAACTTATCATACTCCCAAATGATCATTTTGAAGTTGGTGCTTCCTAAACACAAATTTTTGAAGCATCAAAATGTGTGTTTGGATGCACAAAAAGCTTGAAAATTCAAGTTTTGATTCTGAAGCCACATGAAAGAGTAGTTATAAAACTTACCATACTCCCAAATCATCATTTTCATGTGTTCCCCTAAACGCATGTTTTGAAGAATCAAAATGGGTTTTTGGAGGGTGAAGAAGCTTGAAAAGGCAAGTTTTTATTCCGAAGCCACGAGCATGAAAGCGCAATTATGAAACTTATCGTACTCCCAAATCATCATTTTGAAGTTTGTGCTTTCTAAACACATGTTTTGAAGCATCAGAAAGGGTGTTTGGAGGCACAAAAAGATTGAAAATGTAACTTTTGATTCCGAAGCCAACATGAAAGCATGGTGTTTGTGGTTTCCTAAAACCATGTTTTGAAGCATCAAAGTGTGTGTTTGAGCATTCTAAACTCATTTTTTGAAGCATCAAAAGGGCATTTGGAGGCACAAAAAGATTGAAAATATAACTTTTGATTCTAAAGCCATGAGCATGAAAGCACGATTATGAAACTTATCCTACTTCCAAATCATTATTTTGAAGCTTGTGCTTCCTAAACATAAGTTTTGCAACATCAAAATGTGTGTTTGGAAGCACAACATGCTTGAAACTACAAGTTCTAATGTTGTTTGAAGAATCAAAATGTGTGTTTGGGTGTACAAACAAGCTTGAAAATACAAGTTCCAATTCCAAAGCCCTTGTGAAAGCGCGATTACGAAACTTATCATACTCCCAAGTCATGTTTTTGATGCTTGTGTTTTCTAAACGTAAGTTTTGAAGCATAAAAAATGGGTGTTTAGAGGCATGAAAAGATTGAAAATGCATGTTTTGATTACGAAGCCACAAACATGTAAATAAAATTATGAAACTAATGGTACTCCCAAATCATCATTTTGAAGCTTATGCTTCCTAAACTCAAATTTTGAAGCATCAAAATAGTTGTTTGGAGGCACAACAAGCTTGAAAATGCAAGTTCTGATTCCAAAGCCACAAGAATGAAACCATGATTATGAAACTTATCATACTTCCAAATCATCATTTTGAAGCTTGTGGTTCCTAAATGCAAGTTTTGAAGTATGAAAATGGGTCTTTGGAAGCACAACAAACTTGAAAATACAAGTTCTAATTCAGAAGCCATGAGCATAAAACCATGATTAAGAAACTTATCGTACTCCCAAATCATTATTTGCAGGGTTGTGCTTCCTAAATGTATGTTTTGAAGCATCAACATGGGTGTTTGGAGGGACATGAATCATGAAAGCATGATTATGAAATTTATTGTACTCCCAAATCATCGTTTTAAAGTTTGTGATTTCTAAAGACATGTTTTGAAGCATCAAGAAGGGTGTTTGGAGGTACAACAAGATTGAAAATGCAAGTTTTTATTCTAAAGCCACGATCATGAAAGCGCAATTATGAAACTTATCATACTCCCAAATCATCATTTTGAAATTCATGCTTCCTAAAAGCATGTTTTGATCCATCAAAAAGAGTGTTTGGAGGCACAAGAAGCTTGAAAATGCAAGTTCTAATTTTGAAGCCACGAGCATGAAAGCCTTGTTGTGAAACTTATCGTACTCCCAAATCATCATTTCAAAACATTTGCTTCCTAAACACAAGTTTTGAAGTATCAAAATGGGTGTTTGGAGGCACAACAAGCTTGAAATTGTAAGTTGTAATTGAGGGGCCACGAGCATGAAAGCATGATTATGAAACTTATCATACTCCCACATCATCAATTTGAAGCTTGCGCTTCCTAAACGCAAGTTTTGAAGTATGAAAATGTGTGTTTGGAGGTACAATAAGCTTGAAAATGCAAGTTATGATTTCAAAGTCATGAGCATAAAAGTGCAGTTATTAAACCTATCTTACTCGTAAATCATCATTTTGAAACTTGTGCTTCCTAAATGCAAGTTTTGAAGCATCAAAATGGGTGTTTCGTGGAACAAAAAGTTTGGAATTGCACGTTTGGATTTTCAAGCCACGAGCATGAAAGTGTGATTGTGAAACTTATCATACTCCCAAATCATCATTTTGAAGTTTGTGCTTCTTAAACGTAAGTTGTAAAACCATCAAAATGTGTGTTTGGAGATACAACAAGCTTGAAAATCCAAGTTCTAATTTCAAAGCCACGAGCATGAAAACACGATTATGAACCTTATCTTACTCCCAAGTCATCATTTTGAAGATTATGCTTCCTAAACGAAAGTTTTGAAGTGTCAAAATGGGTGTTTGGAGGTAGAACAAGCTTAAAAATGAAAGTTATGGTTTTGAAGCCACGAGCATGAAAGCCTGATTATGAAACTTATCGTACTACCAAATCAACATTTTGAAGCTTGTGCTTCCTAAATGCATGTTTTGAAGCATAAAAATGGGTGTTTAGAGGCACAACAAGCTTGAAAATGTATGTTCTGATTTCAAAGCCTGAGCATGAAACAACAAGTTTGAAAATTCACGTTTGGATTTTGAAGCCATGAGCATGAAAGTGCGATTGTGAAACATATCGTATTCCCAAATCATCATTTTGAAGCTTGTGCTTCCTAAACGAAAGTTTTGGAGTATCAAAATGGGTGTTTGGAGGCACAACAAGCTTGAAAATGCAAGCTTGAAAGCATCAAAGCGTGATTATGAAACTTATTGTACTACCAAATCCATATTTTGCAGCTTGTGCTTCCTAAATGCATGTTTTGAAGCATAAAAATAGGTGTTTAGAGGTAAAACAAGCTTGAAAATGCGTGTTTTGATTTCGAAGCCACAAGCATGTAAGCATGATGATAAAATTTATCGTATTCCCAAATCATCATTTTGAAGCTTGTGATTCCTAAACGCAAGTCTTGAACCATCAAAATGTGTGTTTGGAGGTACAAAAAGCTTGAAAATGAAAGTTTTGATTCTGAAGCCATGAGAATGAAAGCATGATTATGAAACTTATCATACTTGCAAATCATCATTTTGAAGTTTTTCTTCCTTAAGTTATGTTTTGAAGCATCAAAATGGGTATGTGGAGGCACAACAAGCTTGAAAATGCAATTTTTGATTTCAAACCAACGAGCTCAAAAGCGCAATTATGAAACTTATCATACTCCCAAATGATCATTTTGAAGTTGGTGCTTCCTTAAACACAAGTTTTGAAGCATCAAAATGTGTTTTTGGATGCACAAAAGGCTTGAAAATGAAAGTTTTGATTTTGAAGCCACATGAAAGCGTAGTTACAAAACTTATCATACTCCCAAATCATCATTTTCAAGCTTTCCCTTCCTAAACACATGTTTTGAAGCATCAAAATGGGTGTTTGTAAGGACAAGAATCTTGAAAATTCAAGTTTCTATTCCGAAGCCACGAGCACGAAAGCACAATTATGAAACTTATCGTACTCCCAAGTCATCATTTTGAAGTTTGTGCTTTCTAAACACATGTTTTGAAGCATCAAAATGGGTGTTTGGAGGCACAAAAAGATTGAAAATGTAACTTTTGATTTTGAAGCCATGAGCATGAAAGCGCAATTATGAAACTTATCCTACTCCCATCCCAAATCATCATTTTGAAGGTTGTGCTTCCTAAAAATAAGTTTTAAAACATCAAAATGTGTGTTTGGAAGCACAACAAGCTTGAAAATGCTAGTTCTAATTCTAAAGCCACGAGCGTGAAAAGCTCAGTTGTGAAACTTATCGTACTCCCAAATGATCATTTTGAAGCTTCCACTTCCTAAACGCAAGTTTTTAAGCATTAACCTATGTGTTTGGAGGTACAACAAGCTTGAAAATGTAATTTCTAATTTCAAATCCATGAGCATGGAAACACGGTTATGAAACTTATCGTACTCCCAAATCATCATTTTGAAGATTTTCCTTACTAAAAGCAAGGTTTGAAGAACCAAAATGTGTGTTTAGAAGTACAAAAAACTTGAAAATGCAAGTTTCAATTTCAAAGCCACGAGCATGAAAGCGCGATTATGAAACTTATCGTACTCCCAAGTCATCTTTTTGAAGCTTGTGCTTCCTAAACGTAAGTTTTGAAGAATTAAAATGGGTGTTTAGAGGCACGAAAAGCTTGAAAATGCATGTTTTGATTACGAAGCTGCAAACATATAAGCATGATTATGAAACTAATCGTACTCCCAAATCATCATTTTGAAGCTTGTGCTTCCTATACTCAAGTTTTGAATTATAAAAATGGGTGGTTAGAGGTACAACAAGATTGAAAAGGTAAGTTTTGATTTCGAAGCCACAAGTATGAAAGCACGATTATTAAACTTATCGTACTCCCAAATCATCATTTTGAAGATTGTGCTAACTAAACATAAGTTTTGAAGCATCAAAATGGGTGTCTGGAGTTACAACAAGCTTGAAAATGCATGTTCTAATTCCAAAACCACGAGCATGAAAGTGCGATTTATGAAACTTATCGTACTCCCAAATCATCATTTTGAAGCTTATGCTTCCTAAACGCAAATTTTGAAGCATCAAAATGGTTGTTTGGAAGCACAACAAGCTTGAAAATGCAAGTTTTGATTTTGAAGCCGCAAGCATGATTATGAAACTTATCATACTTCCAAATCATCATTTTGAAGCTTGTGGTTCCTAAATGCAAGTTTAGAAGTATGAAAATGGGTCTTTGGAGGCACAACAAACTTGAAAATGCAACTTCTGATTCAGAAGCCACGAGTATGAAAGCACAATTATGACACTTATCCTACTCCCAAATCATCATTTTGAAGTTTGTGCTTCCTAAACACATGTTTTGAAGCATCAAAAAGGGTGTTTGGAGGGACAACAAGCTTGAAAATGCAAGTTTCTATTCCGAAGCCACGAGCATGAAGGCGCGATTATGAAAGTTATCGTACTCCCATATCAACATTTTGAAGTTTGTGCTTTCCTAAACACAAGTTTTGAAGCATCAAAATGTGTGTTTGGAGGTACAACAAGCTTGAAAATGCAAGTTTTAATTCAGAAGTCATGAGCATGAAAGCATAATTAAGAAATTTATCGTACTCCCAAATCATTATTTTCAAGGTTGTGCTTCCTAAATGTATGTTTTGAAGCATCAATATGGGTTTTTGGAGAGACAACAAGCTTGAAAATGCAATTTTCTATTCCGAAGCCACGAGCATGAAGGCACGATTATGAAACTTATTGTACTTCCAAATCAACATTTTGTTGTTTGTGCTTCCTAAACACATGTTTTGAAGCATAAAAAATGGTGTTTGGAGGCAAAAGAAGATTAAAAATGCAAGTTTTGATTCTTGATCCACGACCATGAAAGCGTGATTATGAAACTTATCATACTCCCAAATCATCATTTTGAAATTTATGCTTCCTAAAAGCATGTTTTGAAGCATCAAAAAGGGTGTTTGGAGGCACAAGAATCTTGAAAATGCAAGTTTTGATTCTGAAGCAATGAGCATGAAAGCGCCATTGTGAAACTTATCATACTCACAAATCATCATTTCAAAACATATGCTTGCTAAACACAAGGTTTGAAGTATTAAAATGGATGTTTGGAGGCACACCAAGCTTGAAAGTGTAAGTTCTAATTGAGGGGCCATGAGCATGATTATGAATCTTATTGTACTCCCAAATCATCATTTTGAAGCTTGTGCTTCCTAAACGCAAGTTTTTGAATTATGAAAATGTGTGTTTGGTGGAATAAGCTTGAAAATGCAAGTTATGATTTCGAAGCCATGAGCATGAAAGTGCGATTGGGAAACTTAGCGTACTCCCTGATCATCATTTTTAAGCTTGCGCTTCCTAAACGCAAGTTTTGAAGCATCAAAATGGGTGTTTCATGGAACAACAAGTTTGAAAATACATGTTTGGATTTTGAAGCCATGAGCATGAAAGTGTGATTGTGAAACTTATCTTACTCCCAAATCATCTTTTTCAAGCTTGTGCTTCCTAAACATAAGCTGTAAAAGCATCAAAATGCGTGTTATTGAGGATCTTATGGGTCTAGTGATGTTCTTCGTGTTATGCAACACTTTTCGGTGGTGTAGCATGTTGTGGATGTTCTTGGTGATATTTTTGGTGGTGTTGCATGTTCTTGGATTTGATTTGAGTCCATTCTATGTTGCTATAGAATTGTATTGGTCTGGTAGTTGATCTATGTATCGTGTGATGTAATTTTGTAATATGGTCTCAAGTGTTGAGTCGACCTTGTAGTCAAGGTTGATGATTTGTATAAATAGGTGTCATATGCATGCAATTTATATATCAATGTTGTGTTTGCATTATCAGAGAGTGGTGTATGTGTGAACAAGCGAATTCATCTTTCAGTGAGAAGTGTTGAGCAGAGAGTGTTGTAGAGTAGACAAATGTGCTTAACCAGAACTGTCATCAAGCATTGGGAGATGATATTATTTCAGTTTATGTAATCTGGATTGTTGTCCTATCTTTGTAAGGTAGTGAGCCTTCCTCAGGGTTGTAGCCCTCCTTATTTTTCAGTAGTGATCTCTAGGAAGTGTGTCGGAATGCATTTGCATTCCCCATTGTAATATTTTCACATACTACTGCAGAATGCCATTTTTTTGGTTTTCACCGTTGTTTTTTCCTTAACCAAGTGCCAACAATTGGTATCAGAGCTAGATCCTTTGGAAGAAGTTTGACTGCTCGAGGAGGTTCGAGATGGCAACCTATGTTTTCAAGAAAGATAGTTTGAGATTTGATAAAAGTAATTATACTGTATGGAAGGACCAGATGAAGTGTCATTTTAAGTGTCTTAGAGATGACTATTTTAATATTACAAAGAATACCTACAATGTCCTCAGAATGGTCCAGTTACTGCAAATGAGATCAAGGATGTTGAACATAACATAAGAGCTAAAGAAGAATTGTTGGTAAACTTGTTTCTTTTGATTTGAGTGAATTTGGAGAATCACATGGTAAATATGAGATTGCATTTAAAGCCTCTATATCCGAGAAGCAGAAGTATGATATGAGAGGAAGTTTATATTCGAGAAGCAGAAGTATGATCTACGAGAAAGTTCATCTAGGGTTTCTAGGTTTGAAAGAGAAATGAGACAGATGGAAGAGCATGATTTAGATTTGGAAGAGCTTGAAGCAGTTATTGCTCGAAGATTGCCTAAGGGAGCTGGTAAGTATGATAGGAAGTTACCTTTGAAATGTTTCTCTTGTAATAAGATAGGACATTTTTCTTCTAGGTGTCCTGAAAGAATGTCGAAGTATAATAACAATGATAAATTTGATAAGCATGATAGATATTAGAAGCATGACAAGTATTATAAGCCCTATAAGCCTAACTGAAAGTACAAATATCAAAAGAAATATTATTATATCGTTCATGAAGGTGTACAGATAAAGAGTCTGAGAATGGGAATTCAGAAGATGATTTTGTATTTATTGCTATCAAGGAAGATAATTTGATACTAGTTAGTTCTACAAGCTGCATTGTTGAGGAGTAAGCTTTGGCTGCTAAGATTGAAGAGAAAGATGAATGGGTTATTTACAATAGTTTTTCATATCATATGATAGGTGATAAAAGTAAATTTGTGAATATGGAGAAGTATGATGGTGGTATAGTAAAATTTGTTAATGATAAATCTTGTGTAATTTGTGGTAGAGGTTCCATTTCTATTGATGGTAAGCATAATACTAATAATGTCTTATATGTTGAAGGTTTGAAGCATAATATTTTGAGTCTTGGATAGATGGTTGATATTGGATATGATTTACAATTCAAGAATGATAAATGCAAGATTCTGAATGCCTCCAGTATAGAGACTGCATCATGAACTAACACTTTGCTAATATCTTTCATTTGAATGTTGGTGAGAAAAGTTGTTCGATTGCTCAAATAAATGAAAGATGGTTGTGTCATAGAAGGACATGTCATGTTAATTTTAACTGTATGATTAAGATAAGTTCTACTCAAGATGTTAGAGATTTGCCTAAGATTGTGAAACCTTCTAATCTGGTATGTAAAGAATGTCAGCTAGGAAAGAAACCATGAATTTCATTCAAGAGTTCTAATGGATTATAAGATATTGTGCATACTCATTTGTGTGGTCCTACAAGAGTGATAAGTGTGCAGGGTGACATATATTTCATGTTGTTGATTGATGACTATTCTAGAATGATGTGGGTTACTTTTCTAAGGGACAAATCAGAAGCACTGGAGAAATTCAGGATATTCAAAGCTAAGGTGGAGACAGAGATAGGATTGAAGCTCAAATGTCTAAGATCTGACAGAGGAGGATAATTCACATCCAATGAGTTTAATTCATTTTGTGAAAAACATGGAATTAGAAGAATGTTATCTGCTCCTAAAACCCCTCAGCAAAATAGAGTTGTTGAAAGGAAGAACAAAACTATTTTGGATGTTGCTAAGACTATGTTGATTGAAGGGAATGTTTTGAAGACCTTTTGGAGAGAAGTTGTTAGCTTTTGTGTACACATTCAACTGGGTGCATATAAAGGTGATACTGGTGCATAGATCTCAGAGTCTCAGAGTCGCCACTCACAACTTGTGAGGTATTACATATAAACTTGAAAAACGGACAGATCTAGACCAAACTTTTTTATAGAAAATGAACTACAACAGACTTTCTAGCGAGCTTTATGAGAATTGACTCAAACCGACAAAGGACAGTTTAAGAATATTTTCACTCTGTGGGCAAAATTTTTAGTCTTGCGATGCGGGAGCAATGCTCAACCATCAAATCACAAAATACCCAGACAACTTTATGCAACATTCCCTAGTAGAGTCACCATTTTTGTTGGTGTCTCGGATGGGATAATCTCGACTATATATTTAGGCAAATAATTTTACCAGAGATTCTTTACAATTTATATCTTCCCCAGCAGAGTCACCATTTTTGTTGGTTCCTGAAAATGGACGGGTTTACACTACCACCAGACAAAGACCGAGCTGATTCCTCCAAATATCTATGGAGAGCCACCTCCAACTATCAATATCCATTAGGCTTGGACCAACATTAACAAGGACAGAAAGTCCTTTTGCACTTTAGGCTCTATAGAACCAGGGAGGGTGATCCCTTCAGTAAATTTCTTGCTCTCTGCAATGATACTCAAGAATTTGTTTAAAACAAAGCAGATTATCTCATAAAAAGACTCAATAGAAAGGGAGAATTCTCAAGGATAGCAAGTCCTTCAGTGATCCTCAACCTTAAGCTGGAGTATGAGAAAGGGCGGGATAACTTTTAGAAAACACATAAAACTTAACAAATGATATTCTGATATTTGTTCTATGAAATCATAAAGAAGATAAACCAGAAACTGAAAACCTAATGACATTCACTAGCAAATACTAGTGCCTTATTCATTTGGGTTATAGAGTCTTTGAAAAGTGTTACTGAAATCTGATAAAAATACATCTAACAGTTGGTCCAGCCTAGAACAATACTGCCTTACAATATTGTTCTGCTTACAATCCTTCACGTGAACTGCTTATCAAATCCTGTTACAAGTCTCATTTCTCTGTAATCTCATTCAAGCATTTAATTAACCCCTTGGACTAAAGCATTGAATGGAAGAATACATACATCATAACAATTCAACAAACAAACAAAACCCTTGATCCCATTTGCTTAAAAGAAAATAAAATCGCACACAGAAGAGTAAAGATTAGAAAATACATTTGCATTAATATCACAAGCTATCTTTTATTAGATAACAATCAACAAATTTGAGTACAAAATAAACCACTTGAAAAAGAAACTCGCAACTGTTCTATTACTTTTTTCTCTGCAAAATGACATTACAGTCCCTATGATTTCCTATGACTCCCTAGAACTACATGGAACATAACCCTACATAATAGACCTATTTTTACATAGATCCTTCTCAGAAATTTTGGAACCCTATCTAATGGCCTTGATTTCCATTTTGTAGAAAACAAGGGAGCGACAAGCTTCAAGCCAAATGACACTTTCCATCCAAAGTGAGCCTTAGAGGCTGTACACAATTATGTTATAAATATTCCTTATCCACATGTTGGTGCTTGTGATGAGGTGGAACCAAAATCTTCAACAAATTATTGGTGGAAACAAAAACACTTGAGCCATGCCGATATGACCCAAAGATATTCAGATGGACCCTTAGATGCTCAGTCTACTCCATAGCATTTCTCTTCCTGAAAAGGAAAACAGATCTTAGCATGAGACAAAACTTTCCCACCAAAATATGGGAAAATCTCCAGCATTTATGCCCCAGATTAGAGAAAATGGAAAGAAGACCTTGGGGGTAAACATGATTTGTTGAGAAGGCATTGCAACTTCCATATTGCTGCAAAGATGACTAGCTGCCAATCCTCCCTCGAACAAATCCTTCTTTCAGCTCCTTGTGGCTCCTTCTTGGAACACTATGCCAACGAAATGCAGAGTAAGAGCAGAGGATACATCATGGGTGGCTTTTCCTAATAAGGAAAGGCTTTCACGCCCCCTTTGACAAACCTCTAATCTTTCACAACCCCTCTGACAATGAGTGACCCTATACTAGAGAAAAAATATCTATTCAGTGTCAGAAAATATGCAACGACTCCATTCATAGCTATGTTCGAACACCATCCTCTCACTAATGATGAACTGTTGTTAGAAAAATGAAGAAGATTGTATTTTGTCTACCCATTTTGTCATCTGCCTAGTGAATTTATAATCAGAATTCCTTTCAATGTGGTGGTGCTAATCCATGTGAAGAATCATCATCCTAATATCTTCTTCTCACCTTGTCAGCTATGGATTTTAGCAATCATGCCTACAACTCAAGACACCACCATCTTCTAGGCTATCACTCTATTGCCACCTGCATTTGTTCACCTTATGTGAATGATTTTATTCTGATCTTATTCCTTTATCAGTGTACAGTCTCCTACTTCACGATTCCTGTCAATAGGCAAATCTTTGAATTTATCAGAGAACTCACAATTTATCATATCAAAACTTGAAGCTTTTCTTAATCCTTTCACATCTCTGAGCTATCAACTTTGACTATCTAATCAATCCTTAGTCGGAAAGTCTATATCCAATTCATTTTGCCCTTTTTTCCCACGGGCTATGACCGGTACCTTCAAAATCTCTCATAATTTCTCATTTGAAACAAAACCACAGATCTCATCCAACTTGGCAAATCTAATGGTCATTTTATGTCGACACAACATTTGTCCTTCAATCTATATCTGTGGACCCACCAAATCAAAACTAATCGGCACCAAATCATCCTTTGACCAAACTTCGTCAGCAACCCCACCGTAGGTCTTCTTGGTCACCTTGGGACACATGGCATCATCTTGTCATGTCACGGTTCGTAACCTCCTTGCAACTTCCATTGCGGGAATACGGGGTCCGTCTGATTTATTCAAACTTTTAAAAATGTCCGTTAACTCCTCCAGAATTAAAAATCGAGAAACTTTTACCTCAAGACAAAACATCTCCATTCATTTTGGACACATGCAAATTGATGGAATTGTTAGTAGACTGACCTTTACCGCCTGAGAACCGGTAACACTGTGCTTTGACTAGTTATACTGCCAACATCACCGGTTTCTGCTGAGAACACATGGCACAATCTCACAGTGTCGCAGTCTTTAAAACCCTCAAATCTTTGATCATGGGGAAGCATGAACCGTTGGATTTGTCTTGTCCTTAGAAAATAGTCAAAATACTTAGAAATTTTGGGCTTAGGGAAATCATGGGCGCGGATATTTAAAAGGAAATCAGTCATAAGGAAATCTTCGCAACTTAGGAAAAACCATTTTACATAAACCGGTTAACCATCACTTAACATTTAGGAAATGAAATGGCCCTGCCCATGGTAAAGAACCCTTTTGTTTAAGTGGAAAAAGTAACAACATAATATATCATTGCTAAGGTTTTCTTCACAAAATGTAAGGAGTCTTGATAAACCCTAAACCCTAGACTGATCATTTATAGGGGATACAAATAAAACCAGAAAATCAATATTCTAAGCTCAAAATTGAAAATTTCATGCAATCAATTTTCAGAGCTATCAGTAAATTCATTTAATATTTATCTTTTTAGATCCAAGGGGAATTACCTACCCCTTGGATTTTAACTTCCAAATGACCCTTATTTCTCCCCGATGATTTAGAGGGACAATGCCACAAATGCCATTATTGCAGCTTTATTAGGCATAAGTGCAGTAGCTCAACATGATGACATTACCCGTAAGTGTGACCCAGAGGCACCATAAATACCGAATGCCACTAATTTTTGGTTTCAACTCCTCTTGTTTAGTTATCTAACTAGAAATTTAACTTTGAATTCATGAATCTTAAATGTAACAATAGACCAATAAAATTATAAAAAGGAAACTATTATATAAAAGCAATTATCACTTGAATTTAAAAACTAAAGTATAAATTTTACGTAATTGAAAGAAACATAAACAAATCGACTACTTGGGAATAGTATTTTCTCCAAAGGAAAATATGATAGTAATTAAAAATTCAAAAACTTGAACTAAATACATGAAATTACTATTTGCTTGAAAACCATGATACTTTCAAAGATAACTTATGAAAATGATATAAATTACTTGCAAGATAAAATTATTTTGGACAAACCATTACACAATAAGTATGAATCCTAGTACTAATTTGCTTGAAAGAAAATTAAATGATTGGATAGAAAGACTTTGGAAATGAAATGACTTTGTTTGAAATGAAAAGTATTTAATAATAATCCCAACTAATTCTTCCATATGAAGTAACATAAATTTCATCTACAAATGATAACACTACTTTAAATGTGAATCATAATACTTGAAAGGTACTAAATTGTTTGGAATGAAATTTAAATTATCAAATATTTATACTTTGGAAATGAATTTAATACTCACTTGTTGAAGGGAAAAGAAAAACAACTATTCAACAATAAGCTTCAAATTAACCATATTATTCTTAATTGCTAATTGTTTGAAAAAGAGATTAGAAAAGAGTCTAAACACTTGCTAGTTAACCAAGTAATTAATACTAAGTCTCCTAATAAATAATTCTAATCAATAAACTTCTAATTGCTTTTGAACTAATACCTTTGCAAGATTATAAAGTGATAACTAATTACTCCTTCCACTTGAAGTAACGTTACTTTATTGTTAGATACATTCTACAAACAATAACTTTATCAATTTCAATTACTTCGAAAAGAGATAATGTTTTCTCCTTAAACTACCCTCAATTAGAATTGTTATTTAATTTTCTAAGTGATCATGAAATAGGTTTCTTGAAACTCATTTACTAAAACAATTTCGGTTTTGACTAAACTCTCTTTGCATCCTAATTAATACTATATATGAATATTTATCTATGCAATTTACCCCTAAATTTAGAGTTAATTAAATTTATCCTCGCTAATTACTTGTATTATTAAGTGTAACTTTTCCCTTTTACTAGTCTTATGTTTCTTTTTAGCTAGAAGGTAAATATTTTTAACTATTAAAAGAATTGACTATTCTCAATGCCTTGTATACTCATATCTTGGAGTCTAATAAGGAAACAAATCAAATAATCAACTTTTTCAATTGAGGCAAATCTGTGTCTAACATTAACTCATATTACTTGGAATACCTAAAAGGGTTACTATGAATCTAAATGCATTTACTTGTTAGGTAAATTCCTTTAACCTTTGATACTTGTACTAATTGAAATATACAAAAGGTAGTTTTGAAATCCATTAATTAAAGAACTTAAAAATTTGAAATGTATTGAATGTCTTGAACCTAATTATTATTAGGATTTATTTATTTGATGAAAAGATCCAAAACTATGGAATAAGTGTATCATTCGTGCAATAACATTTTCCTAAATGTAAGTTTTGATTCTTCAAACCTTGCATTTAGTAAGCAAAAGCTTCAAAATGATGATTTGGGAGTACGATAAGTTTCATAACAGTGTTTCCATGCTCGTGGCTTTGAAATTAGAACTTGAATTTTCAAGCTTGTTGTACCTCCAAACACACATGTTAATGCTTAAAAAAATTGCATTTAGGAAGCACAAGCTTCAAAATGATGATTTGGGAGTACGATAAGTTTCATAATTGCACTTTCATGCTCATGGCTTTAAAACCCAAACATGCATTTCCAAACTCATTAAGCAAAAGCTTCAAAATGATGATTTGGGAGTACGATAAGTTTCATAACTGTGTTTCCATGCTTGTGACTTTGAAATTAGAACTTGCATTTTCAAGCTTGTTGTACCTCCAAACACCTAAACTTATGCTTTGAAGCATCAAAATGGGTATGTGGAGGCACAAAAAGATTGAAAATTCAAGTTCTGATTTCGGATCCACGGGCATGAAAGCACATTTATGAAACTTATCATACTCCCAAATGATAATTTTGAAACTGGTGCTTCCTAAACACAAGTTTTGAAGCATCAAAATGTGTGTCTGGATGCACAAAAAGCTTGAAAATACAAGTTTTGATTTAGAAGCCACATGGAAACGCATTTATAAAACTTATTGTACTGCCAAATCATCATTTTCAAGCTTGCCCTTCCTAAATGCATGTTTTGAAGCATAAAAATGGGTGTTTGGAGGGAAACGAAGCTTGAAAATGCAAGTTTCTATTCCGAAGCCACGAGCATGAAAGCGCAATTATGAAACTTATCATACTCCCAAATCATCATTTTGAAGTTTGTGCTTTCTAAACACATGTTTTGAAGCATTAGAAAGGGTGTTTGGAGGCACAAAAAGATTGAAAATGTAACTTTTGATTCCGAAGCCAACATGAAAGCGTGAAGTTTGTGCTTTCCTAAAAGCATGTTTTGAAGCATCAAAGTGTGTGTTTGGAGGTACAACAATTTTGAAAATGCAAGTTTTGATTTAGAAGCCATGACCATGAAAGCATTATTGAGAAACTTATCATACTCCCAAATCATCATTTTCAAGGTTTTACTTCCTAAATGTATGTTTTGAAGCATCAACATGAGTGTTTGGAGGGACAACAAGCTTGAAAATGCAAGTTTATATTCTAAAGCCACGAGCATGAAAGCGCGATAATTAAAGTTATCGTAATCCCAAATCATCATTTTGAAGTTTGTGCTTCCTAAACACATGTTTTGAAGCATCAAAAAGGGTGTTTGGACGCACAACAAGATTGAAAATTCAAGTTTTGATTTTGAAGCCACAACCATGAAAGCGCAATTATGAAACTTGTCATACTTTTAAATCATCATTTTTTAAATTTATTCTTCCTAAAATAATGTTTTTGAAGCATTAAAAATGGTCTTTGGAGGCACAAGAAACTTGAAAATGTAAATTTTGATTCCAAAGCCACTAGCATGAAAGCATCGTTGTGAAACTTATCGTACTCCCAAATCATCATTTCGAAACATGTGCTTCCTAAACACAAGTTTTGAAGTATCAAAATGGGTGTTTGGAGGTACAACAAGCTTGAAAATGCAAGTTATGATTATGAAGCCACAAGCATGAAAGCGTGGTTATGAAACTTATTGTACTACCAAATCAATATTTTGAAGCTTGTGCTTCCTAAATGCACGTTTTGAAGCATAAAAAATGGGCATTTGATACTTATCATACTCCCAAATAGTCATTTTGAAGCTTGTGCTTCCTAAATGAAAATTTTGAAGAATCAAAATGTGTGTCTGGAGGTACAACAAGTTTGCAAATGCAAGTTTTGATTATTAAGCCGTGAGTATGAAAGCATGATTATGAAACTTATCGTACTCATAAATCATCATTTTGAAGTTTTTCTTCCTAAACTTATGTTTTGAAGCATCAAAATGGGTATGTGGAGGCACAACAAGCTTGAAAATGCAAGTTCTGATTTCGGAGCCATGAGCATGATAGCACGATTATGAAACTTATCATACTCCCAAATGATCATTTTGAAGCTGGTGCTTCCTAAACACAAGCTTTAAAGCATCAAAATGTGTTTGGACGCACAAAAAGCTTGAAAATGCAAGATTTTATTCCGAAGACACATGAAAGTGCAGTTTTATCCTACTCCAAAATCATCATTTTGAAGCTTGTGCTTCCTAAATGCACATTTTGAAGCATAAAAATGGGTGTTTGCAGGCACAACAAGCTTGAAAATGCATGTTCCAATTTTGAAGCCACTACCATGTAAGCGCAATGATGAAACTTATCATACTGTGAAAACGTCATTTTGAAGGTTGTGCTTCCTAAGCGCAAGTTTTAAAGAATCAAAATATGTGTTTGGAGGTACAACAAGTTTGAAAATCCAACTTCTGATTCTCAAGCCATGAGCATGATTATGAAACTAATTGTACTCGCAAATCATCATTTTGAATTTTTTCTTCCTAAACTTTATGTTTTGAAGCATCAAAATGGGTATGTGGAGACACAACAAGCTTGAAAATGCAAGTTCTGATTTAGGGGCCACGAGCATGAAAGCTCAATTATGAAACTTATCATACTCCCAAATAATCATTTTGAATCATCAAAATGTGTGTTTGAATGCACAAAAATCTTGAAAATGCAATTTTTGATTCCGAAGCCACATGAAAGTGCAGTTCTAAAACTTATCGTCCTCCCAAATAATCATTTTCAAGCTTGCCCTTCCTAAGCGCATGTTTTGAATCTATCAAAATGGGTGTTTGTAGAGACAAGAAGCTTGAAAATGCAAGTTTTTATTCCGAAGCCACGAGCATGAAAACGCAATTATGAAACTTATCGTACTCACAAATCATCATTTTGAAGTTTGTGTTTTCTAAACACATGTTTTGAAGCATCAAAAAGGGTGTTTGGAGGCACAAAAAGATTGAAAAATGTAACTTTCGATTCCGAAGCCATGAGCATGAAAGCGCGATTATGAAACTTTTCCTACTCCCAAATCATCATTTTGAAGCTTGTGCTTCCTAAACATAAGTTTTGAAACATGAAAATGTGTGTTTGGAAGCACAACAAGCTTGAAAATGCAAGCTCTAATTCTGAAGCCATGAGTGTGAAAGCTTAGTTATGAAACTTATCGTACTCCCAAATCATCATTTTGAAGCTTGTGCTTCCTAAACACAAGCTTTTAAGCATTAACATGTGTGTTTGGAGGTACAACAAGCTTGAAAATGCAAGTTCTAATTTCAAAGCCACGAGCATAGAAACACGGTTATGAAACTTATCATACTACCAAAACATCATTTTGAAGCATCAAAATGTGTGTTTGGAGGCACAAAAACCTTGAAATGCAATTTTTTATTTCAAAGCCACATGAAAGCATAGTTATAAAACTTATCATACTCCCATATCATCATTTTGAAGCCTATCCTTCCTAAACACATGTTTTGAAGCATCAAAATGGGTGTTTGGGGGGACAAGAAGCTTGAAAATGCAACTTTTTGTTCCAAACTAACGAGCATGAAAGCATAATTATGAAACTTATTGTACTCTTGAATCATCATTTTGAAGTTTGTGCTTTCTAAACGCATGTTTTGATGCATCAAAAAGGGTGTTTGGAGGCACAAAAAGTGAAAATGTAACTTTTGATTCCGAAGCCATGAACATGAAAGCGCAATTATGAAACTTATCCTACTCCCAAATCATCATTTTGAAGCTTGTGCTTCCTAAACGGAAGTTGTAAAAGCATCAAAATGCGTGTTTGAAGATACAACAAGTTAGAAAATGAAAGTTCTGATTCTAAAGCCATGAGCATGAAAGCATGATTATGGAACTTATCATACTCCCAAATCATCATTTTGAAGCTTGTGGTTCCTAAACGCAAGTTTTAAAATATGAAAATGGGTCTTTGGAGGCACAACAAACTTGAAAATGCAAGTTCTAATTCAAAAGCCACGAGTATGAAAGCGTGATTATGAAACTTATCGTACTCCCAAATCATCATTTTGAAGGTTGTGCTTCCTAAATGTATGATTTGAAGCATCAACATGGTTGTTTGGAGGGACAACAAGCTTCCCAAATACATGTTTTGAATCATCAAAAAGGGTGTTTGGAGGCACAACAAGATTGAAAATGCAAGTTTTAGTTCTGAAGCCATGACCATGAAAGCACTATTACAAAACCTATCATACTCCCAAATCATCATTTTGAAATTTATGCTTCCTAAAAGCATGCTTTGAAACATCCAAAACGGTGTTTGGAGGCACAAGAAGCTTGAAAATGCAAGTTCTAATTCTGAAGCCATGAGCATGAAAGTGTCATTGTGAAACTTATCCTACTCCCAAATCATCATTTATAAATATATGCTTCCCAAACATAAGTTTCGAAGTATGAAAATGGGTGTTTGGAGGCACAACAAGCTTGAAAATGTAAGTTCTAATTAATGGGCCACGAGCATGAAAGCGTGATTATGAAACTTATCGTACTCCCAAATCATCATTTTGGAGCTTGTGCTTCCTAAATGCAAGTTTTGAAGTACGAAAATGTGTATTTGGAGTTACAATAAGCTTGAAAATACAAGTTATTATTTCAAATCCATGAGTATGAAAGTGCGGTTATTAAACTTATCATACTCGCAAATCACAATTTTGAAGCTTGTGCTTCCTAAACGCAAGTTTTGAAGCATCAAAATGGGTGTTTCATGGAACAACAAGTTTGGAAATTTATGTTTGGATTTTGAAGCCACGAGCACAAAATCACATTTATGAAACTTATTGTACTCCTGAATCATCATTTTGAAGCTTGTGCTTCCTAAATGAAAATTTTGAAGTGTCAAAATGGGTGTTTGGAGGCAAAATAAGCTTGAAAATGTAAGTTATGATTCTGAAGCTACGAGCATGAAAGCGTCATTATGAAACTTATCGTGCTACCAAATAAACAATTTGAAGCTTGTGCTTGCTGAATGCACATTTTGAAGCATAAAAATGGGTGTTTGGAGGCACAACAAGATTGAAAATGCATGTTATGATTACAAAGCAACTAGCATGTAAGTGCAATGATGAAACTTATCATACTCCCAAATCATTATTTTGAAACTTGTGCTTCCTAAATGCAAGTTTTGAAGCATAAAAATGTGTGTTTGGAGGTACAACAAGCTTAAAAATTCAAGTTCTGATTATGAAGCCATGAGCATAAAAGCATGATTATGAAACTTATTGTACTTGCAAATCATCATTTTGTAGCTTTTCTTCCTAAACTTTGTTTTGAAGAATCAAAATGGGTATTTGGAGGCACAACAAGCTTGTAAATGCAAGTTCATATTTCCGAGCCTGTAGGTCTCGGAGACAATTGAGAGGGGGGGGGTGAATCAGTTGTCTAATAAATTCAAACCAAAAACTTATTAACCAAATTAATGCTTAATACTGGTAAATCAGTTAAGTATGCCGGTAGACAGTGTAAACAGTAAATTGCTATACCGGTAAGAATTAATGCATGAAACATAAGCACAAAGTCATCCACAACACATGACACCAATATTTGTACGTGGAAACCCTGTAAGGGAAAAACCATGGTGGGAAACCTTACCCACAATCAGATGATACTAGTATAGATAGTAAGTGTACAAGAGGGGTTTGCACATGTAGAAAGGCCAACAGCCTAGAGCTCACTGCTTAATCACAAATGGGAGTCACACTGACTACAGTTAGATGGTTAAATCCAATAAGAATGTACTACACAAAATTGCATCTTCATATGCTGATTTCAGTACTGGTGTAATGCTGATATGCTTCTACAAAAACCTAACTTCACCTTCAAATGATGTCTTCGTGTATGCCTCTGCTTTATCTCGCATATGCTTTCACTTGAACCTTTTTCGCATTCCACACTTGATCTTACAAATAAGATCTTACATTTATACCATACCCTAAGACCAATTTTAGTAGGTCGGCTCTACAAAATATTACAATAAAAAACATTTTACAAACAATACAATATCCGATGCAATAACCAATTGAACATGTTGGCTTAATGCATTTACAACAATAATAAATCATCTCCATAGCATGCCATGTTGATCTGGAAAAGATAAACCTGCCGGTGTAACCCTAGATAACCTGGACCTATTTGTTAGTAAAAGCAAATATGCAAATAAGAATATACCAATGATTATTACTTCAAAATAAAGTGTCTGCATGATGTCTTCGACATTACCAAGTGTCTTCCTTGTCATTCCAGGTACCAATGAACATTATATCTTGTCAGTTAATCATATACCGGTAACTGTTGCACAGTTTACTATTTGCTGGTGAATGTTGCTGGATCTCCAAAGTAGGTGTATTTAGTAGGTGTTGACATCAATGACAAAACCATACCAAAATACCAACAATCTCCCCCTTTGGCATTGATGGCAACACAAGATGGAAAAACCATCAAAGTGACAAAACAGACATGCCAAGTGTAAAACCAACAATCTCCTCAAAGTGACAATCTCTCCCCTTGGAAGCAACATGAGTTATTTTATGTTATCCTGTACCAATTTTCACCATAGATATCTCTCCTAAATTGATAATGTGTTTTTCCATTTATCTCTCCCCCTTTGACATCAAATGCCAAAGCTACAAAATTTAAGTCCATACAAAAATACCAACTACTCCCCCTGAGAAGTAGCTTCCTAATCAAATACCGGAATAAAAGATTTGTCCATTTAATTCTGCCAGTTGATGACAATCATCAACTGTCTAAGTCTCTACCAATGGAGGTATGAATCCGAGCTGATCTCTAAGATACTCAAAAGTTTCCTTAGACAAAGGTTTTGTGAAAATATCTGCAAGTTGTTCTTTAGTATTCACATAAACCAGTTTTATCTCCTTTTCTTCAACTTTTTCCCTTAGAAAATTCAGTTTGATAGAAACATGTTTTGTTTTAGAATGTAATACTGGATTCTTAGATATATCAATTGCTGCAGTGTTATCACAATATATAGTAATAGGTTCCTTGCATTTTACCTTTATGTCTTTCAAAATTTTCTTAAGCCAAAGTACCTATGTATAGTTTGTTGCTGCTGCAACATATTCTGATTCTACTGTTGATAAAGATGTACAACTCTGTTTCTTACTTAACCAAGAAACTAATCTCTTTCCAAGAAAGAATGCTCCTCCAGTGGTGCTTTTTCTATCATCCACACCTCCTGCCCAATTTGCATGTGTGTATGCATGTAGATAAAAAATTTCATCTTTAGGATACCATAATCCAAGATTTGTTGTGCCTTGTAAGTACCAGAAAATCCTTTTAACTGCTGATTCACGATTTTCCCTAGGATTACTCTGAAATCTAGAAAATATACATACTGCATTCATAATATCAGGTCTTGTTTGTGTCAAATATAGTAAACCTCCTATCATAGATTTGTATCTAGTTGGATTAACAGGTGTAGATTCATCCCTTTGAGATAATTTGTCATTTGTAGTCATAGGTGTGCTTACTGGTTTAGAGTTCTCCATCCCAAATTTCTTAAGTAGTTCTTTCAAGTACTTAGATTGACTCAAAAATATGCCTTTATCAGTCTGTAAAATCTGCAATCCTAAATTTTTTTTTATTTCTCTGATCATAGACATTTCAAATTCTTGCTGCATTTCAAGAGAAAATTCTTTGCATAATTCATCTTCTCCTCCAAAGATTATATCATCAACAAATACTTCAATAATCAAGATGTCATCACTAGTTACTTTGTAATATAAATTGCTATTTGCATTTCCTTTAGTAAAACCAATCTTTAAAAGATACTTATCCAATCTTGCATATGCTCTTGGAGCTTGTTTTAATCCATACAAAGCTTTTCTTAATCTGCAAACCATATCATTGTCATGTGTCAAGGAAAATCCATCAGGTTGTTCAATATAGACTTCATCTTCAAGATCTCCATTCAAAAATGCACATTTAATATCCATTTGATAAACTTTGTAATCCTTGTGAGCTGCAAAAGCCAAGAATAATCTAACTGCCTCAATTCTGGCTACCGGTGCAAAGGTTTCACTGTAATCAACTCCTTCTTTCTGAGAATATCCCTTACACACTAGTCTTGCTTTATTACTGACAACCTTACCATCTTCATTGAGTTTGTTTCTAAATACCCATTTGGTTCCAATTACATTTTTATTTTTAGGCCGGAGAACTAATGTCCAAGTATTATTTTTCTCAATTTGTTCTAATTCTTCTTCCATAGCTTTAATCCAGAATTTATCTTCACATGCCTCATTGATAGATAATGGTTCAATTTGAGAAATAAGACATACCTCTTCATTTGCCAATCTTCCTCTTGTCATGACTCCTTTAAATTTGCTTCCAATTATCTGATCTTTAGAATGATTTAGTCTTACATACCGGGGTGTCTTAGTCTGTTGTTGTTTTTCAATTACTATGGAAGCCTCTGATGATACCGGAGTAACTGGATCATCATTTTGTATCGGTGGATTTATTGTAGGTCCATTTGTCATAATTTTTGTTCCGGTTCAGAGTCTATATACCTTGAAGTTCCTCTGAATTGTTCATCAATCTTTACATTTGTACTCTCAACAATTTTATGTAATCTTTTATTAAAACATCTATATGCTTTACTCTTAGATGAATAGCCAAGAAATATTCCTTCATCACTTCTAGGATCAAACTTGCCAATACTCATCTCTTCTAATATAACATTTACTTCCAAAAATTCTGAAATGCTTAAGAGTAGGAGTATTACCAAACCATAGTTCATGAGGGGTCTTACCAGCTTCACCTTTGATGTGAACTTTGTTGAATGTATAGACAGCAGTGCTTACTGCCTCTCTCTAGTACACATGTGGTAGATTTGCTTCTGATAACATACTTCTTGCTACATCCAAAACAGTTTTATTTTTTCTTTCAACAACTCCATTCTGTTGTGGTGTCTGAGGTGCTGATAACTGTCTTTTGATTCCATTTACTTCACAGAATGTATTAAAATCTTTAGATGTGAATTCTCCTCCTTGATCTGATCTTAAACATTTAATTTTCTTACCAGTTTCATTTTCAACCATTGCTTTGAATAGTTTGAACTTCCCAAGTGCTTGTGATTTTTCTCTGAGAAAAGTAACCCAACACATTCTAGAATAATCATCAATAATGAGCATGAAATATCTATCACCTTGTAAGCTTTTAGTTCTAGCTGGACCACATAAATCAATGTGAATTAAATCAAGGGCATTATTGGATTTTTCTGGAATACTTTTGAAACTAGCTCTAACTTGTTTTCCAAATTGACATTCCTTGCAAATTGTATTCCGAGGTTTCACAATTTTAGGTAGATCTCTAACTGCCTTAGAAGTACTGATTTTTACCATGCAATCAAAATTTACATGACATAGTCTTTTATGCCATAGCCAACTTTCATCTATATGTGCAATTAAGCATGCCTTTTCACTGTTATTCAAATGAAAGATATTACCTCTAGTATGATTATCGGTTGCAATTTCCAAACCAGTTCTATTCATGATTTTGCATTTTCCATTTTTAAATTGTAACTGAAAACCTTTTTCAACTAATTGACCAACACTTAAAAGATTATGTTTTAATCCTTCAACATAGTAGACATTGTCAGTGTTATGTTTACCATCAAGAGATATTGAACCCTTACCTTTGATTGAACACGCTTTGTCATCTCTCAAGCTTACTAAACCTCCATTGTATTCTTGAAAGTTCAAGAATTTACCTTTGTCTCCAGTTATGTGATGTGAGCATCTTGAGTCAATAATCCATTCATCCTTTGATTCAACTTTAGCTTCTAGGGCTTGTTCTACCGGTTGAGCAATAGGTACCGGTTGATCTTTTGTTATAGAAACAAAGACCCATCCATTGTCTACTGGATCCTCATCAGAATCATCAGTCACACCTTCATCAGCAATGTAACAAGATTTATCTTTGTTTTTCTTAAATTTGTATCTCTGATATTCAGGAATAGGTTTGTATGTTCTTCTAGCTTCTTCTCTTACTCTAGCATGTCTATCAGGGCATCTTGAAGCCATATGACCAATCTTATTGCAGTTAAAACATTTAAAGGGTGCTTTACCTTCATACTTACTTCCAATTGGGCCTTTGGGAATTTTTCTTGCAAATAGTGCTTCAAGTTCTTCAAGCTCTTCATTCTCCTTCCAGGTTTCTTCAAGTTCTCTTGCATAAAAGGCTCTCCAGTCTGATTTGTCAAAGGATGGAGTAGATGATGTTGATGCTTTAAAGGCCAAATCAGTTTTTATAGTAGTAACAGGACCAAATTCCTCAATTTCAAAAGCTAAAAGTTTTCCAATCAATGTATCCCTAGTTACTGATGTATTAGGCATTGTTCTCAACTCATTTATAGCAATAACCTTCATTTTATATGCCGGTGGCAAACCTCTTAAGATTTTTGAAACAATCTCATCTTCACTCAAGGTTCCTCCACAACATTTGATACCCAAAACAATTTCATTTACTCTTTCCATAAAAGCAGAAATCCTTTCATCTTCTTCCATTTTTAGATGTTCATACCTGACTCGAAAGCTTTCAAGTTTTGCAATTTTGACTGTGGAATCCCCTTCATTCAGCGTTTCCAAATGATCCCAAATAGCTTTTGCAGTGGACCTATCTGATAATCCCATGATTTGTTGATCTAATAATGCGCTCAAGAGTGCTTCTCTTGCTTTGTAATCATTTTCTTCATCTTTAGCTAAAGTAGTGGGAGTAGTCTGACCAGCTACAGCAGCAGTATAACCATTCCTAGTAACTTCCCAGATGTCTTTACCAATGCAATTCAGATGTGTCTCCATTCTGATTTTCCATATCCCATAGTTGGTTCCATCAAGTTTAGGACTATCCTTTCTGAAATAATTAGTAGACATTGGATCTCCTCAAGTTGTTAAACTTCTACAAAAAGAGGACTAGGCTCTGATACCAATTGTAGGTCCCGGAGACAACTAAGAGGGGGGGGTGAATTAGTTTTCTAATAAATTCAAACCAAAAACTTATTAACCAAATTAATGTTTAATACTGGTAAATTAGTTAAGTATGTCGGTAGACAGTGTTAATAGTAAATTGCTATACCGGTAAGAATTAATGCATGAAACATAAGCACAAAGTCATCCACAACACATGACACCAATATTTGTACGTGGAAACCCTGTAAGGGAAAAACCATGGTGGGAAACCTTACCCACAATCAGATGATACTACTGTAGATAGTAAGTGTACAAGAGGGGTTTACACATGCATAAAGGCCAACAGCCTAGAGCTCACTGCTCAATCACAAATGGGAGTCACACTGACTACAGTTGGATGGTTAAATCCAATAAGAATGTACTACACAAAATTGCATCTTCATATGCTGATTTCAGTACTGGTGTAATGCTGATATGCTTCTACAAAAACCTAACTTTACCTTCAAATGATGTCTTCGTGTATGCCTCTGCTTTATCTCACATATGCTTTCACTTGAACCTTTTTTGCATTCCACACTTGATCTTACAAATAAGATCTTACATTTATACCATACCCTAAGACCCATTTTAGTAGGTCGGCTCTACAAAATATTACAATAAAAAACATTTTACAAACAATACAATATCCGATGCAATAACTGATTGAACATGTCGGCTTAATGCATTTACAACAATAATAAATCATCTCCATAGCGTGCCATGCTGATCTGGAAAAGATAAACCTGCTGATGTAACCCTAGATAACCTGGACCTATTTGCCAGTAAAATCAAATATGCAAATAAGAATATACCAATGATTATTACTTCAAAATAAAGTGTCCACATGATGTCTTCGACATTACCAAGTGTCTTCCATGTCATTCCAGGTACTGGTGAACATTATATCCTGCTGGATAATCATATACCGGTAACTGTTGCATAGTTTACTGTTTGCCGGTGAATGTTGCTGGATCTCCAGAGTAGGTGTATTTAGTAGGTGTTGACATCAATGACAAAACCATACCAAAATACCAACAGAGCCACGAGCATGAAAGTGCAATTATGAAACTTATCATACTCCCAAATGATCATTTTGAAGGTGGTGCTTCCTAAACACAAGTTTTTAAGCATCAAAATGTGTGTTTGGATGCATAAAAAGCTTGAAAATGCAAGTTTTGATTCTGAAGCCACGTGAAAGCATAGTTATAAAACTTACCGTTCTCCCAAATCATCATTTTCAAGCTTGCCCTTTCTAAGCACATGTTTTCAAGCATGAAAATGGGTTTTTGGAGGGAGAAGAAGTTTGAAAATGAAAGTTTTTATTCCGGAGGCACGAGCATGAAAGCGCAATTAAGAAACTTATCGTACTCCCAAATCATCATTTTGAAGTTTGTGCTTCCTAAACATAAGTTTTGAAACATCAAAATGTGTGTTTGGAAGCACAACAAGCTTGAAACTGGAAGTTCTAACTCCGAAGCCACGAGCATGAAAGGTCAGTTATGAAACTTATCGTACTCCCAAATCATCATTTTGAAGCTTGCGCTTCCTAAACGTGAGTTTTTAAGAATTAACATGTTTGTTTGGAGGTAGAGCAAGCTTGAAAATGCAAGTTCTAATTTTAAAGCCACGAGCATGGAAACACGGTTATGAAACTTATCGTACTCCCAAATCATCATTTTGAAACTTATGCTTCCTAAAAGTATGTTTTGAAGCATAAAAAAGGGTGTTTGGAGGCACAAGAAGATTGAAAATGCAAGTTTTGGTTTCGAAGCCACAAACATGAAAGCATAATTGTGAAACTTATCCTACTCCAAAATCATCATTTCGAAACTTGTGCTTCCTAAACACAAGTTTTGAAGTATCAAAATGGGTGTTTACAGACGCAACAAGCTTGAAAATGTAAGTTATAATGGAGGGGCCACAAGCATGAAATCATGATTATGAAACTTATCGTACTCCCAAATCATCGTTTTGAAGCTTGTGCTTCCTAAATGCAAGTTTTGAATATCAAAATGTGTGTTTGCAGGTACAATAAGCTTGAAAATGCAAGTTATGATTTCAAAGCCATGAGCATCAAAGTGTGGTTATTAAACTTATCGTACTCACCAATCATCATTTTGAAGCTTGTGCTTCCTAAATGCAAGTTTTGAAGCATCAAAATAGGTGTTTCATGGAACAACAAGTTTGGAAATGCACATTTGGATTTTGAAGCCATGAGCATGAAAGTGCCATTGTGAAACTTATCGTACTCCCAAATCATCATTTTGAAGCTTCATCAACTTGTGCTTCCTAAACGCAAGTTTTAAAAGTATCGAAATGTGTGTTTGGAGATACAACAAGTTTGAAAATCCAAGCTCATATTCTAAAGCCACGAGCATGAAATCACAATTATAAAACTTATTGTGCTCCCAAATCATCATTTTGAAGCTTGTGCTTCCTAAACGAAAGTTTTGAAGCATCCAAATGTGTGTTTGGAGGTACAACAAGCTTGCAAATGCAAGTTCTGATTTTGAAGCCATGAGCATGAAAGCATGATTATGAAACTTGTCATACACGTAAATCATCATTTTGAAGTTTTTCTTCCTAAACTTATGTTTTGAAGCATCAAAATGGGTATGTGGAGGCACAACAAGCCCAAAAATGCAAGTTCTGATTTTGGAGCCACGAGCATGAAAGTACGATTAGGAAACTTATCGTACTTCTAAATCATCATTTTGAAGTTTGTTCTTTCTCAACGCATGTTCTGAAGCATCAAAAAGGGTGTTTGGACGCACAAAAAGATTGAAAATTTAACTTTTGATTCCAAATCCATGAGCATGAAAGCGCGATTATGAAACTTATCCTACTCCCAAATCATCATTTCGAAGCCACAAGCGTGAAAGCTTAGTTATGATACTTATCGTACTCCCAAATCATCATTTTGAAGCTTGCGCTTCATAAATGCAAGTTTTTAAGCATTAACATGTGTGTTTGGAGGTACAACAAACTTGAAAATGCAAGTTCTAATTTCAAAGCGATGAGCATGGAAACGCGGTTATGAAACTTATCGTACTCCCAAATCATAATTTTGTAGGTTTTGTTTACTAAACGCAAGGTTTTAAGAATCAAAATTTGTGTTTGGAGGTACAACAATCTTGAAAATGCAAGTTTCGATTACAAAACCACAAGCATGAAAGTGCAATTATGAAACTTATCATACTCCCAAGTCATCATTTTCAACCCTATGCTTCCTAAACGTAAGTTTTGAAGCATCAAAATGAGTGTTTAGAGGCATGAAAAGATTGAAAATGCATGTTCTGATTATGAAGCCACAAACATGTAAGCACGATTATGAAACTGATTATACTCCTAAATCATTATTTTGAGGCTTGTGCTTCCTAAACTCAAGTTTTGAACTATCAAAATGGGTGTTTGGAGGTTCAACAAGATTGAAAAGGCAAGTTTTGATTTCGAAGCCACAAGTATGAAAGCACGATTATGAAACTTATCATACTCTCAAATCATCATTTTGAAGCTTATGCTTCCTAAACATAAATTTTGAAGCTTCAAAAAGGGTGTTTGGAGGCACAAGAAGCTTCAAAATGATGATTAGTGAGTACGATAAGTTTCACAATGACACTTTCATGCTCGTGGCTTCAAAATCAGAAGTTGCATTTTCAATCTTCTTGTGCCTCCAAGAGCATGAAAGTGCGTTTATGAAACTTATCGTACTCCAAATCATCATTTTGAAGCTTATGCTTCCTAAACATAAGTTTTGAAACATCAAAATGTCTGTTTCGAAGCACAACAAGCTTGAAAATGCAAGCTCTAATTCTGTAGCCATGAGCGTGAAAGCTCAATTATGAAACTTATCGTACTCCCAAATCATCATTTTGAAGCTTGTGCTTCCTAAACGCGAGCTTTTAAGTATTACCATGTGTGTTTGGAGGTACAACAAGCATGGAAACACAGCTATGAAACTTATCGTACTACTGAATCATCATTTTGAAACTTTTACTTACTAAATGCAAGGTTTGAAGAATCAAAATGGGTGCTTGGAGGTACAACAAGATTGAAAAGGCAAGTTTTGATTTCGATGCCACAAGTATGAAAGCACGATTATGAAACTTATCGTACTCCCAATTCATCATTTTGAAGCTTGTGCTAGCTAAACACAAGTTTTGAACTATCAAAATGGTGTTTAAAGGTACAACAAGCTTGAAAATGCAAGTTCTGATTCCAAAGCCACGAGCATGAAAGTGTGTTTATGAAACTGATCATACTCACAAATCATCATTTTGAAGCTTATGCTTCCTAAACGGAAATTTTGAAGCTTCAAAATGCAAGTTTTGATTCTGAAGCCACAAGCATGAAAACATGATTATGAAACATATCATATTTCCAAATCATCATTTTGAAGCTTGTGGTTCCAAAACGTAAGTTTTTAAGTATGAAAATGCATCTTTGGAGGCACCAAAAACTTGAAAATGCCAGTTCTGATTCAAAAGCCACGAGTATGAAAGCGCAATTAAGAAACTTATCGTACTCCCAAATCATGATTTGAAGTTTGTGCTTTCGAAACTAAATGCAAGTTTTGAAGCATCGAAATGTGTCTTTGGAGGTACAACAACCTTGAAAATGCAAGTTTTGACTTAGAATCCATGAGCATGAAAGCATGATTAAGAAACTTATCGTACTCCTAAATAATCATTTTCAAGTTTGTCCTTCCTAAATGTATGCTTTGAAGTATCGACATGGGTGTTTGGAGGGACAACAAGCTTGAAAATGCAAGTTTTTATTCTGAAGCGATGAGCATGAAAGAACGATTATGAAAGTTATCATACTCCCAAATCATCATTTTTTAAGTTTGTGCTTCTTAAACACATTTTTTGAAGCATTGAAAAGGGTGTTTGGAGGCACAAGAAGATTGAAAATGCAAGTTTTGATTATGAAGCCATGATGATGAAAGTGTGATTATGAAACTTATCATACTCCCAAATCATCATTTTTAAACTTATGCTTCCTAAAAGCATATTTTGAAGGATCAAAAAGGGTGTTTCGAGGCACAAGAAGCTTGAAAATGCAAGTTTTGATTCTGAAGCCACAAGCATGAAAGCATGATTATGAAACTTATCATACTTCCAAATCATCATTTTGAAGTTTGTGGTTCCTAAACGCAAGTTTTGAATTATGAAAATGGGTCTTTGGAGGCACAACAAACTTGAAAATGCAAGTTCCTATTCAGAAGCCACAAGTATGAAAGTGCGATTATGAAACTTATCGTACACCCAAATCATGATTTTGAAGTTTTTGCTTTCCTAAATGCAAGTTTTGAGGCATCAAAATGTGTGTTTGGTGGTACAACAAGCTTGAAAATGCATGTTTTGATTCAGAAGCCATGAGCATGAAAGCATGATTAAGAAATTTATCGTACTCCAAAATCATCATTTTCAAGGTTGTGCTTCCTAAATATATGTTTTGAAGCATCAACATGGGTGTATGGAGGGACAACAAGCTTGAAAATGCAAGTTTTTATTCCGAAGCTATGAGCATGAAAGCGCGATTATGAAAGTTATTGTACTCCCAAATCATCATTTTGAAGTTTGTCCTTCCTAAACACATGTTTTGAAGCATCAAATTTTTTTTGTAAGGCACAACAAGATTGAAAATGCTTCAAAAAAGCAAGTTTTGAAGTATGAAAATGTGTGTTTGGAGGTAAAATAAGCTTGAAAATGCAAGTTATAATTTTGAAGCCATGAGCATGAAACTGCGGTTATTAAACTTATTGGACTCGCAAATCATCATTTTGAAGCTTGTGCTTCCTAAATGCAAGTTTTGAGGCATCAAAATGGGTGTTTCATGGAACACCAAGTTTGAAAATGCACAATTGAATTTTGAAGCCATGAGAATGAAAGTGCAAGATTGTGAAACTTATCGTACTCCCAAATCATCATTTTGAAGCTTGTGCTTCCTAAACGCAAGTTGTAAAATTATCAAAATGTGTGTTTGGAGATACAAGAAGATTGAAAATGCAAGTTCTGATTCTGAAGCCACGAGCATGAAAGCATGATTATGAAACTTATCCTACTCCCAAATCATAATTTTGAAGCTTGTGCTTCTTAAAGGATAGTTTTGAAGTGTCAAAATGGGTGTTTGGAGGCACAAAGAGCTTGAAAATGCATGCTATGATTCTGAAGCTATGAGCGTGAAAGCGTGATTATGAAACTTATTGTACTAACAAATCAACATTTCAAGCTTGTACTTCCTAAATGCACATTTTGAAGCATAAAAATAGGTGTTTGGAGGCACAAAATTTAGAATCTTATTGTACTCCCAAATCATCATTTTGAAGCTTGTGCTTCCTAAACACAAGTTGCAAAGGCACCAAAATGTGTGTTTGGAGATACAAAAAACTTGAAAATGAAAGTTTTGATTCCGAAGCTAAGAGCATGAAAGCATGTTTATGAAACTTATCATACTCATCATCATTTTAAGCTTGTGCTTCCTAAATGAAAGCTTTGAAGTGTCAAAATGGGTGTTTTGAGGCACAACAAGCATGTAAGCGCAATGATGAAACTTATCATACTCCCAAATCATCGTTTTGAAGCTTGTGCTTCCTAAACGCAAATTTTGAAGCATCAAAATGTATGTTTGGAGGCACAACAATCTTGAAAATGCAAGTTCTGATTCTAAAGCCATGAGCATGAAAGCATGATTATGAAACTTATCGTACTCCTAAATCATAATTTTGAATTTATTTTTCCTAAACTTATGTTTTGAAGCATCAAAATGGGTATGTGGAGGCACAACAAGCTTGAAAATGCAAGTTCTGATTTTAGAGCCACTAGCATGAAAATGTGATTATGAAACTTATCATACTCCCAAATGATCATTTTGAAGTTGGTGCTTCCTAAACACAGTTTTTGAAGCATCAAAATGTGTGTTTGGACGCTAAAAAAGCTTGAAATGCAATTTTTGATTTCAGAGCCACATGAAAGCATAGTTAGAAAACTTATCGTACTCCCAAATCATCATTTTCAAGCTTGCCCTTCCTAAACACATGTTTTGAAGCATCAAAATGGGTGTTTGGAAGGACAAGAAGCTTGAAAATGCAAGTTTTTGTTTCAAAGCCATTAGCATGAAAGCGCAATTATGAAACTTATTGTACTCCCGAATCATCATTTTGAAATTTGTTCTTTCTAAACGCATGTTTTGAAGCATCAAAAAGGGTGTTTGGAGGCACAAAAAGTGAAAATGTAACTTTTGATTTTGAAGCCATGAACAGAAAAGCACGATTATGAAACTTATCCTACTCCTAAATCATCATTTTGAAGCTTGTGCTTCCTAAATGCAAGTTTTAAAAGCATCAAAATGCGTGTTTGGAGATACGACAAGCTTGAAAATGGAAGTTTTGATTCCGAAGCCACGAGCATGAAAGAACAATTATTAAACTTATCGTATTCCCAAATCATCATTTTGAAGCTTGTGGTTCCTAAACGCAAGTTTTGGAATATGAAAATGGGTCTTTGGAGGCACAACAAACTTGAAAATGTAAGTTCTGATTTAGAAGCCACGAGTATGAAATCTTGATTATGAAACTTATCGTACTCTCAAATCATCATTTTGAAGGTTATGCTTCCTAAATGTATGGTTTAAAGAATCAACATGGCTGTTTGGACGGACAACAAGCTTCCTAAACACATGTTTTGAAACATCAAAAAGGGTGTTTGGAGGAACAACAAGATTGAAAATGCAAGCTTTGATTCTGAAGCCACAACCATGAAAGCGCGATTACAAAACTTATCATACTCCCAAATCATCATTTTGAAATTTATGCTTCCTAAAAGCATGCTTTGAAACATCAAAAAGGGTGTTTGGAGGCACAAGAAGCTTGAAAATGCAAGTTCTGATTCCAAAGCCACGAGCATGAAAGTGTCATTGTGAAACTTATCCTACTCCCTAATCATTATTTCGAAACATGTGCTTTTTAAACACAAGTTTTGAAGTATCAAAATGAGTGTTTGTAGGCACAACAAGCTTGAAAATGTAAGTTCTAATTGAGGGGCCACGAGCATGAAAGCATGATTATGAAACTTATCATACTCCCAAATCATCATTTTGAAGCTTGTGCTTCCTAAATGTAACTTTTGAAGTTTGAAAATGTGTGTTTGGAGGTACAATAAGCTTGAAAATGCAAGTTGTGATTTCAAAGCCATGAGAATGAAAGTGAGGTTATCAAACTTATCGTACTCACAAATCATAATTTTGAAGCTTGTGCTTCCTAAATGCAAGTTTTGAAGCATCAAAATGCGTGTTTCATGGAACAACAAGTTTGGAAATGAACGTTTGGATTTTGAAGCATGAAAGTGCCATTGTGAAACTTATTGTATTCCCAAATCATCATTTTGAAGCTTGTGCTTCCCAAACGCAAGTTGTAAAAGCATCAAAATGTGTGTTTGGAGATACAACAAGCTTGAAAATCCAAGTTCTTATTCCAAATCCACGAGAATGAAATCATGATTATTAAACTTATTGTACTCCTAAATCATCATTTTGAAGCTTGTGCTTCCTAAATGAAATTTTTGAAGTGACAAAATGGGTGGTTGGAGGCACAACAAAAATGGGTGGTTGGAGGCACAACAAGCTTGAAAATACATGTTCTGATTCCGAAGCAACTAGCATGTAAGTGCGATGATAAAACTTATCATACTCCCAAATCATCATTTTGAAACTTGTGCTTCCTAAACACAAGTTTTGAAGCATCAAAATGTGTGTTTGGAGGTACAACAAGCTTGAAAATTCAAGTTCTGATTCAAAAGCCATGAGCATAATAGCATGATTATGAAACTTATCGTACTCACAAATCATCATTTTGTAGTTTTTCGTCCTAAACATATCTTTTGAAGAATCAAAATGGGTATGTGGAGGCACAACAAGCTTGATAATGGAAATTTTGATTCTGAAGCCAAGTGAAATCGTAGTTACAAAACTTATCGTACTCCCAAATCATCATTTTCAAGCTTGCCTTCCTTAACACATGTTTTGGAGCATCAAAATGGGTTTTTGGAGTGAGAAAAAGCTTGAAAATGCAAGTTTCTATTCCGAAGCCATGCAAGCGCAATTATGAAACTTATCGTACTCCCAAATCATCATTTTGAAGTTTGTGCTTTCTAAATGCATGTTTTGAAGCATCAAAAAGGGTGTTTGGAGGCACAAAAAGATTGAAAATGTAACTTTTGATTCTGAAGCCATGAGCATGGAAGCACGATTATGAAACTTATCATACTCCCAAATCATCATTTTGAAGCTTGTGCTTCCTAAACATAAGTTTTGAAACATCATAATGTGTGTTTGGAAGCACAACAAGCTTGGAATTGCAAGTTCTAATTTCGAAGCCATGAGCGTGAAATCTCAGTTATGAAACTTATCGTCCTCCCAAATCATCATTTTGAAGGTTGCGCTTCCTAAACGTAAGTTTTTAAGCATTAACATGTTTGTTTGGAGGTACAACAAGCTTGAAAATGCAAGTTCTAATTTCAAATCCATGAGCATGGAAACATGGTTATGAAACTTATCGTACTCCCAAATCATTATTTTGAAACTTTTGGTTACTAAATGCAAGGTTTGAAGAATCAAAATATGTGTTTGGAGGTACAACATGTTAGGGTTCCCACAGATACTGAGAGGGGGGGGGTGAATCAATATCTGACCGGTAATGAAATTTTCTTGGAATAGAACATGCAGAACATAAAGTAACAGTATACCGGTATGCAAGAATTAATGTAAATAATAGAATCAAAAACATCTACATGAAAAGAACACCATAACACAAGATGTTTAATTAGGAAACCCGGTGTGGGAAAAACCTCGGTGGGATTTGTGACCCACAATATTCACTTACTGGCCAATAAGAGAATATTACTTACAATAGGGGCCTGCACATGCAAGAAGGCCAACTGCCTAGAGCACACTGCTCAATAAGAAGTCACACTGACTTACAATGAGGATTTACACAGATCCAATATTCTGTACTGCTTTACAATAGCATCTTCAATGCCAGATTCAGTACCGGTTCTTGCTCTGTTCTTTACATATACCCTTGACCTATAATTCGCACATTAGGTCTACCTTATAATTATCTTTATACTTCCTATCCATACCTTACAAATGTCTACAATGATCTCTTTTATATACAAGAGTCATTTTACAATTTGCCAAGTCAGCTTGCAATAATAAACAAAATATTACATATTGAAAATCATGTCAGCCTCTATGCCAGTATACATGTTCTCTTCTATGCTGGTGCCGGTGTAGAGTGATCTTGCTAATGCCGGTGCACTATCTTGCTTGAATAATGTTTTGTCGGCATAATGTCTTACCGATGCCATAGGATTGCAAGGTTTCCTGTGTAATTTTTTACCGGTATAATGTCTTGCCGGTGCCATAGGATTGCAAGGTTGCCTGTGTAATGTTTTACTGGTATAATGTCTTGCCGGTGCCATAGGATTGCAAGGTTGCCATCAATGACAAAACCTTGAATCACACACAATGTCTCATTGGAGTGTCCATATGCCAACACAACAAGCTTGAAAATGCAAGTTCTGTTTGTAATGCCACGAGCATGAAAGCACGATTATGAAACTTATCATACTACCAAGTCATCATTTTGAAGCTTGTGCTTTCTATACGTAAGTTTTGAAGCATCAAAATGGGTGTTTAGAGACATGAAAACATTTAAAATGCATGTTCTGATTAAGAAGCCACAACATGTAAGATTTAAAAAGCTTGTACTTCCTAAATGAAAGTTTTGAAGTGTCAAAATGGGTGTTTGGAGCAAGACCAAGCTTGAAAATGCAAGTTATGATTCTGAAGCTACAAGCATGAAAGTGTGATTATGAAACTTATAATGCTACCAAATCAATAATTTGAAGCTTGTGCTTTCTCAATGCACATTTTGAAGCATAAAAAATGGGTTTTTGGAGGCACAACAAGCTTAAAAATGCATGTCCTGATTGTGAAGCAACTAGCATGTAAGCGCGATGATGAAACTTATCATACTCCCAAATCATCATTTTGAAACTTGTGCTTCCTAAATGCATGTTTTGAAGCATCAAAATGTGTGTTAGAAGGCAGAAGAAGCTTGAAAATGCAAGTTCTTATTCTGAAGCCATGAGCATGAAAGCATGATTATGAAACTTATCGTACTCACAAATCATTATTTTGTAGTTTTTCTTCCTAAAATTATGTTTCAAAGCATCATTTTGTAGCTTTTCTTCCTAAACACAAGTTTTGAAGCATCAAAATGTGTGTTTGGACGCACAAGAAGCTTGAAAATGCAAGTTTTGATTCCAAAGCCACTTGAAAGCGTAGTTATAAAACTTATCATTCTCTCAAATCATCATTTTCAAGCTTTCCCTTCCTTATGGTACTCCCAAATCATAATTTTGAAGCTTGTGCTTCCCAAACCTAAGTTGTAAAAGCATCAAAATGTGTGTTTGAAACCTTGTTGTGCCTTAAAACACTGATTTTGATGCTCTGAAACTGGGGCTTCTAAGGGACAAGCTTTGAAATGAGGTTCTAAGAGCATGGTGTGCGCCAAAATCAGATTTTGACGCTATTGACTCTAGAATCGAGACTTGCATCTTGAAACCTTGTTGTGCCTCCAAATATTGATTTTGATGCTCCAAAACTGGGTCTTTTGAGGCACAACCTCCGAAATGAGCTTCTAAGAGAACGATGTGTGTCAAAATCAAATTTTGATGCTATAGGATCTGGAATAGGGACGTGCTTCTTGAAACCTTGTAGTGCCTCCAAAAACTGATTTTGATGTTTCAAAATTGGGCTTTCAAGGCACAAGCTTCGCAAATGAGGTTCTAAGAGCACGGTGTGCATCACTATATCGGCTCTGAAATCGCGACTTTCGTATTGCAACCTTGCACCTCCAAACACCAATTTTGATGCTTAGAAACTGGGGCTTTCGAGGAACAAGCTCCTAAACAAGGTTCTAAGAGCACAATGTGCCTCAAAATCGGATTTTGATACTACCGGCTCTGGAATTGAAACTTGCCTCTTGAAACCTTGTTGTGCCTCAAAACACCAATTTTTATGCTCTGAAACCGGGGCTTTCAAGGTGTATGCTCCAAAACAAGGTTCTAAGAGAATGATATGCATCAAAATTGAATTTTGATACTACCATCACGGGAATTAGGACTTGTATCTTGAAACCTTGTTGTGCCTCCAAACATTAATTTTGATGTTCCAAATTCAGGGCTTTCAAGGCACAAGCTTTGAAATGATGTTCTAAGAGCACGATGTCTTTAACTTGCATTTTGACACTATCGACTTTGGAATCGAGACTTGTATGTTGAAACCTTGTTCTACCTCCAAACACTAATTTTTATGCTCCAAAAATGAGGCTTTTGAGGCACAACCTCTGAAATGAGGTTCTAAGAACACCATGTTTGTCAAAATCATGTTTTGACTCGACCAGCTTGAGAATTGGGACTTGTGTCTTCAAACCTTGTTGTTCCTTTAAAGATTGATTTTGATGTTTTGATATTTGAGCTTTCGAGCCACACGCTCCGAACTGGGGTTTCAAGAGCACGATGTGCATCAAAATCATGTTTTGACACTACAGGCTTCGAAATAGGGACTTGCGTCTTGAAAGCTTGTTGTGCCTCCAAACACCAATTTTGATGCTTTGAAACCAAAGATTTTGAGGCATAAGCTCCAAATCAAGATTCTAAGAGCACGATGTGCGTCAAAATCAAATTTTGACACTAGTGGCTCCAAAATCGAGACTTGTGTCTTGAAACCTTGTTGTGCCTCCAAACATCAATTTTGATGCTCAGAAATCCCAGATTTTAAGGCACAAGCTTCAAAACAAGGTTCTAAGAGCATGACGTGCATCAAAATTGCATCTTGACGCTATCATCTCTGGAATCAACACTTGAATCTTGAAAGCTTGTTGTGCCTCCAAACACTGATTTTGATGCTCCAAAATCGAGGCTTTTGATGCACAAGCTCTGAAATGAGGTTCTAAGAGAATGATATTCGTCTGAATCAAATTTTGATAGTACCGACTCTTGAATTGGGACTTGCATCTTGAGAGCTTATTGTGCCTCCAAACACCAATTTTATGCTCCAAAATTGGTGCTTTCAATGCACAAGCTCTTAAAGGAGGTTCTAAGAGCACAATGTGCATTAAAATTGAATTTTTATGCTATCGGCTCTGAAATCAGGACTTGCTTGTGCCTTGAAACCTTGTTGTACCTCCAAACATTGATTTTCATTCTCTAAAATAGGGGCTTTCAAGGCACAATCTCCAAAATGAGGTTCTAAGAGCATGATGTACGTTAAAATCACGTTTTTATGCTATTGGCTCAGGAATCGAGACTTGTGTCTTGAAACCTTCTTATGCCTCCAAACATTGATTTTGATGCTCTAAAATCAGGGCTTTCGAGGCAGAAGCTCCTAGATGAGATTCTAAGAGCACAATGTGTGTCAAAATCATATTTTAACACTAGTGACTCTGGAATCTAGACTTGCATCTTGAAACTATGTTGTGCCTCCACACACTGATTTTGATGCTATGAAATCAGGGCTTTCGAGGCATAAGCTCCAAAATGAGGTTATAAGAGAATGATGTGCATAAAAATGATGTGCCTCCAAACACCGATTTTGATGCTTCGAAACTGAGGCTTTCGAGACACAATTTCAAAAATGATATTCTAAAAGCACAATGTGCACCAAAATCGCATTTTGACCCTACCAGCTTCGAAATCGAGACCTCCATCTTGAAATCTTGTTATCCCACCAAACATAGATTTTGATACTTTGAAACCGGAGCTTTCGATGCACAAGCTCCAAAAAAGGGTTCTAAGAGCACAATGTGCGTCAAAGTTGAATTTTAACGCTACAGTCCCTAAAACTGCGACTTGCCTCTTGAAACCTTGTTGTGCCTCAAAACACCAATTTTGATGCTCTGAAACTCAGGCTTTTGATGCACAAGCTTCAAAATGAAGTTCTAAGAGTATGATGTGTGCCAAAATTACGTTTTGATGCTATCGGCTTTGGAATCAGGACTTGCAACTTGAAACCTTGTTGTGCCTCAAAACACTGGTTTTTTTGCTTTGAAACTGGGGCTTTCGAGGCACAAGCCCCAAAATGAGCTTCTAAGAGAATGACGTGCGTCAAAATTGAATTTTGATGCTCCTGGCTCTAGAATCGAGACTTGTATCATGCTCATGGCTTTGGAATCGAAACTTGCATTTTCAAGCTTCTTGTGCCTTCAAACAACTTGTTTGATGCTTCAAAACATTCTTTTAGGAAGCATGAATTTCAAAATGATGATTTGGGAGTACGATAAGTTTCATAATCGCGTTTTTATGGTTGTCGATTTAGAATCAAAACTTGCATTTTCAATCTTGTTGTGCCTCCAAACACCCTTTTTGATGCTTCAAAACATGTGTTTAGGATGCACAAACTTCAAAATGATGATTTGGGAGTATGCTAACTTTCATAATCATGCTTTCATGCTCATATCTTTGGAAAATAAACTTGCATTTTCAAGCTTGTTGTCCCTCCAAACACCCATGTTGATGCTTAAAAACATACATTTAGGAAGCACAACCTTGAAAATGATGATTTGGGAGTACGATAAGTTTCATAACCATGTTTCCATGCTCGTGGCTTTGAAATTAGAACTTGCATTTTCAAGCTTGTTGTACCTCCAAACACAAATGTTAATGATTAAAAACTTGCGTTTAGGAAGCGCAAGCTTCAAAATGATGATTTCAGATTCTGATAAGTTTCATTCCTAAGCTTTGACACTCATGGCTTCAGAATTAGAACTTGCATTTTTAACCTTGTTTTGCTTCCAAACACACATTTTGATGTTTCAAAACAGTCTAGGAAGCACAAGCTTCAAAATGATGATTTGGGAGTAGGATAATTTTCATGATCGTGCTTTCATGCGAAGCTTGTGCTTCCTAAATGCAAGTTGTAAAACCATCAAAATGTGTGCTTAGAGATATAACAAGCTTGAAAATGCAAGTTCTGATTCCAAATCCATGAGCATTAAAGCACGATTATGAAACTTATCATACTTCCAAATAATCATTTTGAAGCTTGTGATTCTTAAACGCAAGTTTTGAAGTATGAAAATGTGTGTTTGGAGACACAACAAACTTGAAAATGCAAGTTCTGATTCAGAAGCCATGAGTATGAAAGCATGATTATGAAACTTATCGTACTCCCAAATCATGATTTAACACAAGTTTTGAAGCATAAAAATTTGTGTTTGGAGGTACAACAAGCTTGAAAATGAAAGTTTTGATTTAAAATCCATGAGCATGAAAGCATGATTAAGAAACTTATCGTACTCCCAAATCATCATTTTCAAGGTTGTGCTTCCTAAATGTATGTTTTTAAGCATCAACATGGGTGTTTGGAGGGACAACAAGCTTGAAAATGCAAGTTTATTTTCCAAAGATATGAGCATGAAAGCATGATTATGAAAGTTAGCATAGTCCCAAATCATCATTTTGAAGTTTGTGCATCCTAAACACATGTTTTGAAGCATCAAAAAGGGTGTTTGGAGGCACAACAAGATTGAAAATGCAATTTTTGATTCTAAATCGACAACCATGAAAACGCAATTATGAAACTTATCGTACTCCCAAATCATCATTTTGAAATTCATGCTTCCTAAAAGAATGTTTTGAAGCATCAAACAAGTTGTTTGAAGGCACAAGAAGGTTGAAAATGCAAGTTCTAATTCTGAATACATGAGCATGAAAGCATCGTTGTGAAAGTTATCGTACTCCCAAATCATTATTACGGAACATGTGCTTCCTAAACACAAGCTTTGAAGTACAAAAATGGGTGTTTGGAGGCACAACACCTATATCATCAAAATTTAAGTTCTAATTGAGGGGCCATGAGCATGAAAGCGTGATCATGAAACTTATTGTACTCATATATCATCAATTTGAAGCTTGTGCTTCCTAAACAAAAGTTTTGAAGTCTGAAAATGTGTGTTTGGAGGTATAATAAGCTTGAAAATGCAAGTTATGATTTCGAAGCCATGAGCATGAAAGTACGGTTATTAAACTTATCGTACTTGCAAATCATTATTTTGAAGCTTGTGCTTCCTAAATGCAAGTTTTGAAGCATCAAAATGGGTGTTTCATGGAACAACAAGTTTGGAAATGCATGTTTGGATTTTGAAGCCCATGAAACTGCAATTGTGAAACTTATCATACTCCCAAATCATCATTTTGAAGCTTGTGCTTCCTAAAGGCGAGTTGTAAAACAATCAAAATATTTGTTTGTAGATACAACAAGCTTGAAGTTCTAATTCCAAAGCCATGAGCATGAAAGCACAATTAAAAAACTTATCGTACTCCCAAATCATCATTTTGAAGCTTGTGCTTCCTAAAGGAAAGTTTTGAAGGGTCAAAATGGGTGTTTGGAGGAACAACAAGCTTGAAAATGCAAGTACTGATTCCAAAGCCATGAGCATGAAAGCATGATTATGAAACTTATCATACTCGCAAATCATCATTTAGAAGTTTTTCTTCCTGAACTTATGTTTTGAAGCATCAAAAGGGTATGTGGAGGCACAACAAGCTTGAAAATGCAAGTTCTGATTTTGAAGCAATGAGCATGAAAGCGTGATTATGAAACTTATCATACTCTTAAATGATCATTTTGAACCTGGTGCTTCCTAAACACAAGTTTTGAAGCATCAAAATTTGTGTTTTGATACACAAAAAGCTTGAAAATGCAAGTTTTGATTTCGAAGCCACATGAAAGTGAAGTTATAGAACTTACCGTAATCCCAAACATCATTTTCAAGCTTTCCCTTCCTAAACACATGTTGAAAGCACAATTATGAAAATTATCATACTTCGAAATCATCATTTTGAAGTTTGTGCTTTCTAAACACATGTTTTGAAGCATCAAAAAGGGTGTTTGGAGGCACAAAAAGATTGAAAATGTAACTTTTGATTCCAAAGCCATGAGCATGAAAGTGCGACTATGAAACTTATCGTACTCCCAAATCATCATTTTGAAACCATTTCGAAACATGTGCTTTGTAAACACAAGTTTTGAAGTATCAAAATGGGTGTTTGGAGGGACAAAAAACTTGAAAATGTAAGTTCTAATTGAGGGGTCACAGGATTATGAAAGCGTGATTATGAAACTTATCGTACTCCCAAATCATCATTTTGAAGCTTGTGCTTCCTAAACGGAAGTTTTGAAGTATGAAAATGTGTGTTTGGAGCTACAATAAGCTTGAAAATGCAAGTTAATATTTTGAAGCCATAAGCATGAAAATCATCATCTTGAAGCTTGTGCTTCCTAAACGCAAGTTGTAAAAGCATCAAAATGTGTGTTTGGAGATACAACAAATTTGAAAATGCAAGTTATGATTTCGAAGCCACGATTATGAAACTTATCATACTCCCAAATCATCATTTTGAAGCTTATGCTTCCTAAATGAAACTTTTGAAGTGTCAAAATGGGTGGTTGGAGGCAAAACAAGCTTGAAAATGCAAGTTATGATTCCAAAGCCGCGAGCATGAAAGCGTGATTGTGAAACTTATCGTACTACCAAATCAACATTTTGAAGCATAAAAATGGGTGTTTCGAGGCAAAACAAGCTTGAAAATGCATGTTTTGATTCTGAAGCCACTAGCATTTAAGCATGAAGATGAAACTTATCATACTCACAAATCGACATTTTGAAGCATCAAAATGTGTGTTTGGAAGTGCAACAAGCTTGAAAATGGCAGTTCTGATTTTGAAGCCATGAGGATCAAAGCATGATTATGAAACTGATCGTACTCGCAAATCATCATTTTGAAGTTTTTCTTCCTAAATTTATGATTTCAGAGCCATGACCATGAAAGCGCGATTATGAAACTTATCATACTCCAAAATAATTATTTTTAAGCATCAAAATGTGTGTTTGGAAGCACAAAGCACATGAAAATGCAAGTTTTGATTCCGAAGCCACATGAAAGTGTAGTTTTTTCGTACTCCCAAATCATCATTTTCAAGCTTGCCCTTCCTAAATGCATGTTTTCAAGCATGAAAATGGGTGTTTGGAAGCACAACATAAGTTTTCATTATGAAACTTATCCTACTACCAAATTATCATTTTGAAGCTTATGCTTCGTAAACGCAAATTTTGAAGCATCAAAAAGGGTATTTAGAGGCACAAGAGTCTTGAAAATGTAAGTTTTGATTCCGAAGCCACGAGCATGAAAGCGTCATTGTGAAACTTATCATACTCACAAATCATCATTTCGAAACATGTGCTTCCTAAATGCAAGTTTTGAAGCATCATGTGGGTGTTTCATGGACCAACAAGTTTGGAAATGTACATGTGGATTTTCAAGCCACGAGCATGAAAATGTGATTGTGAAACTTATCGTACTCCCAAATCATCATTTTGAACGTCTCATTTCGAAGCCACGAGCATGAAAGTACGATTATGAAACTTATCGTACTCCCAATTATCATATTGAAGCTTGTGCTCCATAAGCGAAAGTTTTAAAGTGTCAAAATGGGTGTTTGGAGGCATAATAAGCTTGAAAATGCAAGTTATGATTACGAAGCCATGAGCATGAAAGCGTGATTGTGAGACTTATCATACTACCAAATCAACATTTTGAAGCTTGTGCTTTCTAAATGCACATGTATAAGCAATAAAATGGTTGTTTGGAGGCACAATAAGCTTGAAAATGCATTTGAAGCCACTCGCGATAAGTGCAATGATGAAACTTATCATACTCCCAAATCATCATTTTGAAGCTTGTGCTTCCTAAACTCAAGTTTTGAAGCATTAAAATGTGTGTTTGGATGCACAAAAATCTTGAAAATAAAAGTTTTGATTTTGAAGCCACATGAAAGCGCAGTTATAAAACTTATCGTACTCCCAAATCATCATTTTCAAGCTTGCCCTTCCTAAACACATGTTTTGAAGCATCAAAATGGGTGTTCAGAGGGGCAAGAAGCTTGAAAATGCAAATATCTATTCTGAAGCCATGAGCATGAAAGCTCAATTATGAAACATATTGTACTCCCAAATCATCATTTTGAAGCATCAAAAAGGGTGTTTGGAGGCACACAAAGATTGAAAATGTAACTTTTGATTCCAAAGGCATGAGCATCAAAGCGTGATTATGAAACTTATCCTACTCCCAAATCATCATTTTGAAGCTTGTGCTTCGTAAAAATAAGTTTTGAAACATAAAAATGTGTGTTTGGAAGCACAACAAGCTTGAAAATGCAAGTTCTAATTCCGAAGCCATGAACGTGAAAAAGCTCAGTTATAAAACTTATCGTTCTCCCCAATCATCATTTTGAAGCTTGCGCTGCCTAAACGCAAGTTTTTAAGCATTAACATGTGTGTTTGGAGGTACAACAAGCTTGAAAATGCAATTTCTAATTTCAAATCCATGAGCATGGAAACATGGTTATGAAACTTATCGTACTCCCAAAACATCATTTTGAAGATTTTTCTTACTAAACGCAAGGTTTGAAGAATCAAAATGTGTGTTTGGAGATACAACAAGCTTGAAAATGCAAGTTACGATTCCAAATCCATGAGGATGAAAGAGCGATTATGAAACTTATCATACTCCCAAGTCATCATTTTGAAGCTTGTGCTTCCTAAACATAAGTTTTGAAGCATCAAAATGGGTGTTTAGAGGCATGAAAAGATTGAAAATGCATGTTCTGATTATGAAGCCACAAACATGTAAGCGTGATTATGAAACTTATCGTACTCCAAAATCATCATTTTGAAGCTTGTTCTTCCTAAACTCAAGTTTTGAAGTTTCAAAATGGGTGTTTGGAGGTAAAACAAGCTTGAAAATGTGTTTTTCAAGGTACAATAAAATTCAAAATGCAAGTTATGATTTCAAAGCCATGAGCATGAAAGTACGTTTATTAAACTTATTGTACTCGTAAGTTTTGAAGCTTTTGGAAACATTGTTATGAAACTTATCATACTCCCAAGTCATTATTTTGAAGCTTGTGGTTCCTAAACATAAGTTTTGAAACATAAAAAATGTGTGTTTGGAAGCACAAGAAGGTTGAAAATTGAAGTTCTAATTCCAAAGCCATGAGCATGACAACTCAGTTATAAAACTTATCGTACTCCCAAATCATCATTTTGAAGCTTGCGCTTCCTAAACACAATTTTTTAAGCATTAACATGTGTGTTTGGAGGAACAACAATATTGAAAATGCAAGTTCTAATTTCAAAGCCACGAGCATGGAAACACAGTTATGAAACTTATTGTACTCCCAAATCATCATTTTGTAGCTTTTGCTTACTAAACACAAGGTCTCAAGAATCAAAATGTGTGTTTGGAGGTAAAACAAGTTTGAAAATGCAATTTTTAATTTCAAAGCCACAAACAAGCATGAAAGTACAATTATAAAACTTATCGTACTCCCAAATCATCATTTTGAAGCTTCTGCTTCCTAAACTCAACTTTTGAAGTATCAAATGGGTGTTTGGGGTTCAACAAGATTGAAAGCCACAACTATGAAAGCATGATTATGAAACTTATCGTACTCCCAAATCATCATTTTGAAGCTTTTGCTAACTAAACACAAGTTTTGAAGCATCAAAATGGGTGTTTGGAGTTACAACAAACTTGAAAATGCAAGTTCTGATTCCGAAGCCACGAGCATGAAAGTGTGATTTATGAAACTTTTCGTACTCCCAAATCATCATTTTGAAGCTTATGCTTCGTAAATGCAAATTTTGAAGCATCAAAAAGGGTGTTTGGAGGCACAAGTGTCTTGAAAATGTAAGTTTTGATTCCCAGCCATGAGCATGAAAGCGTCATTGTGAAACTTATCATACTCACAAATCATCATTTCGAAACATGTGCTTCCTAAACGCAAGTTTTGAAGCATCATGTTGGGTGTTTCATTGAACAACAAGTTTGGAAATTCACATTTGGATTTTGAAGCCACGAGCATGAAAATGTGATTGTGAAACTTATTGTACTCCCAAATCATCATTTTGAAGGTCTCACTCTGAATCCACGAGCATGAAAGTACGATTATGAAACTTAGCGTACTCCCAAATCATCATTTTGAAGCTTGTGCTCCATAAGCGAAATTTTTCAAGTGTCAAAATGGGTGTTTGGAGGCACAATTGAAAATGCAAGTTATGATTACAAAGACATGAGCATGAAAGCATGATTATGATACTTATCGTACTACCAAATCAACATTTTGAAACTTGTGCTTCCTAAATGCACATGTTGAAGCATAAAAATGGGTGTTTGGAGGCACAATAAGCTTGAAATGCATGTTCTAATTCCGAAACCACTAGTGATAAGTGTGATGATGAAACTTATCATACTCCCAAATCATCATTTTGAAACTCGTGCTTCCTAAACTCAAGTTTTGAAGCATTAAAATGTGTGTTTGGATGCACAAAAAGTTTGAAAATAAAAGTTTTGATTCCGAAGCCACATGAAAGCGTAGTTATAAAACTTATCGTACTCCCAAGTCATCATTTTCAAGCTTTCCCTTCCTAAACACATGTTTTGAAGCATCAAAATGGGTGTTTGGAGGGGCAAGAAGCTTGAAAATGCAAATTTCTATTCTGAAGCCACGAGCATGAAAGCTCAATTATGAAACATATTGTACTCCCAAATCATCGTTTTGAAGTTTGTGCTTTCTAAACGCATGTTTTGAAACATTAAAAAGGGTGTTTGGAGGCACACAAAGATTGAAAATGTAACTTTTGCTTCCCAAGGCATGAGCATCAAAGCATGATTATTAAACTTATCCTACTCCCAAATAATCATTTTGAAGCTTGTGCTTCGTAAACATAAGTTTTGAAACATAAAAATGTGGTTTTGGAAGCACAACAAGCTTGAAAATGCAAGTTCTAATTCCTAAGCCATGAACATGAAAGCTCAGTAATAAAACTTATCGTTCTCCCAAATCATCATTTTGAAGCTTGTGCTTCCTAAATGCAAGTTTTTAAGAATTAACATGTGTGTTTGGAGGTAAAACAAGCTTGAAAATGCAAGTTCTAATTTCAAATCCATGAGCATGAAAACACGGTTATGAAATTTATCGTACTCCCACAACATCATTTTGAAGCTTTTTCTTACTAAACGCACGGTTTGAAGAATCAAAATGCGTGTTTGGAGATACAACAAGCTTGAAAATGCAATTTACGATTCCAAATCCACAAGCATAAAAGAGTGATTATGAAACTTATCATACTCCCAAGTCATCATTTTGAAGCATCAAAATGGGTGTTTAGGGGCACGAAAGGATTGAAAATGCATGTTCTGATTACGAAGCCACAAACATGTAAGCACAATTATGAAACTTATCGTACTCCAAAATCATTTAGAAACTTATGCTTCCTAAACTCAAGTTTTGAAGTATCAAAATGGGTGTTTGGAGGTAAAACAAGCTTGAAAATGTGTGTTTGGAGGTACAATAAAATTCAAAATGCAAGTTATGATTTCAAAGCCATGAGCATGAAAGTGCGTTTATTAAACTTATCGTACTCGCAAGTTTTGAAGCTTTTGGAAACATGAAACTTACCGTACTCCCAAGTCATTATTTTGAAGCTTGTGGTTCGTAAACATAAGTTTAAAAACATAAAAATGTGTGTTTGGAAGCACAAGAAAGTTAAAAATGCAATTGCTAATTCCAAAGCCACGAGCGTGACAACTTAGTTATAAAAATTATTGTACTCCCAAATCATCATTTTGAAGCTCGCGCTTCCTAAACGCATTTTTTTCAGCATTAACATGTGTGTTTGGAGGTACAGAAAGATTGAAAATCCAAGTTTTGATTTCAAAGCCACGAGCATGGAAACACGGTTATGAAAATTATCATACTCCCAAATCATCATTTTGTAGCTATTGCTTACTAAACAAAAGGTTTGAAGAATCAAAATGTGTGTTTGGAGGTAAAACAAATTTGAAAATGAAAGTTTTGATTACAAAGCCACAAACAAGCATGAAAGTACAATTATGAAAATTATCATACTCCCAAATCATCATTTTGAAGCTTGTGCTTCCCAAACTCAACTTTTGAAGTATCAAATGGGTGTTTGGAGGTTCAACAAGATTGAAAAGGCAAGTTTTGATTTCGAAGCCACAACTATGAAAGCGCGATTATGAAACTTATCGTACTCCTAAATCATCATTTTGAAGCTTTTACTAATTAAATACAAGTTTTGAAGCATCAAAATGGGTGTTTGGAGTTACAACAAACTTGAAAATGCAAGTTTTGATTCCGAAGCCACGAGCATGAAAGTGTGATTTATGAAACTTTTCATACTCCCAAATTATCATTTTGAAGCATCAAAAAGAGTGTTTGGAGGCACAAGAGTCTTGAAAATGTAAGTTTTGATTCCAAAGCCATGAGCATGAAAGCATCGTTGTGAAACTTATCGTACTCACCAATCATTATTTCAAAACATGTGCTTCCTAAATGCAAGTTTTGAAGCATCATGTTGGGTGTTTCATTGAACAAAAAGTTTGGAAATGCACATTTGGATTTTGAAGCCACGAGCATGAAAATGTGATTGTGAAACTTATCGTACTCCCAAATCATCATTTAGAAGGTCTCATTCCAAAGCCACGAGCATGAAAGTATGATTATAAAACTTATCGTACTCCCAAATCATCATTTGAAGCTTGTGCTCCATAAGCGAAAGTTTTAAAGTGTCAAAATGGGTGTTTGGAGGAACAATAAGCTTGAAAATGCAAGTTATGATTACGAAGCCACGAGCATCAAAGCGTGATTATGAGACTTATCGTACTACCAAATCAACATTTTGAAGCTTGTGCTTTCTAAATGCACATGTTGAAGCATAAAAAATGGGTGTTTGGAGGCACAATAAGCTTGAAAATGCATGTTTTGATTCTGAAGCCACTATCGATAAGTACGATGATGAAACTTATCATACTCCCAAATCATCATTTTGAAGCTGGTGATTCCTAAACTCAAGTTTTGAAGAATTAAAATATGTGTTTGGATGGACACAAAGATTGAAAATAAAAGTTTTGATTCTGAAGCCACATGAAAGTGTAGTTATAAAACTTATCGTACTCCCAAATCATCATTTTCAAGCTTGCCCTTCCTAAACGCATGTTTGAAGCATCAAAATGGGTGTTTAGAGGGGCAAGAAGCTTGAAAATGAAAATTTATATTATGAAGCCACGGGCATGAAAGCTCAATTATGAAACATATCGTACTCCCAAATCATCATTTTGAAGTTTGTGCTTTCTCAACGCATGTGTTGAAACAACAAAAAGGGTGTTTGGAGGCACACAAAGATTGAAAATGTAACTTTTGATTCCAAAGGCATGAGCATCAAAGCGCAATTATGAAACTTATCCTACTCCCAAATCATCATTTTGAAGCTTGTGCTTCGTAAACATAAGTTTTGAAACATCAAAATGTGTGTTTGGAAGCACAACAAGCTTGAAAATGCAACTTCTAATTCCGAAGCCATGAACATGAAAGCTCAGTTATAAAACTTATCGTACTCCCAAATAAGCATTTTGAAGGTTTTGCTTCCTAAACGCAAGTTTTGAAGCATTAACATGTGTGTTTGAAGGTAGAACAAGCTTGAAAATGCAAGTTCTAATTTCAAATCCACGAGTATGGAAACACGGTTATGAAACTTATCATACTCCCAAAACATCATTTTGAAGCTTTTTCTTACTAAACGCAAGGTTTGAAGAATCAAAATGTGTGTTTGGAGGTAAAACAAGCTTGAAAATGCAAGTTTCGATTCCAAATCCACGATTATGAAAGCACAATTATGAAACTTATCATACTCCCAAGTCATCATTTTGAAGCTTGTTCTTCCTAAATATAAGTTTTGAAGCATCAAAATGGGTGTTTAGAGGCACGAAAAGATTGAAAATGCATGTTTTGATTACGAAGCCACAAACATGTAAGTGCAATTATGAAACTTATCATACTCCAAAATCATCATTTTGAAGCTTGTGCTTCCTAAACTCAAGTTTTGAAGTGTCAAAATGGGTGTTTGGAGGTAAAACAAGCTTGAAAATGTGTGTTTGGAGGTACAATAAATTTCAAAATGCAAGTTATGATTTCGAAGCCATGAGCATGAATGTGCGATTATTAAACTTATCGTACTTGCAAGTTTTGAAGCTTTTGGAAATATGATTATGAAACTTATCGTACTCCCAAGTCATTATTTTGAAGCTTGTGGTTCCTAAACATAAGTTTTGAAACATAAAAATGTGTGTTTGGAAGCACAAGAAGGTTGAAAATGCAAGTTCTAATTCCAAAGCCACGAGAGTGACAACTCAGTTATAAAACTTATCGTACTCCCAAATCATCATTTTGAAGCTTGCGCTTCCTAAATGCAAATTTTTAAGCATTAACATCTGTGTTTGGAGGTACAACAAGATTGAAAATGCATGTTTTGATTTCAAAGCCACGAGCATGGAAACACGGTTATCAAACTTATCGTACTCCCAAATAATCATTTTATAGCTTTTCCGTACTAAACACAAGGTTTGAAGAATCAAAATGTGTGTTTGGAGGTAAAAACAAGTTTTAAAATGCAAGTTTTGATTCCAAAGCCAAAAAGAAGCATGAAAGTACAATTATGAAATTTATCATACTCCCAAATCATCATTTTGAATCTTGTGCTTCCTAAACTCAACTTTTGAAGTATCAAATGGGTGTTTGGAGGTACAACAAGATTGAAAAGGCAAGTTTTGATTTCGAAGCCACAACTATGAACACAAGATTATGAAACTTATTGTACTCCCAAATCATCATTTTGAAGCTTTTGCTAACAAAACACAAGTTTTGAAGCATCAAAATGGTAGTTTGGAGTTACAACAAACTTGAAAAAGCAAGTTCTGATTTCGAAGCCACAAGCATGAAAGTGCAATTTATGAAAGTTTTCCTACTCCCAAATCATCATTTTGAAGCTTATGCTTCGTAAACGCAAATTTTGAAGCATCAAAAAGGGTGTTTGGAGGCACAAGAGTCTTGAAAATGTAATTTTTAATTCCAAAGCCACGAGCATGAAAGCGTCGTTCTGAAACTTATCGTACTCACAAATCATCATTTCGAAACATGTGCTTCCTAAACGCAAGTTTTGAAGCATCATGTTGGGTGTTTCATGGAACAACAAGTTTGGAAATGCATGTTTGGATTTTGAAGCCACGAGCATGAAAATGTGATTGTGAAACTTATCATACTCCCAAATCATCATTTTGAAGGTCTCATTCTGAAGCCACGAGCATGAAAGTACGATTATGAAACTTATCGTACTCCCAAATCATCATTTTGAAGCTTGTGCTCCATAAGCGAAAGGTTTGAAGTGTCAAAATGGGTGTTTGGAGGCACAATAACCTTGAAAATGCAAGTTATGATTACGAAGCCATGAGCATGAAAGCGTGAATATGAGACTTATCGTACTACCAAATCAACATTTTGAAGCTTGTGCTTCCTAAATGCACATGTTCTGATTACGAAGCCAAAAACATGTAAGCGCGATTATGAAATTAATTGTACTCCTATATCATCATTTTGAAGCTTGTTCTTCCTAAACGCAAGTTTTGAGTATCAAAATGGATGTTTGGAGGTACAACAAGATTGAAAAGGGAAATTTTGATTTCAAAGCCACAAGTATGAAAGCGCTATTATGAAACTTATCCTATTCCCAAGTCATCGTTTTGAAGCTTGTGCTAACTAGACACAAGTTTTGAAGCATCAAAATGGGTGTTTGGTGGTACAAAAAGGTTGAAAATGCAAGTTTTGATTCCAAAGCCACGAGCATGAAAGTGTGATTATGAAACTTATCGTACTCCCAAATCATCATTTTGAAGCTTATGCTTTCTAAATGCAATTTTTTGAGCATCAAAATGGTTGTTTGGAGGCACAATAAGCTTGAAAATGCAAGTTCTGATTCCAAAGCCACAAGCATGATTATGAAACTTATCATACTACCAAATATTACTTTTGAAGCTTGTGGTTCCTGAAGGCAAGTTTTGAAATATGAAAAATGGGTCTTTGGAGATACAACAAACTCGAAAATGGAAGTTCTGATTCAGAAGCCATGAGTATGACACCACGATTATGAAACTTATCTTACTCACAAATCATCATTTTGAAGCTTGTGCTTCCTGAACGCAAGTTTAGAAAGCTTCAAAATGGGTGTTTCATGGAACAACAAGTTTGGAAATGCACGTTTGGATTTTGAATCCACGAGCATGAAAATGCGATTGTGAAACTTCACGTACTCTCAAATCATCATTTTGAAGTTTGTGCTTCTTTAACGCAAGTTGTAAAAGCATCAAAATGTGTGTTTGGAGATACAACATGATTTAGAATGGAAGGTTTGATTCTGAAGCCACGAGCATGAAAGCATGATTATGAAACTTATCGTACTCCAAAATCATCATTTTGAAGCTTGTGCTTCATAAATGAAAGTTTTGAAGTGTCAAAATGGGTGTTTGGAGGCTCAATAAGGTTGAAAATTTAATTTATGATTCCGAAGCCATGAGAATGAAAGCGTGATTATGAAACTTATCTTACTAAAAAATCAATATTTTGAAGCTTGTGCTTCCTAAATGCACGTTTTGAAGCAAAAAAATGGGTGTTTGGAGGCACAATAAGCTTGAAAATGCATGTTCTGATTCTGGAGCCACTAGCATGTAAGCGCGATGATGAAACTTATCATACTCCGAAATCATCATTTTTCTTGTGCTTCCTAAACTCAAGTTTTGAAGCATCAAAATGTGTGTTTCGATGTACAACAAGCTTGGAAATGAAAGTTTTGATTCTGAAGCCATGAGCATGAAAGTATGATTATGAAACTTATCATACTCTCAAATCATCATTTTGAAGTTTTTCTTCTTGAAATTATGTTTTGAAGCATCAAAATGGGTATGTGGAGGCACAACAAGCTTGAAAATGCAAGTTTTGATTTGAGAACCACGAGCATGAAAGCATGATTATGAAACTTATCATACTCCCAAATGATCATTTTGAAGCTGGTGCTTCCTAAACACATGTTTTGAAGCATCAAAAAGGGTGTTTGGAGGCACACAAAGATTGAGAATGTAACTTTTGATTCTGAAGCCATGAGCATGAAAGCGCGATTATGAAACTTATCCTACTCCCAAATCATCATTTTAAAGCTTGTGCTTCCTAAACATAAGTTTTGAAACATCAAAATGTGTGTTTGGAAGCACAAGCTTGAAAATCCTAGTTCTAATTCTGAAGCCACAAGCGTTAAAGCTTAGCTATAAAACTTATTGTACTCCCAAATCATCATTTTGAAGCTTGTGCTTCCTAAACGCAAGTTTTTAAGCATTAACATGTGTGTTTGGAGGTACAACAAGCTTGAAAATGCAAGTTCTAATTTCAAAGCCACAAGCATGGAAACACGGTTATGAAACTTATCATACTCCCAAATTATCATTTTAAAGTTTTTGCTTACTAAATGAAAGGTTTGAAAAATCAAAATGTTTGGTTGGAGGCACCATGGGTTGGGTGGCCGAGGTGGATTCGCACGTGGGTCGTGGTTTGCTAAGTACACACTACGACAAGATCATAACAAGTGCGATCATACCATGCATTGGATCCCATGAGATCTCTGCAGTTAAGCACACATGGGACTTAGTAGTACTGGGATGGGTGACCTCACGGGTAGTCTCGGTGTTGCACCCTTTTCAGTTTTGTACAACAAGATTGAAAATGCAAGTTTTGATTCCAAAGACATGAGCATGAAAGCGCGATTATGAAACTTAGCGTACTCCCAAGTCATCATTTTCAAGCTTTTGCTTCCTAAACGTAAGTTTTGAAGCATCAAAATGTGTGTTTAGAGGCATGAAAATCTTGAAAATACATGTTTTGATTATGAAGCCACAAACATGTAAGTGCGATTATGAACCTAATTGTACTCCCAAATCATCATTTTGAAGCTTGTGCTTCCTAAACTCAAGTTTTGATTTTGAAGCCACAAGTATGAAAGCATAATTATGATACTTATCATACTCCCAAAACATCATTTTGAATCTTTTGCTAACTAAACACAAGTTTTGAAGCATCAAAATGGGTGTTTGGAGTTACAAGAAGTTTGAAAATGCAAGTTCTGATTCTGAAGCCATGAGCATGAAAGTGTAATTTATGAAACTTATCGTACTCACAAATGCAAATTTTGAAGCTTATGCTTCCTAAATGCAAATTTTGAAGCATCAAAATGGTTATTTGGAGGCACAACAAGTTTGAAAATGGAAGTTCTGATTCTGAACCCACAAGCATGAGAGCTCACTACTAAAAAACAAGGAGGTCTACAACCCTGAGGAAGGCTCAGTGCCTTACAAAGATGGGACAACAATCCAAATTACATGGACTAAAAGAATATCATCTGCTAATGCCTAACGATAGTTCTGGTTAAGCACATTTATCTTCTCTGCAACACTCTCTTCTCAACACTCCTCACCGAAAGATGAATTCACTTGTCCACACATACACCACTCTTTGATAATGTACAAACAATGTCGATATATAAATTAAATGAATATGACACCTATTTATAAAAATCATCCACCTTGACTACAAGGTTGGCTCAACACTTGAGACCTAATTACAAAATTACATCAAATGATACATGGATCAACCACTAGACCAATACAATTCATGCTACACCACCAAAAAATGTTGCATAACATGAAGAACATCACCAAACCCATAAGATCCTCAATAACACGCATTTTGATACTCTTACAACTTGTGTTTAGGAAGCACAAGCTTCAAAATGATGATTTGGGAGTACGATAAGTTTCACAATCATACTTTCATGTTCGTGACTTCAAAATCCAAACGTACACTTTCAAACTTGTTCCATGAAACACCCATTTTGATGCTTCAAAACTTGCTATCGTACTCCCAAATCAGCATTTTGAAGCTTGTGCTTCCTAAACGCAAGTTTTGAAGAATGAAAATGTGTTTCGAGGTACAATAAGCTTGAATAAGCTTCAAAATGCACACTTGGATTTTGAAGCCACGAGGATGAAAGTGTGATTGTGAAACTTATCATACTCCCAAATCATCATTTTGAAGCTTCTTCTTCCTAAGAGAAAGTTTTGAAGTGTCAAAATGGGTGTTTGGAGACACAAAAAGCTTGAAAATGCAAGTTATGATTCCGAAGCCACGAGCATGAAAGCTTGATTATGAAACTTATCGTGCTTCCTAAATGCATGTTTTGAAGCATAAAAATGGGTGTTTGGAGGAACAACAACCTTAACAATGCATGTTCTAATTCCAAAGCCACTAGCATGTAAATGCAATGATGAAACTTATTATACTCCCAAATCATCATTTTGAAGCTTCCTAAATGCAAGTTTTGAAGCATCAAAATGTGTGTTTGGATGTACAACAAGCTTGAAAATGCAAGTTCATATTCTAAAACCATGAGCATGAAAGCATGATTATGAAAGTTATCGTACTCGCAAATCATCATTTTGAAGTTTTTCTTCGTAAACTTATGTTTTAAAGCATCAAATTGTGTATCTAGAGGCACAACAAGCTTGAAAATGCAAGTTCTAATTTAGGAGCCACGACCATGAAAGCACGATTATGAAACTTATCATACTACCAAATGATCATTTTGAAGCATCAAAATGTGTGTTTGGATGCACAAAAAGATTGAAAATATAATTTTTGATTTTGAAGACACATGAAAATATAGATATAAAACTTATCGTACTCCCAAATCATCACTTTCAAGCTTTCCCTTCCTAAACGCATATTTTGAAGCATCAAAATTGGTGTTTGGAGGGACAAGAAGCTTGAAAATGAAGTTTTTATTTTGAAGTCACGAGCATGAAAGCACAATTATAAAACTTATTGTACTCCCAAATCATCATTTTGTTTTTAAGTATTAACGTGTGTGTTTGGAGGTACAACAAGCTTGAAAATGCAAATTATAATTTCAAAGCCACAAGCATGGAAACACACTTATGAAACTTACTGTACTACCAAATCATCATTTTGAAGCTTTTGCTTACTAAATACAATGTTTGAAGAATCAAAATGTGTGTTTTGAAGAATCAAAATGGGTGTTTAGAGGCATGAAAAGCTTGAATATGCATGTTCTAATTACGAAGCCATAAACATGTAAGCTCGATTATGAAACTAATCATACTCCCAAGTCATCGTTTTGAAGCTTATGCTTCCTAAACGCAAATTTTGAAGCATCAAAATGGTTGTTTGGAGGCACAACAAGCTTGAAAATGCAAGTTTTGTTTCCAAAGCCACAAGCATGATTATGAAACTTATCATACTTCCAAATCATCATTTTAAAGCTTCTAAGAGCACGATGTGCATCAAAATCATGTTTTAAGAGCATGATGTGCGTCTAAATTGTATTTTGACGCTATCGACTCCGGAATCAGTACTTGCATCTTGAAATCTTGTTGTGCCTCCAAACACCAGTTTTGATGCTCCAAAATTGAGGCTTTTGATGCACAACCTCCGAAACGAGGTTCTAAGAGAATGATATTCATCTGAATCAAATTTTGACAGTACCGGCTCTTGAATTGGGACTTGCATCTTGAAAGCTTGTTGTGCCTCCAAACACCATTTTTTATGCTCTGAAACTGGTGCTTTGAATGCACAAGCTCTTAAAAGAGGTTCTAAGAGCACAATCTGTGTCACAATTGAATTTTGATGCTATCGCCTCCAAAATCAAGACTTGCACCTTGAAACCTTGTTGTACCTCCAAACTTTGATTTTCATTCTCTAAAATAGGGGCTTTCAAGGCACAAGCTCTAAAATGAGGTTCTAAGAGCACGATCTACGTCAAAATCATGTTTTGATGCTACCGGCTCTGGAATCAAGACTTGTGTCTTGAAACCTTCTTGTGCCTCCAAACATTGGTTTTAATGCTCTGAAATCAGGGCTTTCAAGCCAGAAGCTCCTAGATGAGGTTCTAAGAGCACAATTTGTGTCAAAATCATGTTTTAACGCTATTGACTCTAGAATCTGGACTTGCATCTTGAAACTATGTTGTGCCTCCAAACACCAATTTTGAAGCTCTGAAATCAGACCTTTTGAGGCATAAGCTCCAAAATGAGGCTATAAGGGAATGATGTGCATAAAACTTAAATTTTGACGCTATTGACTCCAAAATCAAGACTTGCATCTTGAAACCTTGTTGTGCCTCCAAACACTGATATTGATGCTTCAAAACTATGGCTTTTGAGACACAATTTCATAAATGATATTCTGAAAGCACGATGTGCACCAAAATCATGTTTTGACGCTACCAACTCTGAAATCAGGACTTGCATCTTGAAACCTTGTTATGCCATCAAACATTGATTTTAATACTCTGAAGGGGCTTTCAAGGCACAAGCTCCAAAAAAAGGTTCTAAGAGCACAATGTGCATCAAAGTCGAATTTTAACGCTATGGGCTCTAAAATCGGGACTTGCATCTTTAAACCCTTTTATGTCTCAAAAAACTAATTTTGATGCTATGAAATTGGGGCTTTCGATGCAGAAGCTTTGAAATGAAGTTTGAAGAGCACAATGTGCGCCAAAATTGTGATTTGATGCTACCATCTCTAGAATCAAGACTTGTGACTTGAAACCTTGTTGTGCCTCCAAATACTGATTTTGATGCTCTGAAACTGAGGCTTTCGAGGCACAAGCCCCAAAATGAGCTTGCAAGAGAATGATGTGCGTCAAAATTGAATTTTGATGCTACGGGCTCCAGAATCGAGACCTGCATCATGCTTGTGGCTTTGGAATTGAAGCTTGCATTTTCAAGCTTGTTGTACCTCCAAACACATATTTTGATTCTTCAAACCTTGCAATTAGTAACCAAAAGCTTCAAAATGATGATTTGGGGGTATGATAAGTTTCATAACCATGTTTTCATGCTCATGGCTTTGAAATTAGAAGTTGCATTTTCAGGCTTGTTGTACCTCCAAACACACATGTTAATGATTAAAAACTTGCATTTAGGAAGCGCAAGATTCAAAATGATGATTTGTTATTTTGAAGTTTCATAATTGTGGCTTTGGAATTAGAACTTGGATTTTTAAGCTTGTTGTGCTTCAAAACGGACATTTTGATGTTTCAAAACTTATGTTTAGGAACCACAAGCTTCAAAAGGATGATTTGGGAATAGGATAAGTTTCATAATCGTCCTTTCATGCTCATGGCTTCAAAATCAAAAGCTACTTTTTCAATATTTTTGTGCCTCCAAACACCCTTTTTGATGCTTCAAAACATTCGTTTAGAAAGCACAAACTTTGAAATGATGATTTGGGAGTACCATAAGCTTCATAATTGCGCTTTCATGCTCATGGCTTCAGAATAGAAACTTGCATTTTCAAGCTTCTTGTCCCTCCAAACACCCAATTTGATGCTTCAAAAAATGCGTTTAGGAATGGAAAGCTTGAAAATGATGATTTGGGAATATGATAAGTTTTATAATTGTGCTTTCATGTGGCTTGAGAATCAAAACTTGCATTTTCAAGCTTTTTGTGCATCCAAACACACATTTTGATGCTTCAAAACTTGTGTTTAGGAAGAACGAGCTTCAAAATGATAATGAAAGTACGATTATGAAACTTATCGTACTCCCAAATCATCATTTTGAAGCTAGTGCTTCCTAAAGTCAAGTTTTTAAGTATCAAAATGGGTTTTGGAGGTACAACAAGATTGAAAAGTCAAGTTTTAATTTCGAAGCCACAAGTATTAAAGCACGATTATGAAACTTATCGTACTCCCAAATCATCATTTTGAAGCTTGTGTTAACTAAAAACAAATTTTGAAGCATCAAAATGGGTGTCTGAAGTTACAACAAACTTGAAAATGCAAGTTCTGATTCTGAAGCCACAAAAGCATGAAAGTGCGATTTATGAAACTTATCGTACTCCCAAATCATCATTTTGAAGCTTATGCTTCCTAACCACAAATTTTGAAGCATCAAAATGGTTGTTTGGAGGCACAACAAGCTTGAAAATGCAAGTTTTGATTCTGAAGCCACAAGTATGAAAGCATGATTATGAAACTTATCATACTTCCAAATCATCATTTTGAAGCTTGTGCTTCCTAAACGCAAGTTTTGAAGCATGAAAATGGGTCTTTGGAGGCACAACAAACTTGAAAATACAAGTTCTAATTCAGAAACTACGAGTATGAAAGTGCGATTATGAGACTTATCATACTCCCAAATCATGATTTTGAAGTTTGTGCTTTCCTAAATGCAAGTTTTGAAGCATCAAAATATTTGTTTGGATGTACAACAAGCTTGAAAATAGAAGTTTTGATTCAGAAGCCATGAGCATGATTAAGAAACTTATCGTACTCTGAAATCCTCATTTTCAAGGTTGTGCTTTGTAAATGTATGTTTTGAAGCATCAACATGGGTGTTTGGAGGGACAACAAGCTTGAAAATCCAAGTTTCTATTCTAAAACAACGAGTATGAAAGCGTGATTATGAGAGTTAACGTACTCCCAAATCATCATTTTGAATTTTGTGCTTCCTAAACACATGTTTTAAAGAATCAAAAAGGGTGTTTAGGGGCACAACAAGATTGAAAATGCAAGTTTTGATTATGAAGCCATGACCATGAAAGTGCGATTATAAAACTTATCATACTCCCAAATCATCATTTTGAAATTTATGCTTCCTAAAAGCATGTTTTGAAGCATCAAAAAGGGTGTTTGGAGGCACAAGAAGCTCTAAAATGCAAGTTCTCATTCCGAAGCCACAAGCATGAAAGGGCCATTACGAAACTTATCGTACTCCCAAATTGTCAATTCAAAACTTGTGCTTCATAAACACAAGTTTTGAAGAATCAAAATGGGTGTTTGGAGGCACAACATAATTGAAAATGTAAGTTCTAATTGAGGGGCCACGAGCATGAAAGCGTGATTATGAAACTTATCGTACTCCCAAATATCATTTTGAAGCTTGTGCTTCCTAAATGCAAGTTTTGAAGTATGAAAATGTGTGTTTGGAGGTACAATAAGCTTGAAAATGCAAGTTATGATTTCAAAGCCTTGAACATGAAAGTGCGATGGGGAAACTTATCGTACACCCAAATCATCATTTTGAAGCTTGTGCTTTTTAAACGCAAGTTTTGAAGCATCAAAATGGGTGTTTCATGGAACAACAAGTTTGAAAATGCACATTTTGATTTTCAAGCCAAGAGCATGAAAGTATGATTGTGAAACTTATCATACTCCCAAATCATCATTTTGAAGCTTGTGCTTCCTAAACGCAAGTTATAAAATTATCAAAATGTGTGTTTGGAGATACAACAAGCTTGAAAATGGAAGTTTTGATTCTGAACCCACGAGCATGAAAGCATGATTATGAAACTTATCATACTACGAAATCATCATTTTGAAGCTTGTGCTTCCTAAAGGAAAGTTTTGAAGTGTCAAAATGGGTGTTTGGAGGCACAACAAACTTGAAAATGCAAGTTATGATTCGGAAGCGACGAGCATGAAAGCATGATTATGAAATTTATTGTAATACCAAATCAACATTTTGAAGCTTGTGGTTCCTAAATGCATGTTCTAAAGCATAAAAATGGATGTTGAAAATGCATGTTTTGATTCCGAAGCCACTAGCATGTAAGCGCGATGATGAAACTTATCATACTCTCAAATCATCGTTTTGAAGCTTGTGCTTCCTAAATGCAAGTTTTGAAGCATCAAAATGCATGTTTGGAGGTACAACAAGCTTGAAAATGCAAGCTCTGATTCTGAAGCCATGAGAATGGAAGCATGATTATGCAACTTCTTGTACTCGCAAATTATCATTTTGATGTTTTTATTCCTAAACTTATGTTTTGAAGCATCAAAATGGGTATGTGGAGGCACAACAAGCTTGAAAATCCATGTTCTGATTTTAGAGCCATGAGCATGAAAGCACAATTATGAAACTTATCTTACTCCCAAATGATCATTTTCAAGATGACGCTTCCTAAACACAAGTTTTGAAGCATCAAAATGTGTGTTTGGATGCACAAAAAGCTTGAAAATGCAAGATTGGATTCCAAATCCACATCAAAGCACAATTATGAAACTTATCGTACTCCCAAGTCATCATTTTGAACCTTGTGCTTCCTAAATGAAAGTTTTGAAGCATCAAAATGGGTGTTTAGAGGCATGAAAAGATTGAAAACCCATGTTTTGTTTATGAAGCTACAAACATGTAAGCGCGATTATGAAACTAATCATACTCCCAAATAATCATTTTGATGCTTGTGCTTCCTAAACTCAAGTTTTGAAGTATCAAAATGGGTGTTTGGAGGTACAACAAGATTGAAAAGGCAACTTTTGATTTCGAAGCCACAAGTATGAAAGCATGATTATGAAACTTATCATACTCCCAAATCATCATTTTGAAGCTTATGCTAACTAAACACAAGTTTTGAAGTATCAAAATGGGTGTGTGGAGTTACAACAAGCTTGAAAATGTAAGTTCTCATTCCAAAACCACGAGAATGAAAGTGTGATTTATGAAACTTAGCGTACTCCCAAATCATCATTTTGAAGCTTATGCTTCCTAAACACAAATTTTGAAGCATCAAAATGGTTGTTTGGAGGCACAACAAGCTTGAAAATGTAAGTTTTGATTCCAAAGCCACAAGCATGATTATGAAACTTATCATAATTCCAAATCATCATTTTGAAGCCTGTGGTTCCTAAACGCAAGTTTTGAAGTATGAAAATGGGTCTTTGGAGACACAACAAACTTGAAAATACAAGTTCTGATTCAGAAGCCAAAACGAGTATGAAAGCATGATTATGAAACTTATCATACTCCCAAATCATGATTAAGAAGCTTGTGGTTTCCTAAACGCAAGTTTTGAAGCATCAAAATGTGTGTTTGGAGGTACAACAAGCTTGAAAATGCAAGTTTTGATTAAGAAGCGATGAGCATGAAAGCATGATTAAGAAACTTATCGTACTCCCAAATTAGTATTTTCAAGGTTGTGCTTCCTAAATGTGTTTGTGCTTCCTAAACACACATTTTGAAGCATCAAAAAGGGTGTTTGGGGGCACAACAAGATTGAAAATGCAAGTTTTGATTCTGAAGCCATGACCATAAAAGAGCGATTATGAAACTTATCATACTCCCAAATCATCATTTTGAAATTCATGCTTCCTAAAAGCATGTGTTGAAGCATCAAAAAGGGTGTTTGGAGCCACAAGAAGCTTGAAAATGCAATTTCTAACTTCAAAGCCACGAGCATGAAAATGTCGTTGTGAAACTTATCTTACTCCTAAATCATCATTTCAAAACATGTGCTTCCTAAACACAAGTTTTGAAGTATCAAAATGGGTGTTTGAAGGCACAACAAGCTTGAAAATGTAAGTTCTAATTGAGGGTCCACGAGGATGAAAGCGTGATTATGAAAATTATTGTACTTGCAAATCTTTGAGGCTTGTGCTTCCTAAACGCATGTTTTGAAGCATGAAAATGGGTGATTCATGGAACATCAAGTTTGGAAATGCACGTTTGGATTTTGAAGCCACGAGCATGAAAGTGCGACTATGAAACTTATCATACTCTCAAATCATCAATTTCAAGCTTGTGCTTCCTAAATGCAAGTCATAAAATCATCAAAATGTGTGTTTGGAGATACAACAAGCTTGAAAATGCAAGTTTTGATTCCGAAGCCACGAGCATGAAAGCATGATTATGAAACTTATCGTACTCCCAAATCATCATTTTGAAGCTTGTGCTTCATAAAGGAAAGTTTTGAATTGTCAAAATGGGTGTTTGGAGGCACAACAAGCTTGAAAATGCAAGTTATAATTATGAAGCCACGAGCATGAAAGCGTGATTATGAAAATTATCGTACTACCAAATCAATATTTTGAAGCTTGTGCTTCCTTAATGTACATTTTGAACCATAAAAATGGGTATTTGGAGGCACAACAAGCTTGAAAATGTATGTTATGATTCCAAAACCACTAGCATGTAAGCGCAATGATGAAACTTATCATACTCGCAAATCATCCTTTTGAAGGTTGTGCTTCCTAAATGCAAGTTTTGAAGCATCAAAATGTGTGTTTGGAGGTACAACAAGCTTGAAAATGCAAGTTCTGATTCTGAAGCCATGAGCATGATTATGAAACTTATAATACTCACAAATCATCATTTTAAAGTTTTTATTCCTAAACTTATTTTTTGAAGCATCAAAATGGGTATGTGGAGGCACAACAAGCTTGAAAATGCAAGATCTAATTTTGAAGCCATGAGCATGAAAGCATGATTATGAAACTTATTTTATTTTCAAATCATAATTTTTAAGTTTTTCTTCTTAAACTTATGTTTTGAAGCATCAAAATGGGTATGTGGGGGCACAACAAGCTTGAAAATGCAAGTTTTGATTTCAAAGCCACGAGCATGAAAGTGCGATTATGAAGCTTATCATACTCTCAAATCATCATTTTGAAGCTTGTGCTTCCTAAATGAAAGTTTTGAAGTGCGAAAATAGGTGTTTGGAGGCACAACAAGCTTGAAAATGCAAGTTATGATTCCAAATCCATGAGCATGAAAGTGTGATTATGAAACTTATCGTACTACCAAATCAACATTTTGAAGCATAAAAATGGGTTTTTGGAGGCAAAACGGGCTTGAAAATGCATGTTCTGATTCTGAAGCCACTAGCATGTAAGCATGATGATGAAACTTATCATACTCCCAATTCAACATTTTGAAGCATCAAAATGTGTGTTTGGAGGCATGAAAGCATGATTATGAAACTTATCGTGCTCGCATATTATCATTTTGAAGTTTTTCTTCCTAAACTTGTGTTTTGAAGCATTAAAATGGTTGTGGAGGGCGCAATAAGCTTGAAAATGCAATTTCTGATTTCGGAGCCACGAGCATGAAATTGCGATTATGAAACTTATCATACTCTCAAATGATTATTTTGAAGCATCAAAATGTGTGTTTGGATGCACAAAAAGCTTGAAATGCAAGTTTTGATTTCGAAGCAACATGAAAGCGCAGTTTTTTCGTACTCCCAAATCATTATTTTCAAGCTTGCCCTTCATAAACGCATGTTTTGAAGCATCAAAATGGGTTTTTGGAAGCACAACATAAGTTTTGATTATGAAACTTATCGTACTCCCAAATCATCATTTTGAAGCTTGTCCTTCCTACACATAAGTTTTAAAACATAAAAAAGTATGTTTAGAAGCACAACAAGCTTGAAAATGCAAGTTATAATTCTAAAGCCATGAGCATCAAAGCTTAGTGAAAAGTAAAAGTAGAGAGACAAAATAGATGATAGAAATAAACTGTATTCTATCAAGATGAAAATACTAATCAACTGGATCATTAATCATTATTACATACAATATAGATGAGCCTGCTTATAAAGGCAAGGCTATATGGATATGTGAGTACACAAACATGACATGTGGCTCAATAAGAAACAAGGGTAGGTAGGAAATAGGTGTTGTAGGTAGGAGAAACAATATAATATTCCACATGAGGTGGATCACCCACCGAAGGTGGAATTATCACTCCACAATAAGTGGATATGATAAAGTAGTAACAAGATCACACCATAAAAGGTGGAAATTATCCTACACACACTATCCCAATGTAGCACAAACACCCAAGTGTCTCATACCCAAACTACTATGAAATTCATTATCCTAAGTAAACTTAAGTAAGGTGTAATAATATCCAACATGAATAATTAATTACACCAACACCAACCCCTTAAGTGCAACTTAGGGGAATGCACTTAAGTCTACAATGCAACTAAGCAATGCAAGATGGGTCCCAGCTACATGGCCATGTTAGGTACCCATGTACAAATGAAAATGCATGCAAACCAATGCAATGAAATCTCTTACAAAACGGGTAAAGAGAGAAAAACCCAATGAGAAAAAAACCCTCCCCCAAAAAGATAGATGAAAACTATATACAAAGAACTCTCATAGAAACATGTGAAGGAAAAAACCCCATGTGAGGAAAAAAGCGCCCCCATTTGAGAGAAGAAGAAGAGATACTAGGTACCCCCCCCCCCCCTTAATGTAGAATCTGCACCAATGATAGAAGCTCGATGATGTATAAAGAAACTGCTCCACAAATGTGGAACAACGTTCCTCCCCTTAGGAAGAAACAAAACCAAAAGTGTATTCATGAAGTCTCCCCAATCATGAATGGAAGATGTAGGAAAAAAACTCATGATGAATGAAGTCTCTGAAAATAGCTCAAGTGCCCCTATGTCGATATTGAAAGGTACCCCCTCTAAAGGTGGTAAACTACTCCACACTACGGAAAAAAGCATTGCAAGATCTAGTGGAGAAGAATGTAGAACAATAGCCAAAGACTCACATGTCTCCTCTAAGGATAAAAAGACCCCCTCTAAGTGTTGTACAAAAATATCCACAATTATGTCAACCTCAAAAAAATGATCATGTAGAGAATGCCCAAGAGGGTCAGAGTGTTCCCTCGCAACATTTGAAGAAGGATCATCTTCATCAAAGAGAAGATGAATGTCATCAATGATGTCTCCCAAATCTACAATGTAGGACTCCACAAACAAACTTGCAATGTCTGTCAAGTAGGAATCCCAATCAACTGCACCTGGAAGACATGTAATATCCTGTTGCAATGAATCACAACAAGGCAAAATTGTTGCACTAGTTGCATCATTAGGTGCAATAGGTGGTGTGATATCAAGAGGAAGAGATGAAATAGAAGGCTCAAGAATGGGGTCACATTTGAGAACACCCAAGTTCAAGTATTTAAAGTTCTCCTCAAAATCTGAATCATCAACCTCATCAATAGGACCAAATTGTGAAAAGGAGTACAACCGAGATGCATGATCAACCATCCGAGTCGCAATGATAGCTCTAGTCTCCAAGTCTCTAATGATAACTGAATTAGTTTTGATTGCCCATCAAAACCTTCGGCATGTGGCAAGGCTCAAATGAAGAGAACATAGACTACGAAGATGCCATATGATGAGAAGCCCCTGAATCTAGAAGCCATCTCCCTGAATCATGACATGTAGTAGCACAAAGAGCTTGTCCCTTTCCTTTATCTATCCCAAAAGAGTGATTCTTTCCTTTATCCTTTTCCTTGGAAGAAGAAGTTGATGTATACATTATAGAAGGTAGGTTGATTTTGTTCTTCTCAATAAGATTATTCAACTCATCAATATCCTTCTTGTAACAATGTTGTTCATCATGTCCTGACTTCTTGCAATATGCACCAAAAAGATTGTCCTTATAAGATTTCCTCTTAGGTGAGGATGTAGAATCACCTTGTTGTGGAGAGGATGATTGTGCTTCGTCTTGTTGTGGTTTAGACTTAGGTTGCTTTTGATTCTTGCCTTTTCCTTGATTGCTTTGATTCCCCTTATTAGCCACCAAATCTTGTGACTTTGAAGATTTGAGAATCCCCATCTTGGTCAACTTAGATTTCTTAAGTATCAACATCTCCACGAAGGCATCAAATGAGGGAGAAGTGTATGAGGAACCTTGAGCTAACCTATGGATATGAAAGCTACATACAAAGGTTGCATACTCTGAAGGAAGCTTGTCCAACAAGTTATAAACCAATTGAGCATCCTTTTTGTCAATGCCACAATCCTTTAGCTTTGCTCTTAGCTCATTTGCTTTTGTGCCATAATCCTGGATTGTTTCAAAATCCTTGGGATCCAAAGTTGTGAGTTCACTATCAATCTTGTAGTCCTTAATCTCATCAACTTGACCATACAATTTCTCATAAATATCCCAAGTCTCTTTGATTTTAGTACACTTATCAATGTGAAAAATGAGGTCATCTGATACATACTTTCTAAGAGTTCCAAGTGCCATAGCATTCTTAGTGAGCCATTCAATTTGAGCATTAGGACCAACCTTAAGATTGGGTGGTGTTGTTATAGTTCCATTTACATAATGAATGAGTCCTTTTTCCATTAGTTTACTCCAAGAATTAATCTTCCATGAAGCATAATTATGAGGAGTTAAAAGTTGAAATTTAGGAGAACCCATAGCACCAAAATGAAAAAACATAAGATAGAGAGAGGCACAATCACACAAGACACCCCCCAGAATTACAATGGGCCACTTGCAAAACAAAGCAAGGTGGACTTTTGATGTCAACTTTACAACTTCTCAAAATGAGATATAAGAGACTTCAACAAATACTGCTAGTGATCTAAACTGAGATCCAAGCAAAATACAAGTATCAAATAAGACAAAAAATGAACAAATATTAAAAATGCAATTTATACTCAAAGTCACTACAAACTAATGGCATATTATGAAAATAGACAAAACATTATGCACTTTCAAAGTAAACGACACCTAAAAAGGAGTCCATATGAGCCCAAACGAAGCCTCCAAAGTTGTAAAATTTGAGATTTCATGGTTTTAGAAAAACATATATCTGAAAATCACAAAAATCCAGCACCACTATACAGATCACAAAATTCTACCCCAAAACAAAAAATAATTCTTGAAAAAAGGAGTCTGGATGAGTGAGATATCACTATTTGAAAATTGCCCACAAAATTATAATTTCCAGAAAATTTGTGGCATAGCTTCAAACTTCAAATGCCTCTAGATTTGGCCTCCGAAGTCCGATTTGGATGAAAAAAAAGACAAAAATGACTTTCTTGGACCTCCTCAATAGAATGGTGACCTCAAATTTGACCCATAAAGCTTCAATAATAACCTCCAATAGAGAGCTCCAAAATGCAAACTCCAAATAGAATCAAATTTCTGTCAATTAGCAAACCAATGACACTCTAATGGCTCTGATACCATGTGAGATTTTGCCAACATTTAGAGGCAACAGAAAGAACAAATAAGAAAGAACAAAATAGATGATAGGAATAAAGTGTATTCTATTAAAATGCAAAATGTGATCAATGAGATCATCAATCGTTATTGTTGTTTACAATGAATATGAGCCTGCTTATATAGGCAAGGCTATATGGATATGTGAGCAGACAATATGACATGTGGCTCAATAATAAATAAGGGTAGGTAGAAAATAGGTGTGGTAGGTAGGAGAAACAATATAATATTCCACATGAGGTGGATCATCCATCGAAGGTGGAATTATCACTCCACAATAAGTGGATATGATAGAGTAGTAACAAGATCACACCATAAAAGGTGGAAATTCTCCTACACACACTATCCCAAAGTGGCACAAACACCAAAGTGTCTCATACCCAGAATACTATGATATGCATTTACATAAGTAAACTAAAGTAAAGTGTAATAATATCCAACATGAATAATTAATTACACCAAGAGTACTCCCAAATCATCATTTTGAAGCTTGCGCTTCCTAAACGTAAGTTATAAAACTTATCATACTCCCAAATCATTATTTTCAACCTTGCCCTTCCTAAACGCATGTTTTGAAGCATCAAAATGGGTATTTGGAGGGAAAATAAACTTGAAAATGCAAGTTTCTATTACAAATCCATGAGCATGAAAGCGCAATTATAAAACTTATCGCACTCCCAAATAATTGTTTTGAAGTTTGTGCTTTCTAAACACATGTTTTGAAGCATCAAAAAGGGTGTTTGGAGGATGTAACTTTTGATTCCGAAGCCATGAGTATGGAAATAGAATTATGAAAGTTATCCTACACCCAAATTATCATTTCGAAGCTTGTGCTTCCTAAACATAAGTTTTGAAACATCAAATGGAAGAACAACAAGCTTGAAAATGCTAGTTATAATTCTGAAGCCACGAGCGTGAAAGCATGAAACTTATCCTACTCCCAAATCATCATTTTGAAGTTTGTGCTTCCTAAACACAAGTTTTGAAACATCAAAATGTGTGTTTGGAAGCACAACAAGCTTTAAAATGCTAGTTCTAATTCTGAAGCCACGAGCGTGAAAAGTTATGAAACTTATCGTACTCCCAAATCATCATGTTGAAGCTTGTGCTTCCTAAACACAAATTTTTAAGCATTAATATGTGTGTTTGATAGTACAACAAGCTTGAAAGTGCAAGATAATTTCAAAGCCACAAGCATGGAAATACGGTTATGAAAATTATCGTACTCCCAAATCATCATTTTGAAGCTTTTGCTTACTAAAAGTGAGGTTTGGAAAATCAAAATGTGTGTTTGGAGGCACCATGGGCTGCGTGATCAGGGTGGATTTGCATAGGGGTCATGGTTTACTAAGTACACACTACGACAAGCTCATAACAAGTGTGATCATAACATGCATTGGATCCCATCAGAACTCCGCAGTTAAGCACGCTTGGGCCAAAGTAGTACTGGGATGGGTGACCTCCCGAGAAGTCCCGGTGTTGCTTCTTTTTTTAGTTATATACAAAAAGCTTGAAAATGCAAGCTTTGATTCCAAAGCCATGAGCATGAAAGCATGATTATGAAACCTATTGTACTCCCGAATCATAATTTTGAAGCTTGTTCTAACTAAACACAAGTTTTGAAGCATCAAAATGGGTGTCTGGAGTTACAACAAGTTTGAAAATGCAAGTTCTGATTTCAAAGCCATGAGCATGAAAGTGCGATTTATGAAATTTATCATATTCCCAAATCATCATTTTGAAGCTTATGCTTCTAAATGCAAATTTTGAAGCATCAAAATGGTTGTTTGGAGGCACAACAAGCTTGAAAATGCAAAATTTGATTCCGAAGCCACAAGCATGAAAGCATGATTATGCAACTTATCATACTTCCAAATCATCATTTTGACGCTTGTGGTTCCTAAATGCAAGTTTTGAAGTATGAAAATGGGACTTTGGAGGCACAACAAACTTGAAAATACAAGTTTTGATTCAGAAACGAGTATGAAAGCACGATTATAAAACTTATCTTACTCACAAGTCATCATTTTGAAGCTTGTGTTTCCTAAACACAAGTTTTGAAGTATAAAAATGTGTCTTTGGAGGTACAATAAGCTTGAAAATGCAAGTTATGATTTCGCAGCCATGATTATGAAAGTGCGATTGGGAATCTTATTATACCCCCAAATCATCATTTTGAAGCTTGTGCTTCCTAAATGCAAGTTTTGAAGCATCAAAATGGGTCTTTCATGGGAAAACAAGTTTGAAAATGCAAGTTTGAATTTTGAATCCATGAGCATGAAAGTGCAATTGTGAAACTTATCGTACTCCCAAATCATTATTTTGAAGCTTTTGCTTCCTAAACGCAAGTTGTAAAAGCATCAAAATGCGTGTTTGCAGATACAACAAGATTGAAAATGGAAGTTCTGATTCCGAAGCCACGAGCATGAAAGCACGATTATGAAACTTATCATACTCCCCAATCATCATTTTGAAGCTTGTGCTTCCTAAACGAAAGTTTTGAAGTGTCAAAATGGGTGTTTGAAGGCACAACAAACTTGAAAATGCAAGTTATGATTCTGAAACCATGAGCATGAAAGCATGATTATGAAATTTATCGTACTACCAAATCAACATTTTGAAGCTTGTGGTTCCTAAATGCACGTTTTGAAGCATAAAAATGGGTGTTTCGAGGCAAAACACACTTGAAAATGCATTTACGCGCGATGATGAAACTTATCATACTCCCAAATCATCGTTTTGAAGCTTGTGCTTCCTAAACGCAAGTTTTGAAGCATCAAAATGTGTGTTTGGAGGTACAACAAGCTTGAAAATGAAAGTTTTGATTCGTAAGCCATGAGCGTGAAAGCATGATTATGAAACTTATCGTACTCGCAAATCATCATTTTGAAGTTTTTCTTCCTAAACTTATGTTTTGAAGCATCAAAATGGGTATGTGGAGGCACAACAAGCTTGAAAATGCAAATTCCGATTTTGGAGACACAAGCATGAAAGTGCGATAATGTAACTTATCATACTCCCAAATGATCATTTTGAAGCTGGTGCTTCCTAAACACAAGTTTTGAAGCATCAATATGTGTGTTTGGATGCAGAAAAATCTTCCTAAACAAATGTTTTGAAGCATCAAAATGGGTGTTTGGAGGGACAAGAGACTTGAAAATGCAAGTTTATATTACAAATCCACGAGCATGAAAACACAATTATGAAACTTATCGTACTCCCAAATCATCATTTTGAAGTTTGTGCTTTCTAAACACATGTTTTGAAGCATCATAAAGGGTGTTTGGAGGCTCAAAAAGATTGAAAATGTAAAATTTTATTCCAAATCCATGAGCATGAAAGCACGATTATGAAAGTTTTCCTACTCCCAAATCATCATTTTGAAGCTTGTGTTTCCTAAACATAAGTTTTGAAACATCAAAATGTGTGTTTGGAAGCACAACAAGCTTGAAAATTCTAGTTCTAATTCCAAAGCCATGAGTGTGAAAGATTAGTTATGAAACTTATCGTACTCCCAAATCATCATTTTGAAGATTGTACTTCTTGAATGCAAGTTTTTAAGCAATAACATTTGTGTTTGGAGGTACAACAAGCTTGAAAATACAAGTTCTAATTTCAAAGCCTTGAGCATGAAAACATGGTTATGAAACTTATCGCACTCCTAAATGATCTTTTTGAAGATTTTTCTTGGTAAAGGCAAGGTTTGAAGAATCAAAATGTGTGTTTGGAGGTACACCAAGCTTGAAAATGCAAGTTTCGATTCCAAAGCCATGAGAATGAAAGTACGATTATGAAACTTATCGTACTCCCAAGTCATCATTTTGAAGCTTTTGTTTCTTAAACGTAAGTTTTGAAGCATCAAAATGGGTGTTTAGAGGCATGAAAATCTTGAAAATGCATGTTCTAATTACGAAGCCACAAACATGTAAGCATGATTATGAAACTAATCATACTCCCAAATAATCATTTTGAAGCTTGTGCTTCCTAAACTCAAGTTTTGAAGTATCAAAATGGGTGTTTGGAAGTAGAACAAGATTGAAAAGGCAAGTTTAGATTTCAAAGCCACAAGTATGAAAGCACGATTATGAAACTTATCGTACTCCCAAATCATCATTTTGAAGCTTGTGCTAACTAAACACAAGTTTTGCAGCATCAAAATGGGTGTTTGGGGTAACAAGCTTGAAAATGTAAGTTTTGATTCCGAAGCTGCGAGCATCAAAGTGTGCTTTATGAAACTTATCATACTCCCAAATCATCATTTTAAAGCTTATGTTTTCTAAATGCAAATTTTGAAGCATCAAAATGGTTGTTTGGAGGCACAACAAACTTGAAAATGCAAGTTCTGATTCAGAAGCCATGAGTATGAAAGCGCAATTATGAGACTTATCGTACTCCCAAATCATGATTTTGAAGTTTCTGCTTTCTTAAACTCAAGTTTTGAAGCATCAAAATGTTTGTTTGGAGGTGCAACAAGCTTGAAAATCCATGTTTTGATTCAGAAGCCATTAGCATGAAGGCATGATTAAGAAAACTTATTGTACTCCCAAATTATCATTTTCAAGGTTGTGCTTCCTAAATGTATGTTTTGAAGCATCAATATGGGTGTTTAGAGGGACACCAAGCTTGAAAATGCAAGTTTCTATTTCGAAGCCATGAGGATGAAAGCATGATTATGAAAGTTATCATGCTCCCAAATTATCATTTTAAAATTTATGCTTCCTAAAGGCATATTTTGAAGCATCAAAAAGGGTGTTTGGAGGCACAAGAAGCTTGGAAATGCAAGTTCTGATTCTAAAGCCACGAGCATGAAAGCGTCATTGTGAAACTTATCATACTCCCAAATCATCATTTCGAAACATGTGCTTCCTAAACATAACAAGCTTGAAAATGGAAGTTTTGATTTTGAAGCCACGAGCATGAAAGCACGATTATGAAACTTATCTTACTCCCAAATCATCAATTTGAAGCTTGCTCTTCCTAAATGAAAGTTTTGAAGTGTCAAAATGGGTGTTTGGAGGCACAACAAGCTTGCAAATGCAAGTTATGATTCCAAAGCCATGATCTTGAAAGCATGATTATGAAACTTATCGTACAACCAAATCAACATTTTGAAGCTCATGCTTCCTAAATGCATGTTTTGAAGCATAAAAATGGGTGTTGAAAATGCATGTTCTAATTCTGAAGCCACTAGCATGTAAGCGCGATGATGAAACTTATCATACTCCCAAATCATCATTTTGAAGCTTGTGCTTCCTAAACGCAAGTTTTGAAGCATCAAAATGTGTGTTTGGAGGTACAACAAGCTTGAAAATGGAAGTTCTGAATCTAAAGCCATGAGCATGAAAGTGCAATTATGAAAATTATTGTATTACCAAATCATCATTTTGAAGTTTGTGCTTTCTAAACGCATGTTTTGAAGCATCAAAAAGGGTGTTTGGAGGCACAAAATAATTGAAAATGTAACTTTTGATTCCAAAGCCATGAGAATGAAAGTGCAATTATGAAACTTATCCTATTCCCAAATCATCATTTTGAAGCCGGTGTTACCTAAACATAAGTTTTGAAACAACAAAATGTTTGTTTTGAAGCAAAACAAGCTTAAAAATGCTAGCTCTAATTCCAAAGCCATAAGCTTGAAAGCTCAGTTATGAAACTTATCATACTCCCAAATCATCATTTTGAAGCTTGCGCTACCTAAACACAAGTTTTTAATTATTAACATGTGTGTTTGGAGGTAAAACAAGCTTGAAAGTGCAAGATCTAATTTCACATCCATGAGCATTGAAACATGGTTATGAAACTTATCGTACTCTCAAATCATCATTTTGAAGCTTTTTCTTCCTAAACGCAAGGTTTGAAGAATCAAAATGTGTGTTTGGAGGCACAACAAGCTTGAAAATGCAAGTTTTGATTCCAAAGCCACGAGCATGAAAGCGCGATTATGAAACTTATCGTACTCCCAAGTCATCATTTTAAAGCTTGTGCTTCCTTAACGTAAGTTTTGAAGCATCAAAATGGGTGTTTAGAGGCATGAAAAGATTGAAAATGCATGTTCTGATTACGAAGGCATAAACATCTAAGCGTGATTATGAAACTAATCCTACTCCCAAATAATCATTTTGGAGCTTGTTCTTCTTAAACTCAAGTTTTGAAGTATCAAAATGGTTGTTTGGAGGTACAAAAAGATTGTTATCATACTCCCAAATCATCATTTTGAAACTTGTGCCTCCTAAACGTAAGTAAATGGTTGTTTCTATTGGCATTGCACACTCTAATGAGAATTGAAGGTAATTGAAGGTGTTGTCATTTATGGCAACCTTGCAACCTTGGGGATACCTTCAAGCAATCTTGTGGCATTCATCTGGTAAACCAACAGGAACAACCACCAACAGGCACATCCACTGGTAGACACTGACACTGACAGACACTTCACCGATAATGACAACAATGTATACCTGCACCCTAGCCGACAGGAACAAACTTTTGTTTATTGTATTTAATTGTAAATATCTTTTGTAAAGCTGACATGGTATATTGTAATAGAATCATATATGTATGAGATCTTGTAAATAATTTTGATATGGATAGACATGAAATATGGATAAGGTAGAAGTGATGAGCGAATATTAAGGTGGATTTTGTATAAGGTTATGGTTATAGTATGAGCTTAAACCGGTATTGAACCTGACATAGTAGATGCTGAATTGTAGCAGTACATTATATTGGATTCTCATAATCCATTTTGTAAGTTAGTGAGACTTCCATTTTGTAAATTGAGCAGTGAGCTCTAAGCAGTTAGCCTTCCTGCATGTACAGACACCACATTGTAAGTAATATCCATTCATTGGCCAGTGAGTGAATATTGTGGGTTACAAATCCCACCGAGGTTTTTCCCACACCGAGTTTCCTCATTAAAAATATTGTGTTCTAGTGTGCTTTCTATGTTGTCTTTATTGTTCCTATTTACTGCATTAATTCTTATTTACCGATACACTATTTTGGAATGCAAAATACTTAATCAGGTCAAATATTCTGTAAACCGGTTAGATACTGATTCACCCCCCCTCTCAGTATCTTTGGGACTGTCATTAATCCTAACAAATTCATGGAACACCAAGTTTGAAAATGCACAATTGAATTTTGAAGCCACAAGAATGAAAGTGTGATTGTGAAACTTATCGTACTCCCAAATCATCATTTTGAACCTTGTGCTTCCTAAATGCAAGTTGTAAAAGCATCAAAATGAGTGGTTGGAGATACAACAAGATTGAAAATGTTGTAGGTCCTGGAGACAACTGAGAGGGGGGGCTGAATTAGTTATCTAATAAATTCAAACCAAAAACTTATTAACCAACTTAATTCTTAATACCGGTAAGACAGTTAAGTATGCCGGTAAACAGTGTTAACAGAAAATTGCTATACCGGTAAGATTTAATGCATGAAAGATAAGCACAAAGTCATCCACAACACATAACACAAATATTTGTACGTGGAAACCCTGTAAGGGGAAAAACCACGGTGGGAAACCTTACCCACAATCAGATGATACTACTGTAGATAGTAAGTGTACAAAGAGGGGTCTGCACATGTAGAAAGGCCAATAGCCTAGAGCTCACTGCTCAATCACAAATGGGAGTCACACTAACTACAGTTTGATGGTTAAATCCAATGAGAATGTACTACACAAAATAACATCTTCATATGCTAGATTCGATACCGGTGTAATACTGATATGCTTCTACAAAAACCTAACTTCACCTTCAAATGATGTCTTCGTGTATATTCCTACTTGATCTCACATATATCCTTCCTTAAATCTTTTTTGCATTCCACACTTGATTTTACAAATAAGATCTTACATTTATACCATACCCTAAGACCAATTTTAGTAGGTCGGCTCTAAAAGATATTACAATAAAAACATTTTTACAAATAATACAATATCCGATGCAATAACCAATTGAACATGTCAGCGTGATGCATTTACAACATTAATAAATCATCTCCATAGCGTGCCATGCTAATCTGGAAAATATAAGCTTGCTGGTGTAACTTATCCTATTCCCAAATCATCATTTTGAAGCTTGTGTTACCTAAACATAAGTTTTGAAACAACAAAATGTTTGTTTTGAAGCAAAACAAGCTTAAAAATGCTAGCTCTAATTCCAAAGCCATAAGCTTGAAAGCTCAGTTATGAAACTTATCGTACTCCCAAATCATCATTTTGAAGCTTGCGCTACCTAAACACAAGTTTTTAATTATTAACATGTGTGTTTGGAGGTAAAACAAGCTTGAAAGTGCAAGATCTAATTTCACAGCCATGAGCATTGAAACATGGTTATGAAACTTATCGTACTCTCAAATCATCAGCAATGTAACAAGATTTATCTTTGTTTTTCTTAAATCTGTATCTCTGATATTCAGGATTAGGTTTGTATGTCCTTCTACCTTCTTCTCTTAGTCTAGCATGTCTATCAGGGCATCTTGAAGCCATATGACCAATCTTATTGCAGTTGAAACATTTAAAGGCTGCTTTACCTTCATACTTACTTCCAATTGGACCTTTTGGCATTTTTCTTGCAAATAGTGCTTCAAGTTCTTCAAGCTCTTCATTCTCCTTCCTGGTTTCTTCAAGTTCTCTTGCATAGAAGGCTCTCCAGTCTGATTTGTCAAAAGATGGAGTGGATGATGTTGATGCTTTGAAGGCCAAATCATTTTTTATAGTAGCAACAGGACCAAATTCCTCAATTTCAAAAGCTGAAAGTTTTCCAATCAATGTATCCCTAGTTACTGATGTATTAGGCATTGTTCTTAACTCATTTATAGCAGTAACCTTCATTTTATATGCCGGTGGCAAACCTCTTAAGATTTTTGAAGCAATCTCATCTTCACTCAAGGTTCCTCCACAACATTTGATACCCAAAACAATTTCATTTACTCTTTCCATAAAAGCAGAAATCCTTTCATCTTCTTCCATTTTTAGATGTTCATACCTGACTTGGAAGCTTTCAAGTTTTGCAATTTTGACTGTGGAATCCCCTTCATTCAATGTTTCCAAATGATCCTAAATAGCTTTTGCAGTGGATCTATCTGATAATCCCATGATTTGTTGATTTGATAATGCGCTCAAAAGTGCTTCTCTTGCTTTGCAATCATTTTCTTCATTTTAGCTAAAGTAATGGGAGCAGTCTGACTAGCTATAGCAGCAGTATAACCATTCTTAGTAACTTCCCAGATGTCTTTGCCAATGCAATTCAGATGTGTCTCCATTCTGATTTTCCATATCCCATAGTTGGTTCCATCAAGTTTAGGACTATCCTTTCTGAAATAGTTAGTAGACATTGGATCTCCTCAAGTTGTTAAACTTCTGCAAAAAGAGGACAAGGCTCTGATACCAATTGTAGGTCCCAGAGACAACTGAGAGGGGGGGGGGGGTGAATCAGTTGTCTAATAAATTCAAACCAAAAACTTATTAACCAACTTAATGCTTAATATCGGTAAGACAGTTAAGTATGCCAGTAAACAGTGTTAACAGAAAATTGCTATACCGGTAAGATTTAATGCATGAAACATAAGTACAAAGTCATCCACAACACATGACACAAATATTTGTACGTGGAAACCCTGTAAGGGGATAAACCATGGTGGGAATCCTTACCCACAATCATATGATACTACTGCAGATAGTAAGTGTACAAAGAGGGGTCTGCACATGTAGAAAGGCCAACAGCCTAGAGCTCACTGCTCAATCACAAATGGGAGTCACACTGACTACAGTTGGATGGTTAAATCCAATGAGAATGTACTGCACAAAATAGCATCTTCATATGTTGGATTCAGTACCGGTGTAATGCTGATATGCTTCTACAAAAACCTAACTTCACCTTCAAATGATGTCTTCATGTATATTCCTGCTTGGTCTCACATATATCCTTCCTTAAATCTTTTTCGCATTCCACACTTGATTTTACAAATAAGATCTTACATTTATACCATACCCTAAGACCAATTTTAGTAGGTCGGCTCTAAAAGATATTACAATAAAAACATTCTTACAAATAATACAATATCCGATGCAATAACCGATTGAACATGTCGGCTTGATGCATTTACAACAATAATAAATCATCTCCATAGCGTGCCATGCTGATCTGGAAAAGATAAGCCTGCCGGTGTAACCCTAGATAACCTGGACCTATTTGCTGGTAAAAGCAAATATGCAAATGAGAATATACCAATGATTATTACTTCAAAGTAAAGTGTCCATATAATATCTTCGACATTACCAAGTGTCTTCCATGTCATTTCAGGTACCGGTGAACATTATATCCTGCCGGTTAGCCATATACTGGTGACTGTTTGCATAGTTTACTGTTTATCGGTGAATGTTGCTGGATCTCTAAAGTAGGTGTTGACATCAATGACAAAACCATACCAAAATACCAACAAATGCAAGTTCTGATTCTGAAGCCATGAGCATGAAAGCATGATTATGGAACTTATTGTACTCCCAAATCATCATTTTGAAGCTTGTGGTTCTTAAACGAGTGTTTTGAAGTGTCAAATGGGTGTTTGGAGGCACAACAAGCTTGAAAATGCAAGTTATGATTCTGAAGCCACGAGCATGAAAGCATGATTATGAAACTTATCGTACTCCAAAATTATCATTTTGAAGCTTGTGCTTCCTAAATGCAAGTTTTTGAAGTATGAAAATATGTGTTTGGGGGCACAATAAGCTTGAAAATGCAAGTTATGATTTTGAAACCATGAACATGAAAGTGCGATTGGGAAACTTGTTGTACTCCCAGATCATGAAAGCGCGATTATGAAACTTATCGTACTCCCAAGTCATCATTTTGAATCTTGTGCTTTCTAAACGTAATTTTTGAAGCATCAAAATGGGTGTTTAGAGGTACAACATGATTGAAAAGGCAAGTTTTGATTCTATACTTCAAAACTTGTGTTTAGGAACCACAAGCTTCAAAATGCTGATTTGGAAGTATGATAAGTTTCATAATCATGCTTGTGGCTTCGAAATCAGAACTTGCATATTCAAGCTGCTTGTGCCTCCAAACAACCATTTTGATGCCTCAAAATTTGCGTTTAGGAAGGAGAAGCTTTAAAATTATGATTTGGGAGTACACTAAATTTCATAAAATACACTTTCATACTTGTGGCTTCGAAATCAAAACTTGCCTTTTCAATTTGGGAGTACGATAGTTTTCATAATCACACTTTCATGCTCATATCTTTGGAATTGGAACTTGCATTTTCAAGCTTGTTGTACCTCCAAACACACATTTTGATTCTTCAAACCTTGCGTTTAGTAAGAAAAAGCTTCAAAATGATGGTTTGGGCGTACGATATGTTTCACAACCATGTTTCCATGCTTGTGGCTTTGAAATTAGAACTTGCATTTTCAATCTTGTTGTACATCCAAACACACATGTTAATGCTTAATAACTTGCGTTTAGGAAGCGCAAGCTTCAAAATGATGATTTGGGAGTACAATAAGTTTCATAACTGAACTTTCATGCTCGTGGCTTCGGAATCAAAACTAGCATTTTCAAGCTTGTTGTGCTTCCAAACACACATTTTGATGCTTCAAAACTTGCATTTAGAAAGCACAAACTTCAAAATCATGATTTTGGGAGTAGGATAACTTTCATAATTGCATTTTCATACTCGTGGCTTCTGAATGAATCAAAACTTGCATTTTCATGTTTGTTGTGCCTCCAAAGACCCATTTTTATACTTCAAAGCTTGCGTTTAGGAACCACAAACTTCAAAATGATGATTTGGAAGTATGATAAGTTTCACAATCATGCTTTTATGCTTGTGGCTTTGGATTCATAACTTAGATTTTCAAGCTTGTTGTGCCTCCAAACAACCATTTTGATGCTTCAAAATTTGCGTTTAGGAACCATAAGTTTCAAAATAATGATTTGCGAGTACGATAAGTTTCATAAATCGCACTTTCATGCTCGTGTGGCTTTGGAATCAAAACATGCATTTTCAACCTTCTTGTACCTCCAAACATGCATTTTGATGCTTCAAGTCTTGTGTTTAGTTAGCACAAGCTTCAAAATGATGATTTGGGAGTATGATAAGTTTCATAATCATTCTTTCATACTTGTGGCTTCGAAATCAAATCTTGCCTTTTCAATCTTGTTCTACGTCCAAACACCCATTTTGATACTTCAAAACTTTAGTTTAGGAATCGGAAGCTTCAAAATGATGATTTTGCAATATGATTAGTTTCATAATCGTGCTTAAATGTTTGTGGCTTTGTAATCGGAACATGCATTTTCAAACTTTCCATGCCGCTAAACACCCATTTTGATGATTCACGCTATTGACTCTACAATTGGGACTTGCATCTTGAAACCTTGTGGTGCCTCCAAACACTGATTTTGATGCTCCAAAACTGGGTCTTTTATGAGGCACAAGCTCCGAAATGAGCTTCTAAGAGAATGTTGTGCGTCAAAATCAAATTTTGACGCTATAGACTCCGAAATAGAGACTTGCTTCTTGAAACCTTATTGTGCCTCCAAACACTGATTTTGATGTTTCAAAATTGGGGCTTTTGAGGCACAAGCTCCGCAAATGAGGTTCTAAGAGAATGATGTGCATCAAAATCATGTTTTGACACTACCAGCTCCGAAATCGTGACTTGTGTCTTGCAACCTTGTGCCTCCAAACACCAATTCTGATGCTCTGAAATTGGGGCTTTCAAGGCACAAGCTCCTAAACAAGGTTCTAAGAGCACAATGTGCTTCAAAATCACATTTTGACACTACCGGCTTTGGAATCTAGACTTGCATCTTGAAACCTTGTTGTGCCTCCAAACACCAATTTTGATGCTACCAACACAGGAATTGAGACTCACATCTTGAAATGTTGTTGTGCCTCCAAACATTGATTTTGATGTTCCCAAATCAAGGCTTTCAAGGCACAACCTCTGAAATGAGGTTCTAAGAGCATGATGTACATCAAAATTGCGTTATGATGCTACCGACTCTGGAATCAGGACTTGTGTCTTCAAAGCTTGTTGTGCCACCAAACACTAATTTTTCTGCTCCAAAAATGAGGCTTTTGAGGCACAACCTCCGAAATGAGGTTCTAAGAACACCATGTTTTTCAAAATCATGTTTTGATGCTATCAACTTGAGAATCGGGGCTTGTGTTTTGATGTTTTGAAACTAGAGCTTTCGAGCCACACACTCCGAAACGAGGTTCTAAGAGCACGATGTGCATCAAAATTACATTTTGACACTACAGGCTCTGGAATAGGGACTTGCGTTTTGAAAGCTTGTTGTGCCTCCAAACACCAATTTTGATGCTTTGAAACCAAATATTTTGAGGCATAAGCTCCAAAACAAGGTTCTATGAGCACGATGTGCGTCAAAATCAAATTTTGATGCTACTCGCTCGATAATCAGAACTTGTGTCTTGAAACATTGTTGTGCCTCCCAACACCAATTTTGATCCTTTGAAATTGAATATTTTGAGGGACAAGCTCCGAAACGAGGTTCTAAGAGCACGATGTACGTCAAAATAATATTTTGACACTATCAGCTCCAAAATGTGCACTTGCATCTTCAAAGCTTATTGTGCCTCCAAACACCAATTTTGATGCTCCAAAATCAAGGCTTTTGATGCACAAGCTCCGAAACGAGGTTCTAAGAGAATGATATTTGTCTAAATAAAACTTTAATAGTATCGGCTCTTGAATTGGGACTTGCATCTTGAAAGTTTGTTGTGCCGCCAAACACCAATTTTTATGCTCTGAAACTGGTGCTTTCAACGCACAAGCTTTTAAAGGAGGTTCTAAGAGCACAGTGTGCATCAAAATTGAATTTTGATGCTATCGACTCTGAAATCAGTACTTGCACCTTGAAACCTTGTTGTACCTTCAAACACTAATTTTTATTCTCTAAAACAAGAGCTTTCAAGGCACAAGCTCCAAAACGAGGTTCTAAGAGCATGATGTGCGTCAAAATCATGTTTTGATGCTATTGGCTCTGGAATCGAGACTTGTGTCTTGAAACCTTATTTTGATGCTCTGAAATCAGGGCTTTCAAGGCAAAAGCTCCTAGATGAGGTTCTAAGAGCATAATTTGTGTCAAAATCATGTTTTAACGCTACCAACTCTGGAATCTTGACTTGCATCTTGAAACTGTGTTGTGCCTCCAAACACCGATTTTGATAGTTTGAAATTGGGGATTTCAAGGCATAAGCTCCAAAATGAGATTATAAGAGAATGATGTGCATAAAAATAATTTTTTGACACTACCGCCTCCAAAATCGGGACTTGCATCTTGAAACCTTGTTGTGCCTCCAAACATTGATTGTTTGAAACCAAGTCTTTTGAGACATAATTCAAAAAAGATGTTCTAAAAGCACGATGTGCACCAAAACCACGTTTTGACGCTACCAGCTCAGAAATCAAGACTTGCGTCTTGAAACCTTGTTATGCCATCAAACATCAATTTTGATACTTTGAAACCGGGGCTTTCGAGGCACAAGCTCCACAAAACATTCTAAGAGCACAATGTGCATCAAAGTCGAATTTTAATGCTACGGGCTCTAAAATGAGGACTTGCATCTTGAAACCTTGTTGCACCTCAAAACACCAATTTTGATGCTTTGAAACTAGGGCTTTTGATGCACAAGCTTCGAAACGAAGTTCTAAGAGCATGATGTGCACCAAAATTGCGTTTTGATGCTACCAGCTTTGGAATTAAGACTTGCTACTTGAAACACTGATTTTGACGCTTCAAAACTAGGGCTTTCAAGGCACAAGCCCCAAAATGAGCATCTAAGAGAATGATGTGCATCAAAATTGAATTTTGATGCTACCGGCTCCAGAATTGAGACTTACATCATGCTTGTGGCTTTGGAATCAGAACTTGCATTTTCAAGCTTGTTGTACCTCCAAACACACATTTTGATTCTTCAAACCTTGCATTTATTAACCAAAAGCTTCAAAATGATGATTTGGGAGTAGGATAATGGTAGTGGCTTCAGAATCAGAACATGCAAATTCTAGCTTGTTGTGCATCCAAATGCCCATTTTTTATGCTTCAAAACGTACATTTTTAAGCTTCTTGTACCTCAAAACACAAATTTTGATGCTTCAAAACTTGCGTTTAGGAAACACAAGCTTCAAAATAACGATTTGGGAGTATGATAAATTTCATCATCGTGCTTACATGCTAGTGGCTTTCGAATCAGAACATGCATTTTCAAGCTTGTTGTGCCTCCAAACACCCATTTTTATGCTTCAAAATGTGTATTGAGGAAGCACAACCTTCAAAATGATTATTTTGGAGTATGATAAAACTATGCTTCCTTGTGTCTTCAGAATCAAAACTTGCATTTTGAAACTTTTTGTTACTCCAAACACAGTTTGATGCTTCAAAACTAATGTTCAAGAAGAAAAGCTTCAAAATGATCATTTGCGAGTACGATAAGTTTCATAATCAAGCTCATGGCTTCAAAATGGGAACTTGTAGTTTCAAGCTTGTTGTACCTCCAAGTACACATTTTGATGCTTCAAATCTTTCATTTAGGAAGCAAAAGCTTCAAAATGACAATTTGGGAGTATGATAACTTTCATCATCATGCTTACATGGTAGTGGCTTTGGATTCAGAACATGCAATTTCTAGCTTGTTGTGCCTCCAAATGCCCATTTTTATGCTTCAAAACGTGCATTTTGGAAGCACAAATTAGAACTTACATTTTCAAGCTTAACAGTGCTTCCAAACACATATTTTGATGTTTCAAAACTTACGTTTAGCAAGAACAACCTTCAAAATGATGATTTGGGAGTAGGAAAAGTTTCATAATCACGCTTTCATGCTCATGGCTTCAGAATAGAAAGTTGCATTTTCGAGCTTCTTGTCCCTCCAAAAACACATTTTGATGCTTCAAAACATGCATTTAGGAAGGGAAAGCTTGAAAATGATGATTTGGGTGGATGATAAGTTTTAGAGCTACGTTTTCATGTGACTTTGGAATAAAAAATTGCATTTCAAGCTTTTTGTGCATCCAAACACACATTTTGATGATTCAAAATGCTCATTTGGGAGTATGATAAGTTTCATTATTGTGCTTTCATCCTCATGGCTACAAAATTGGAACTTGCATTTTCAAGCTTATTGTGCCTCCACATACCCATTTTGATGCTTCAAAACATAAGTTTAGGAAGAAAAACTTCAAAATGATGATTTGCAAGTATGATAAGTTTCATAATCATGCTCATGGATTCAAAATGAGAACTTGCATTTTCAAGCTTGTTGTACCTCCAGACACACATTTTGATGCTTCAAAACTTGCGTTTAGGAAGAACAAGCTTCAAAATGATGATTTGGGATTATGATAAGTTTCTTCATTGTGCTTACATGCTAGTGGCTTCATAATCATGAAACATGCATTTTCAAGCTTGTTGTGCCTCCAAACACACATGTTTATGCTTCAAAATGTGCATTTAGGAAGCACAAGCTTCAAAATGATGATTTTGGAGTACAATAAAACTGCTCTTTCTTATGTCTTCAGAATCAAAACTTGCATTTTCAATCTTTTTGTTCGTCCAAACACAGTTTCATGCTTCAAAACTTGTGTTTAGGAAGAAAAGCTTCAAAATGATCATTTGCGAGTACGATAAGTTTCATAATCATGCTCATGACTTCAGATTGAGAACTTGCATTTTCAAGCCTGTTGTACCTCCAAACACACATTTTGATGCTTCAAATCTTTCATTTAGGAAGCAAAAGCTTCAAAATGACAATTTGGGAGTATGATAAGTTTCATCATCATGCTTACATGGTAGTGGCTTTGGAATCAAAACATGCAATTTCTAGCTTGTTGTTCCTCCAAGTGCCCATTTTTATGCTTCAAAACCTACATTTAGGAAGAACAAATTAAAAATGGTATTTTCAAGCTTGTTGTGCTTCCAAACACACATTTTGATGTTTCAAAACTTATGTTTAGGAAGCACAACCTTCAAATGATGATTTGGGAGTAGGAAAAGTTTCATAATCGTGCTTTCATGCTCATGGCTTCATAATTAAAAGTTGCATTTTCAAGCTTCTTGTCCCTCCAAACACCCATTTTTTCGCTTCAAAACATGCGTTTAGGAAGGGCAAGCTTGAAAATGATGGTTTGGGTGGACGATAAGTTTTAGAACTACATTTTCATGTGGCTTCAGAATCAAAAATTGCATTTTCAAGCTTTTTGTGCATCCAAACACACATTTCGATGATTCAAATGATCATTTGGGAGTATGATAAGTTTCATAATCGTGCTTTCATGCTTGTGGCTCCAGAATCAGAACTTGCATTTTGAAGCTTGTTGTGCCTCCACATACCCATTTTAATGCTTCAAAACATAAGTTTAGGAAGAAAAACTTTGAAATGATGATTTGCGATTACGATAAGATTCATAATCATGCTCATGGCTTCAGAATGAGAACTTGCATTTTCAAGCTTGTTGTACCTCCAAACACACATTTGGATGCTTCAAAACTTGCGTTTAGGAAGCACAAGCTTCAAAATGACGATTTGGGAGTATGATAAGTTTCATCATCGTGCTTACATGCTAGTGGCTTCAAAATCAGAAAATGCATTTTCAAGCTTGTTGTGCCTCCAAACACCCATTTTTATGCTTCAAAATGTGCATTTAGGAAGCGCAAGCTTCAAAATAATGATTTTGGAGTACGATAAAACTGCTCTTTCTTGTGTCTTTAGAATCAAAACTTGCATTTTCAAGCTTTTTGTTAGTCCAAACACAATTTGATGCTTCAAAACTTGTGTTTAGGAAGAAAAGCTTCAAAATCATCATTTGCGAGTACGATAAGTTTCCTAATCATGCTCATGGCTTCAGAATGAGAACTTGCATTTCCAAGCTTGTTGTATCTCCAAACACACATTTTGATGTTGCAAATCTTTCATTTAGGAAGCAAAAGCTTCAAAATGATGATTTGGGAGTATGATAAGTTTCATCATCATGCTTACATGGTAGTGGCTTTGGAATCATAACATGAAATTTCTAGCTTGTTGTGCCTCCAAATGCCCATTTTTATGCTTCAAAACGTGCCTTTAGGAAGCACAAATTAGAACTTGCATTTTCAAGCTTGTTGTGCTTCCAAATGCATATTTTGATGTTTAAAAACTTATGTTTAGGAAGCACAACCTTCAAAATGATGATTTGGGAGTAGGAAAAGTTTCATAATCGCGTTTT